>NW_025335268.1:78575578-78682250 GCF_004798865.1 Varanus komodoensis | reverse complement strand
GCGGAATGTTCCTTGGAACATGAATTTATTCATGTGGTCCAGCTGATGTTAAGTGTCGAAGCATGCAGATGACACCAAATAATTTAACTGGATTAATTCCCAAGTCATATGTGCAGAATTTCATGAGCAGATGTGCAGATGTGCAGTTTCTCTCCAGATTAGGCAAAAGAATGGCCGATGGGATTCAGTGTAAATGAGTACAAAGTAACAAGCTCCTTTGCCCTATGTAAGGGCAGCTCTGCAGGCTAAGACATCTCAAATATGTTCCTGTTTGTTTGATTGTTTCTGGTTTTGGAAGTTCTGTTCACAACTATTATAGATGCATGTTCTATCTATTGAAAAGAATGTGTTCATTTATATGCAGGTAATGGTAGTGCACTCCAGATGTTTGGGTCTGCAAGCACAGAATTCCTGGCATCTATCCATCCTAGTTGAGGCTTATGGAGCTTGTAGTCCAAAATAGGTTGCTGATACCTGTTTCACAGCATAACAGCTCTTTCAGTATGACCTGTTTGAGTTTTTCTATATTTCAATATGGAGGGGTAAAACTTTTACCTTTTTCCATTTTTCTGCTGTAGCCAACATGACTTTAATATGTTTGTTTCTTTTATCCTGAGCATTTCTGCTTTGAAGTTCTAGTTGCATACAAATATCTAGATCATCTTTTCCCCAACCTCCTGGTAGATTACAACTATGAGCGGGGGAAATGGAAGTTGTAGTCCAACACATCTGAAGGGTCCTTGGTTGGGAAAGGCGGATACTCTCCCTCTCTTTCTCTCCCCCCCCCCCATCTCTAAATGCCTTTTAACTTCATCATGGACACTTCAGTTGTTTTATCTGACTTATGAATTCCCATGTACCTGGTGTCATTCTATATCCTCATTTTGCCACCATCAAGCAATCTTCCCCATCCAGGGCCAGCTGCCTTCCAGGTATTTCTTAACATCAGTCTCTTGGAAAGAAGGAGGTTGGGAAAGGCTGGTCTCAAGGATGAATTGTTCTGATCTTGGTGTTCCCAAAGAACTCAGTTTAAAAGTTTGAATGAGATCTTAAACTACTAATTTCCCAGATTAATATGGCTAAAATGGTTTTTGAGGACAAAGCTACATACTCAAGTCTATTTGACAGTAATATGGGAAGGCACCAACAATATATCATTTAATACTCCTATAGCAGTTGACCTATTATGTGCAGTGCATCCAGTCTCTGGAGAAGAATGCTGTCATTTTGAGTGCAGTCAGAGCAATATTCCAAGACATGTGATGACAGCAAAGAGCAAAATGCTTAACCTATGACACAGCCACTGGCATCACCAATGAGAATCCGTGTCTCAGCATCTCCTAATACACACATAGGAATGCACCTGTTTCACCTGGCTGAACAGGTTGGTTTTTACCCAGATTATTTTTAAAAACTATAAGAATGTCAGCTGACTAATGTTTGGCCATTTTATTTTCTACTTGTGCTAGTAGGAACCATCACTTGCACAATGTCAGTTGTGCTTACATAGCCGGAAGGGTTTCTTGGGAAACCCATTACTCTAGTAAGTGCTTTTCATGTTGGGCAAGCATGAGCTTATGCTGGCATAGTGTCAATGGCCTTTATGTACTGGATTTTTGTTTGCACATTTTAAATGTCTCTGATATAAGCATTTATGATACCAGAACATAGGATAGCTCCTACTTGTAGAGTAAAAATTGGAAATTCGTGACATCTTTGAAAGCACGATATATTGGTTAAGACTAGCAGAAAATCAGCTAAAACATGTAAGAAGCTGCCTGGTAAAGGAAAATAAACTCTTTTTTATGAGTGACTGGATGATAATCAGATATTGCTTGAGACATTCACTAATACCTAACAAAACACTATTGAAGTTAGCTATTCAAACCAATATTGTTCTGTATGGTGTGGTAAGTCTCTTCTTATAAACATACAGAATATTACCACAAGCTCAACATAAGGGAACCTGGAATGTTTAACTTAAATAAAGTCTTTTAAATATGAGCCTTCTATAAGGTTGTTCATTTCAATTGAAACTTTTGCTGGCGGTTTGGGCTTTCACATATGTGCATGGTGTGCCCTTGTTTTCTTCAATTTCTTTACTCTGAGGGAGAAGTCCCTTTCCTTTTGAATATACAGAAGTATACATGTCCATTTCCTTGGAATGAGTCGGAGAGAATGGGTATCTAGGAGCTCAGGAACTGCTTTGTAGCACTTACAGGCCTTATATCTGATGAACTATGAACGTTGTGGAATCTAATGTGTTAAAAGAGCTTCTTATTCCCCACTTCCAGATTTGGCCGAATGATCTAACTGGAGTACCTAACCTGTGTTAACTAAATGATTTCCTCAAGTACAATGCGTATTAGTTTTAGGCAATATAATTACTGTTAATATTTACTAAGCTAATTGCATGGCTTATTAGTTATTACAGATGTATAATTAGCTTGCTAAAGATCAAATAAGGCTGTATCTGACACAAGGCTTATCTGGAGCTCTGTTGCAGTAGCTGTCTGAGCTGCTCGGCCAGGCTGAAGAAGCCAGATCAGGCCCACTCAAACCTCCTTCCTTAGCCATTGAGTTGCACTCTGGCCTACAATGTTGTCTCTTTCTGTTGTTCATCTTTTCAGCTCTGTTACTGAAACTGCTGATAAGCAATTACAATACTACTATTGCTTCTATTGCAAAAATTCTTTTAAAACAAAGACTTGCAGCTAAACTAACACAATTATTACAGTGTTGGCTAAAGCCATTGCTCACGTGCTTTGATGCAAGTTAAGTAATTATTTTAAGGATGGCTTACAGACAAGACTTGAAAATCCTAGTGATACAGAAATGGGGTCAAATGAGGCAAATGGGGAAATTATTAATAAAAAGGACCTGAATTTGCACATTTGCTCATACACGAAAATCAACATTAAGGTGGACATGCTATTATGAGCATGCCATTTTTTCCAGTGATCTTATGGCAGTGGTTTAAACTTTCTAGTGGTCATTGGTAACGCTTGTTTTTAAAGGAAGTATAGGCAGGGATACATATGTTTTATGCATTATTTGTAGACTTTCCTTTAAGAAGCATTGTGATTATCGTGGAGAGGCAACATATAGCCTCCGAAATCAATTCATAAAGAAACCACAGCAGTCTGGTTCCTGGATTTGCTGAAGGGCAGAAATACCAACACAGACATCTCACCTTCCAAAAGTGACCACTCCTGATTTAATATTTTGCTGCATGCTCTGAATTGGCCTCCCCTCTTCCTCCCACAAGACCTCATTAAAAATAGGTGAAACTCATGCATCTTGTTTTTGGAATACTCTGGGTTTTTCAATGCCTTGTTTGGAGAATACTTGGAAACAAGCTTAGCCTGTTTTTAAGGGTCCTTCTAAGCTCAGAAATGCTCGTTCCTCTGCTATTGCCACTGTTCCCCTTATCTACCGACCTTTCCCTTTCCGCAACTTTCCAAAAGTTTAGGCTGAATGGTTTGTAAACTATGCCAACACCTTCTATTGCTGTCAGCTCTTTAAAAATGTAATGTTTAAAGTAAACAAATCAGGTAAAATAAATGCTTGTTTTGAAGAATAAGATGCCTTAGGTGTCTGTATTCTATAAAATCTAATATATATTATAGAATTATATATAACCTATAAAATATATTTTTCATTCAGTAGTTTTAATATATACATAATCATGTAAATCACAGTGGCATAGAGCATTTACCTGGATAGTATAAAGTAAGGACGCTGGAATCAATAGGAAGAATGCAAGTCAAGGAAAATGCTGGAAGTGTTCACTGCTCAGTAATACGTTCAGTGGTGCATGTCCAAACTAGAGCTGCTTTTTGCTTTACTGACCCACAGTGCTTCATTTGTTGTTTCAGCGTTCTAATCAGATACAGAATGTATGCAGCGTACAATTTCCCCTAAATGTTTTTGTTGTTACATAGTCCATATAATTGAGTTAGAGTAACCTTCCGTATGTATTCAAACTGAGAAATCCTCCCGGCTGTATTAGAGGCGGTTTAATGTGTCGTGAAATGGTCTAAGCATCCATTCACTGGGGCTGGCCCATCCATGTGTGATTGCGTAGCCCCCTTCTGCAAAAATGAGATCATGCATCTCCATCGTCCTGGTATGCACAGGACTGCATATGCATAGGGGCATTGCTTTCGTGGACGGAGATGGATGCTCAGCCGTGTCCCATTGGGACCTGCACATACATGCAAGCACAGACGCTTGCATCCATGGAGGTGCTTGTGGTGGCAGTCACAGGTACGCACTGTGACAGATGCATGCATGCAGCTGTGCATGAGCAGCTATGCTCAGTGATAGATACACGCACATGTCATGACACATGCATGCAGCATCATGCAGACATGGATAAGGGAGTGATGATTGACATGTGAACATGCTGGAGACATAAACCAGCACACATGGCAACTGCAAACACATACAATCAAGTAGCAGTACGCTGACATGCTAGTGGTGACAGGCACATGCATCTTTGACACACAAGCAACACTATGCACAACGATGACAGGTGCATGCAAATGCTGTGTGCAGATGCGTCAATCTGATTGGCTCACTGAGACACAGCGAGCTAATGTGCAGCTGGAAAGAGATGCATTTATGCACCACAACACATGCCTGTGTGTATGACTGAGAGGCCCACTCACACGCATATGGCAACACAAGCAGCCACATGGCGATGGACATGTGGCTCAACACCCATTCACATGTGCATTACTGGCATGCACGTCTGAGCAGTGCCAGACACATGCATGTGCTTTGAGACATGGAGGCACAAATGTACTGAGGCACACATGCACATGACACACAGGTGGTGTCACAGGTGTGCACAGGTGGTGTATGTGTGTACACTGACAGATCTGCATGCATGTATGCAGGTAATCGTACCTCACATTACAGAGACAGAAGCGCATACACTCACACACATGCATACATGACACTAACACACACATTCACAGAGGGTGAGAGGCATACACTAAGCAACAGGCACACATGAATGTGTGTACCCTGGGGGAGACATGCAGCCCCGCAAACAGGCTTCTCATGCGTCAACATCTGCTGCAGAGCAAAGTTTTCAGAAGCAGGGAGGCACTGAAACTGCGGCTCCCAGCTGTCCTGGGTGTGGACTTGGAGACCCCATCTTACAGGCTTTCCGCTGCATGTGGAAGAACTTCTTTCTACCAGCTCCAGGGTCTTGAACTCTCTTGTGTGCATGCATCCTGTCAGATCAGCGAGGATGCATGCATGAGAGGCTCCCCATTTTGGCAGACTGACCATTCCGATTTCAACGGTGAGATGCATGCGCGGCAGGCTACCTACCCTGCTGAGACTGACTACTCAGATTCTGACAGTGAGATTGGTTTTAAAATGGTCCCAGCCCCAGCTGTGGCTCAAGCTGCAGGCTCCTGAGGGAGGAGACATGGAAACAGGTAGTTCTTCTGATGGGAAATTCCCACCTTCTAATGAGGTCGACCCAATAGTTAGACATCACCATTCAGAGTTGTCCAATTAGGGATACAGAGAGAGGAGTTAAGGTGTGCCTGGTTCCACAGAGCTCCTCCCCAAGGGAGAGATGCGGAAGGGTTCATAAAGAGAGTTTAGGGTAATGGATGACAGAAAGGGTTCAGCATTTTGCTTTGTGTATGCTCAGAGATTCAAATGCAACAATGAAGACTTTTAGCAAAGAAATGCTGGTGAGACTGACACTGTTTGCAGGAAGAAGCATGGTTCATGACAGACCCTTGCATTCTTAGTCTTGATTTGCAAGTGATCCTTCACGCTTCTGACCTTTGGCGCTCTTACATGCTGCTCTGAGACAGGGTTTGTATTCGACTGCTTGGACTTTGGCCCAGTCCCAAGTCCTTCTCTTAGAGTTCCTGTCCTTGGGTGGTAGTGCTGTGATCTGGGCCTTTTCTTGCTTGAAATACCCCTTCACTTGACTGCAACAGCCTTGATTGACATTTTCCCTGTTTGCTGACATCTAAATGGCTTTATCCCATCAGATGGCCTGAGGACTGTGTCTGATTCATCCATAGCAGAACAGCTGGGATAATGAAGGCACAACTGTTTAATAAATAAAAGCTATTTTTTTCACTACATCCCTCTATAGTGCTTTTTTCATTCTAAATCACAACAACACAATTAGAATCAAAACAGCCTAAAAATAAATGTGTGGCTTTATATCTTGGCTCCTATCTTGCATGAAATTTACCCTCATTGTAATCAACTTTTTTTGTTAATTTAGTCATCTCCTCATGAAACCGATTATATTTTGCATTTCTAATATGCATACATAAATGTGTGCAGCCTTGTGATGTGAAGTAAAGTGATAACATCACATCAGAAAACTAAGCACTTGTTCATGTACTGATTTTTTCTAATCTTTTCTCTGATACTTGATCATCAAAGATCTTATCACATTTTATTCTTTGCATAGACCTTTAAAGGTCGCGGAAGAAATCTCCCAAGCTGTATCATTTTCCCCTTGTGTTTTTAAGAGAGCATGCACATTGTCCCAAAACAGAAAAAAAATGTAGAAAGGTTCAACCTGAAAGGTTCAGTTTAAGCCAAGGGCAGTTTAACTTAATCTGAACTTAAAGTTGCCCAGAGCCCTGCTGTGCCCATTTGATGGCTCCTCGATCCTCAGCTGGGTTGAAGGCACTGTGGGAGCTCCAAGCGGGAATGGCGATGACAGTTGCAAAAGTGGGCACCTGTGACAGCTGTCTTCTCCATCCATGTGCAGCACTCCTGCCGGTGTGAAGGACACGGCTGCTTGTAAACAATCCTGCTGGTGAGCAGGAGCATGGGATGGGGAAGCCAGGGTGGGAGGGATGAAGCTGACTTCCTGCGTAGACTCAGCCAGATGTGCTAGTCCTCCACACCTATAGCCACAATCACCCCACAACCATGGCTGTGGGTACACGTGGGAGATGACTTTCAACTGCTTCTCCCCAGGCAGTGGCTGAACTGAATGTGTTGCTTTTGTTCATACTGGATCGGCCTGCCCCCTGCTTGACCAGCAGCTCTGCTTGGAGACAGAAAGGGAAGCAATGCATTTTGTCCCATTCCCCCTCTTGAGGAGGGCAAGCAGTGCAGCTTATTCCCATTTGCAGCCAAAAGGGCTATAGCAATGGGGGGGGGGGGGGCAGGGGATCCAGCCACAGCCTCTCTTCCTCTTTAGGCTCCTGTCCCTGCTGCTGTCGCCTGCACAATCCCCAAACAGGAGGCTGTGCGATTCTGCAGTGGAGGCAAGTGATTCCTTCTGCGCAAGGTGTGAGAACAGGTTGGTTGCAAGACATTCTGCTTTCCCAGCATGGACAGGAGTGCAACGGGGAGCCGATAACAGCTGCACACAGTGCCACTTGGGTACTTGGTTGGCTGTCAATGGCAAGAGCACCTTGGCCGGTGTGGCAACCCTTTTCCACTGCTCTTCCCAAGGGCCTCTGTAGTGTTTTAGCTTGACTGTGGTTTACCAGGCTATCCAGCATGTTTAGACAACATGCTGTGCCATGGGAAATTTAATGAGTTCCAAGTGAACCATGACTAGTTGGGGTAGTTTGTAATCTTCCCCTTAGGAATCAAGGGTGGCTTCAGAAGACATGCTAAGCCACCCCCCGCCCCATGGCTGGGCATGCCATATGAAGCCAGTATTGTACATCAAAATGCAGTTTCTAAAAGGCTTTAATGCCTTGCCTTTTTATCACCACAGGAGAAGCCCATGGTCCAAGGCAACTGGGAAAGGAATGTGCTTCCTATATACTTATAATGCAGATGCAACTACTGTTTCGGAAGTTCCTCCCTAAATAGAGAGGCCATCAAATGACAAAATGGGTTGTATTCCCAGCACAAATCTCAGATCTGCAGCAACCAAAATCTGTCACAGTGTAACAATTTCTCAACCATTTGAATGAGAGATGACTGCTAAGTACCAAGCAGAGCAGTTAAAAATGTATGGGCAATTTATAGAAGAGGATGTAAAACTCCCGTGATCGTTTTGAGCCATTTCAAGCTTTAAGAATGTAAAGTTCCTGCAGTTGATGTTTGAGTGTTGGAGTCATGAATCTTGATGAGATTTGCTGCTGAAGCTATTTAAAGGATGTATATTTCCTAGGTTGTGACATAAATCAAATATTGTGGCACTTATAGATCAATCTTAGCAAGTGTGCCTACTAACAAATACCTAGTCTGGACTCCTTAATTTATAAGCTTCCTACAGTGAATACAAAGGAGAGTTATAAGCTTGATTTGCTTTGTATGATTAATAGGCATATAGATACTTTAGCTAGTTTCCACCCAAGGCCTAATGTGTGGAGAATCATTAATCAAGGGTGCTATCTCTTATCAAGCAGAAAGCTGGTATATATATTCTAAGTCTTTGAGTATATGACGTGATGTTGCATTACAGATTAACTGATAAATTATATTCTGTGATCCAAGACAAGAAGGTCAAAGACTTCATCATGCAGAAGATCTGTAACAGAAGAGTTGATGTTTAAGTGTTGTGTTAGCTTAAGACATCGACATCATTTCCTTGGTCCACTTTTCACCTCGCTGATAGCTACATAGCAGAATTTAGACTCTAATGGAAAGGAAATTACAGTGGAAGCTTCTATCAGCTAGCATATGTTTGATGCTGATAGTTCAGTGACCCATACATTTTGTTTATGAGAACAGCAGAAGTCAAGCAAACGAGTTTGTTTAGCAGGTCACTCCATACAAGCCTGGTCTAAAGTAACGTTTTCTTGTAACTCACAAGTTGCTCAATGACACTAAGATGCAAGTATTGGTTGTACAGGTTGATAAATGTTCTATGTTGGTTGTGAAACTGTTGAAATTTAAAGCTGATAGCTATTCTTTGTTAGGGAGTGATGGTTCAACTTGGTGTCCTGCACTGAGCACCAGGGTTATTAACTTTAAAAGGATTTGCTTTGAAGGACTTTTGGCCACTTAGGTGAAAAGATTTGTTGTACTAGGTAAAATATGCAATGACAAGCCTGTAAACCAGTGTAATTATAATTATATGGCCATATTGGAAAACCTGCTGACAGTATCCACTTGCAGAGCTCCTGAAATATATGTACTCTGATGCCTTTATGTTCCAGTTACCTGAGTTTGTTCAGGGCCTCCACTGATTGCAGTTTATCGGACTCTCTTGCAAAGCAGATTATAATGTGCCTGGACAGGACTGAGGAGTTGGGTGAGGCTGCAGGGCCTGATGCGCACATTCAAGTGTTCAGATCTGTTAGATGTAAGTCTGGACTGATCTCAGCAGCCGGGCCATAAACCATGTTATCATACCCCCTTTCCCATCTTCATAATTCACTGCTTCACAGATGTGGAGGAAAATCTGTAGTTCTCCCGATCTTCCACTTTGATCTGAGGGTCTTGAGTGGGGGCAGTGAGTTTGAGCATTGTATCATTTTGAGTCAATGGCTCCATGGTCCAGTTAGTTCCATGACTTTGTTTGCCGAGGCTTCCATATTACTTGGTTTTGCACACAGGTCTGTAAGTTTCCTGTCTAGCAGCCCCAGGGCAAGTGACTAGTCCTCTCTGAGTTCTGATGGCAGTTGTAAAAACAAACAAGCCTTTCAGATTGCAGTCTGGCTGTCAGATTTGCTTTAGATTGGGCCACTTTAGAGAAGATTTGGCCACTTTAGAGAAGTCAGGTGCTATGTCTGCAACAGGGAGAAGAATCCTCAGTGTTTGGGGATCTGAGCAACCTTTGGGAAGAAACATGCTTTGAAGAGTACCTCAGGACTTGAAGCAAGACTGTTTCATTCCCTGATGTACTACAAGTTATGAATGAATGGTGTTGAGACTTAAAACACAGTTGACAAGTTTAAAACACCAGGTGGGCAGGAGAGCTAAATATCTGGGCATCCCTCTTCATTGCCCTCTAACCACACACACATTTCAACATTTGAATAATTTATTAATAAATACAATTAATGGGCAGTAAATTTTCATTTTCAGAGCTTGTCTGCCCAGACTTTGAACTAGCATATTGTTGGCTCAGCTTGTTCTGATGAAGATCAGGGCTGTAAATCAGAGCAGAGTATGAAGGCTATTTGACTTTTGTTTTGTAGCTGCTTTGAAACTATTCCATTTAAGTAATAAATATAAGGGTGTTCATATGTTACGGTAAGCAAGTGCAGTCTGTGTATATTCATGCATACTGTTTACCTGCATAAGTGCCAGTTTCAGAGCCTGAGAGCTGTGTAAGCAGATGCAGCTGGCTGTGCTTGTGAAAGCCTTTTCAGTCCTTTGTATTTTTATTTTGGATTTTAATAAATCAAAACAAAACAAAAACAAATAGGTAATAAAAATGAAATAAAAGTTATTACAGTTTTTTAACATAAGTTTGACTATATCCTTTGCAATAGTTACATATATGCACTGTGTATATATTTACACACACAAATGTGTGTGTGTGTGTATGTACATCTGATAAGGCACACCTGTGCATAATTAAACAGCTTGGGGCCAGGATGTCTGAGTGGATACCTGTCTCCATATATTTCTGTGCAGTCACTAAAGTTGTCATCAGAGGCCCTTCCTCAGGTCCCTTCCCTGGTGAAGTGAAGGGGAAGGTGGCCAGGAGAAGGGCCTTCTCTGGAGTTGCAGCCCATCATTGGAATTGACTTCCAAGAGAAATCTGCCAGCTGCCTGTACTTGTTTCTTTCAGATGCCAATTGAAGACATTTTTATTTCATACTTACTTTGGTGAGTGAGTTGGTTTTATAATGGCTGATTACTGCTGCTGTCGAGTTGACAGTTTTAGTCGCCAGACAATATTTATTTATTTAGAATGCTTGTTTTTAAATCAATTGGCTGTTTAATTTTATTGCTATCTTATTTTTAACTGTTTTATACTTTTAACATTTTATTGTCTTCTTGTTAAATTGAATTGTTTTAATTTGTTTTACTGCTGCCTCATGGAAGCCACCAGAGAGCCTTTTGGCTAAGGGGTGTGGCATATAAGTGTAACAAACAAACACATAAATAAATATTCATAGAATCATAGACTAGAAGAGTTGGAAGGGGCCATGAAGGCCATCAAGTCCAACCCCCTGCAGTTGCAGGACACTACGTTATACCATCCCACTCAGAGTGCTGTCCAGGTTCTTTTTGAATGTCTCCAATGTGGGAGCGCCCACCACCTCTCTAGGCAGCTGGTTCCACTGTTGTATTGCTCTGACAGTGAGGAAGCTTTTCCTGATGTCCAGCCTGAATCTGGGTTGCCGCAACTTGAATTGATTATTCCGTGTCCTATACTCTGGCCTCAATGAGGAGAGATCTTGACCTTCCTCTTTGTGACAGCCTTTGAGGTACTTACAGAGGGATATCATGTTCCCCCTCAGTCTTCTCTTCTGAAGGCTGAACATACCCAGTTCCCTCAGTCTCTCCTCACAGGGCAGTGTTTCCAAACCTGGATCATTTTTGTCACTCTCCACTAGACCCTTTCTAATTTACCTGCATCTTTCTTAAATCTTGGTGTCCAGAACTGGACACAGTATTCCAGGTGAGGTCTGACTAGTGTGGAGTATAGAGAAACTACTTCTTCTCTTGATTTGGAAGTAATACTTCTGTTAATGCATCCCAAAATAGCATTTGCCCTTTTGGCAGCTGCATCGCACTGTTTAACCTATTGTCAATATTTAACCTATTGTCCACAATTACTCCAAGATCTTTTTCTTGTTCAGTTCTGTTAAGCCATGCATTCTCCATCTTGTATCGATGCCTTTTGTTTCTTTTTCCTAGGTGGAGGACTTGGCACTTGTCTTTTTTGAATTTAATTATGTTGGTTTCAGACCAGTGTTCAAGTTTATCAAGATTGCCCTGGATTTCATTCTGTCTTCTAGAGTGTTGTCTATTCTGCCCTGTTTTGTATCATCTGTGCATTTGATTATCTTTCCTTGTACATCCTCATCTAAAGCATTAATAAAGATGTTGAAGAGCACTGGGCCCAGGACTGAACCCTGTGGCACCCCACTAGTTACCACCATCCAATTTGAGAAGGTGCCATTGGTGAGCACTCTTTGTGACCGATTTAGCAGCCAATTTTGGATCCACCTAATAGTTTTTCCATCTAGTCCAGTTTTTGCTAATTTGCTTATCAGAATGTCATGTGGCACGATGTTGAAAGATTTGCTAAGGTTTAGGTAGATTATGTCCACAGTGTTCCCTTTGTCCATTTGGGAAGTTACCCAGTCAAAAAGTAAGATTAAATTAATCTGACAGGATTTATTTTTGATAGATCCATGCTGGGTTCTATTAATCAGTGCATTTTCTTCAAGATGCTTGCAGATAATTTTTTTTAATAATTTGCTCCAGAATTTTTCCAGGGATTCATGTCAGACTAACTGGTCTATAGTTCCCAGGTTTTTTCCCCTTTTTATGTAGCTGCCAGCCTCCCTTCCCTATCTAGCATCACTAGATCTCTCGCTATTATGAACCTTTCCATTGTTTTTCCTACAATTGACATAAGGCTAACTGGTCTGTAATTCCCCATGTCCCTTCCACTACCCTTTCTGAAAATTGTGACCACTGACGCCACCCTCCAGTCCTCTGGAACTTCACCCATTCTCCACGAGGCCTCAAAAATGGAGGCCAGCAGGCGGGAGAGAAGCCCTGCCAACTCTTGAAGTACTCTTGGGTGTAACCCATCAGGGCCTGGCACCTTTGTAATGTCCAGTGCCCTGAGGAGCCCCTCGACTTCTAGGGGGTGACTCCAATCTGTGCTCCTAAGTCCCCAGCCTCATCTAAACTCCCCTGTCCTGCTTTGGGGAGAACACAGAGGCAAAATAGTTATTTAGCATCTGTGCCTGTTCCCTCACATCAGTAACTGGATCCCCTTCCTAATTACTAAGTGGTCCCACTACCTGTCTCCCCTTCCTCTTGCTATTTACATGTTGATAGAAGCCCTTTTTGGTGCTCTTGATATTCTTGGCAAGTCTCAGCTCGTAATCAGCCTTAGCCTTGTGAAGAATCCTTCTGCAATGGGCCTCCTGCTCCCGGTATACCCTTTTGTCTATTTGCCTCAGTGCCCATTTCCTATGGAGGTTCTCTTGCATCTAATCCCTCTTACCAACTCCTTTCTCATCCATGGTGGCACTCTCCTTTGCCTCCCCTCCTTAATAACCAGAGGTATCATCAAGGCTTGTGCCTCCAAAACCTCCCTTTTCAGTGCACTCCACCCCTCCTCAACTCCCTTGCCTTCCAGAAACCTATTTCAGGAGACTTTGCCCAGTCTGGCCTTCAGTTGGCCAAAGCTGGCCCTCTTAAAGTCCCAGCTTCTAGTGCTCAACCTGCTGTATGTCCCCATTCCCCTGATCTCAAAGCAAAGGATGGAGTGATCACTCGCATCCAGAGCTACCCTAAACTGTACCCCAGCTATCAGCTCCTCCCTTCAAGCTCTTCCTGCTTATTACCCATGCTCCTAGCATTGGTGTACAAGCACTCAACTCCTTTCCATAGCTTTCCAAGTCCCTGGTAATCCTGCCCACACCCTTCCTGGCTATGTAATTTATTCCCACACGGACGGCTGGTGACCCCTGGAGCGAACAAGGTGCTCCACTCTATCCCTCACAGGCCATGGGCCCTGCCCCTCTGCTTCCTGCTGGACCTCTCTGGCCCTGCCTTCCTTCCTCCACTGCTCCTGTCCCCCTGCTCCTGCCTAGCCTCTGCTGCTCCGCTGCTCTGCCAAGAAGGCAGTCCAGATAGTCATATATGTGGCCATTCTTTAGATTGTCCCTAAAGACTACCCTTCAGGCTCAGCATGCTTTGGTGTCAACAACAGCCAAGACATGGACATTTTGGCACAGGGCTAAGTGTGCCCTTGCTTCATCTCCACTTAATATTTGGTGCAGGCAGCTGTCTGCAGAGACATGTACTTATTCGCATGCAACTGAGCGTATATGTATTCTTACAGGGATTCTGAGTAATATCTGGCATCCTTTTTTGCATGGAAGGACTTGCGCCATCACTGGAATTTTGCTGCAGTGCTCTGGCTTTCTAATTAACAAGCAACAAAGCCAGAGAAGGTGGGGATCTTGTGTAAATGGGTGAAAAAAACAAGCAATTGTTCATGAAAGTATTGTTGCTGTATAGAAATACATCCTGGTATAATAAGGGGGACAAGAATAGGCTTCTACTCTCAGGAAAAATTCCTACTGCTATCCAAACCATCATCAAGATAAATAGTCCAGTCATGTTTAATTTGTTATTTTTGTATTTTGCTGTTTGTATTTTTTAAATTTTATCCATCCACCAAAAACACAATTAAATTTTGAAAAAACCCCCAATAACAATGTATTTAATAAGGCAGGGGAAGAAAGCAATATGATCATTCTAGATAACTAAACATCTGAACATTTGTTAAAAGGGACTATAGTTTCCAATAAATCAGTAATACGCTACTCTGTGTTGAGGACAGCTTCCCTGAACCTGATGCTCTCCAGATTTTTCAAACTATCACTTCCACCAGCCAGCATGCCCAATGCCAAGGTTGATGGGAGCTGTACACCCAAAACTCTGAAAGATGCCAGGTCGGGACAGACTGGGCCAGGTCCTGCCATTTAACTCTGTGCTGGAATACAGTTCTAGCACTCAAATTTGTACTCCCTGGTCTCAAAGCTGCTGCAGGATAAATGGTATGGGAGCTGCAGTTCTCCCATCTCATCTGGTTGGTGCTCTTGCTCCACTCTCCCTGGGCCTTCTCAGTCACGTTCCTCTCTCAGATATGCTCTGCTTCCTCAGAATTAGCTCACAAAAGATTTGCTCTTCAAAAGTTCCTATAGAAAAATGTTGTGCTCCAGGCATCTCACTGGGGCAGCGGGGTGGATATATTTTACATGGTCACACACAGTGGATCTGCATTCATCGATTCAGAATGCATGTTCATTCAACCCACATGGTTTTGTATGCATGATCTGCAACTTAGGTTAAGAAGGATCCTAGGTTCTTGGTACAAGCAGGGATGAGCAAACACAAACAAATCTTCCAAACATCAGAGTGAGCATGGACATCATACAGTATGCCCACCGTCTATTTAGGACACTGCTTACCATTTCGCTAAGACCAGAATGATTGGATTATGTACCTGGGTTACTGTGTATGTTTAATGTATGAAACTTTAACAGGAACACCATAGCAAAGCCTGGCCTTGGCTTTGTTATAAAGAAGAATAGTAAGTCAAACCTAAGAGTATCTTTTGAAACATTTGTTCTTATTAACGTATTACTGAATGATATGAATGGCTGCCAATTTTCCTCTTAAATATCTCATTAGGAGGTCAGTGAGATTCTTCCTTTGTGCCTTGATTTCCTGTAACAGCTGATTTTTCTCAGTACAAAGCAGTACATTTTGTACTGAGCTGATTGTAAAGTTTTAAAGAAGTAATAGCCATTAATTTTGTGGGAGGGCCAAGTGAAATTTAACTTCTGTATGATAAAAGAGTGCTGCAAGGATAATGCAACTTCTCCATGTGTTTGAGATTTTAATAGCAATTCCTATAGCTTCTAAATTGCATCTGATTGTTACTAACTCCACTTTTAATAAAGGGACTTTCTTGCAAAAAATACATATCTGGATGAAATACTGTGGTTTGTACTAATACAAGTCTGATTCATTAGCATTTTGATAACGTCATGGAACATTCACACAACATTTTCTATTTTTGTGATATAATTGTCTTTGCCAGTGAATGAATTTTGCTTGTTCTGTGAAATAACAAGTTAATAAAAACTACGAGAAGGCACTCAAGATGCTAGTTTACCCTAGATACATATTTATTGGAGACTAACTACAATGTGGGTATACTCATGGAGCTCTTGACCTCATGTGTAAAGAAGGTCTGTACTGGAGTACTTACTTGATGGACCATCACTACTGACTGGGAGCTGCTTGGCTCAAGCAGCCTTCCAGGTCAAGTTGATCAATCATATGAACTCATTGTTCTTCCTGCGATCAAAGTCCTGCACAAAAACTGGTGCTGTTGCTCTGATTGGCTAGGATAGGTTCTGCTGTGTGGTATTTCGGATGATATTCATATCTAAGCACATCTTTTAGTATGTCT
This sequence comes from Varanus komodoensis, assembly GCF_004798865.1. Taxonomy (NCBI): domain Eukaryota; kingdom Metazoa; phylum Chordata; class Lepidosauria; order Squamata; family Varanidae; genus Varanus; species Varanus komodoensis. The sequence continues at coordinate 78,666,148 of NW_025335268.1, read as the reverse complement.
GCCATTACCAGTAATAAAGTAGGCAGATGGGTCAGGAACATGGAACGAGCTCATATACTTATTTTCTTCCATGGGAGCCAGCTGCTAGGTTCATTTTAAGTATGCTTTGGGTTTGTTGTAATTAAGCCATCTGTTGAACTTGTGCAGACTTCGCACTGCTTCCTCATAACTTCTCCTATGATCGGACTGTTCAGAATATGAAGAAGAATGTGGCCCTTTTGGGTAGAGGTGGGAGATTTTTGTGCTTCCACAATGCATCATTTTATGGTACCTGGGGAAAGGGGTGAACATTTCATAGGAAATAATTGTGGGGCAAAGGTTAACATTTTGTTATGTGGTTACTTAGAATAGATATATTGTGGTTGGTTTTCACAGTTCATATCTGGGGAAGGTGAAAAAAATGGCAGCCTTTTGCATTTCAGATTGCTTCCTCTTGGAAGCAAGAGCTTGTTTGGCTTCTAATCAGCCATTTTATTTGCCAAATTGAAACTTCCTTCCTTGGCTCGGTTAGAAGAAAGTCCTGAGGAAAGAATCATGTTCTTCATGGATATTGTGTCACTGACGCATACTAAATATCTGTTTTGACCATTTTTTAAAACCACCCACCAAAATGACCAAGCAAGGGTTCATTTAAACTAGAAAGAATATATTATTCATCATACAAGGGACAACTTCAGAAAATGAGGAGGTGCATGAATATTCATGACATTTTAAAATAAAACTCCGCTGAGTAAGAAGCATGCCTGAACAGCTATTAACTAGTTTCAGTAAATGGATGACAGCTGCTTGTTTTTAGGTTTAGGGGTACCAGCCTTACCTCTCCAGTCAATTTAGTTGGGATGTTCAGCATTTCTAGACCTGCTTAGGTGTAGTTGACAATAATAAATTACTGGTACAACCTATGCCTATTTAATTCAGAACTAAGTCCTACATCACTTCTATCTAAACATGCAGAGGATTGTTCCCAAACGGGGGCATTTAATTGTGTGGGTGTGGGTGGAAAGAGGTTTATGTAATCCTGTGTTTCACAGTAGTGTATTAGGACCTTGTCCTGGGAATTCAAGCCTTCATAGCCTCAGCTTCTATATTGCAGAGCTTTAGGCAGCTGGCAGCCTGAACCTAACTTAATCATTGTTTGAGCTGTGTGTTAATCTCTTCCTTCAAGCTAAAGAACAGTTCCTTGTTTACATGTTTATGTGATAAGACGTAGTACAAAAGTAGACAACTTTGTGCCTATTAGAGGTTAAGGAGTATGATTCCCATATTCCCGGTGTAGTATCTCCAGTCCTCAAGGATTATAGAAGATACAGTCCAAAACATCTGGAGATCACCAAGTTGCCTTCCTGGGCCTAGTTATCAAATGGGCATCCTTACAGAGTTATATGACCGGATGCTGGATCTCTGGGAATGTTTGCCATTGGCAGAATGTGAGTGGTGCATGAAAATAGTTCCTTGTTGGAATGCTTGTCTTTTTACATTCAGAATTACTAAGAATCTAGAGCTATATTTATTTGTATTCATTTGTCTCCACCAGTGGTATGAAGCAATAAAACACAGAGATTAGTAATGTGGATTAGTGAGCACAGAGTAGGAGATGATGGAACCTGAAAGGGGGAGTAGGGGCTAATGCTGGATGAGGAGAACCAGCTTGGGTTAACTACGCACCAGTAAGACCACTCTGCAGAAGCTTGGCTTCTGGTGCTGAGACAGACATGGGACCCTCGTGATGCAAGCTATTTCATGTTCCTTTATTTGGCTCCATCCATTCTTCATTTATCTTCATTCCCATGCCTCCCTTTCCTACTCTTGAAGAAAAGAGAGACCTTTCATGTCTCAGCATCTGGTTGCCTTGCCCTCCCAGCTGACTCACAAGCAAACTGCCCCCTGTTGCTCCATGTTTGCTTTAATCCTGTGCCAAATGCACTCACGTGTGAGCATGCTCAGTCCTAGCCCTGTGAGATGTAGCTAGTGAGGTGCTCTGCACTAAACAGCATGATGGCTTGCGCTGAATACCAGCAGAGAGGGTTCATCATTCCATTTCAGAATTGGCTTGGAACCTTGGCCTGTATTTCTCCCGTAAAAAACATGTTCCTTGTTATGTGCTGAGCCCAAAGCTTTCCAAATGTGAGCCTAGCTTGTAACAATTTCACTGTCACTTGCCAGGCAGCGTCTTCTCCAAAGCAATATCATAAAGCACCAGGGTGGATACTCATAGGCTTCACCTTAACTGGCCTGGATTCTCCTGAGTATGGTCAGAAAGAACAACTTTACCAGGTTGTATTGCAATGCTTGTCGCATTGCACACTGCTGAACCTCACCTAGTATTCTGTGGATCAGAACTCTCCTATCTAAAGGTAGATGTAGTCACAAATGCCATTCCTACAAAACCCTCCCACAACCAAACATGCACATTTTGAAAGTAACTGCAACATCATGTGGGGGTTTTATCTATGCAACATTTACCTTTGGAAGAAATATGACATGTGCATAAAACGAGTTGAAAATTGAGCCATCTGCTGTGAACAGATGTGCATTTTTGTGTTAAAATTTTTAATCTGCAAGCTCCTAATTTCTTGATTCGGAAAGCAAACAGGGAAGATCACCTGGAAAGTCATTGTTTGTAGCTTTTGAAAGCGATTTAAAATGTATTGGCTGTATAATGTCCATGTTTCATTAGTTTGTGTAGCAAGCTTCTGCCCTACAGAGAGTGAAGACCTACTTATGTTGTGTGCTTTGAAGTCCACAACAATTATGCTCTAAGCTATAACCATTGATTAGATGGCTAGATGCTGGCTTCCTGATTTTTCCATGATGTTGAATATGTGGTTACCCAAAGGCATACTGATGAATGGACATTGATTTATTTAACTGTATTGTCATTTTTAAAAGTCTGAAAGAATTTAAATGCATAAAGGCCCAAAAATATAAACTCTGGCATTCTAGCACTGGATAGAAGTTTGAAGGGAAATATTTATAAAGGACTAATATTCAAATCATGTTGTGAAATGTGGTACAGTCATTTGAGGAATGTACAAGTAGCTTGAGTGATGGGAGCATCCAAGCAGAAATCAGATTCAATGGAGCTGTGCAATAAAGAAGGATAATCAGGTTGTTGACTTGCTATAGAGGTCGTGTCCTTGCTGTGGCCTGGAACTTAAATAGAAGCCCTGGTGTGCCCGATGATGAATTGGACTAGGTCAGATATGCTTCTTTGAATATGAGTTCAAGTTTCTGTTAGTACAGGCACTGCTTTTGGATAGTTCAATTCACAAGAAAATTGTTCTGGAACTGGATGATTTAAATGTGAACCTCACTGAATCTGGTGCTGATGGGATAAAGAGTAAAACCATTATTTGTCTTGAAGAACCTCTAAAAGTATATAAGCAGATACAAACTGTTTTGCCTAACCTAGCTATTGCAGTGAATCCAGTTGTTTGAAACTAGCATGAAATTATTAGGGTATTTAAAATAGCCAAGAAGTCTTTGCTGAACATTAATTCTCATTATGCACACTAATGAAAAGCACGTTCCCCCTCCCACAAACAGATGGAAACAAAGATAGTGTCTTGATTATGTATTAAACATGGTTGTCAGTGCACACATAATGGTTGGGTTCAAATGACACAGCAAGTCATGATTTTTTAAGCGTTGTAAGTTTTTGTTTGGGTTTGTTTTGCTTTGGTTTGGTTTACCATTGTTGGTCTTTAGAAACCACAATCAGAAGTGATGGTTTGTTCTATGGTTTATCCACACCACTATGATTTGTTGTATTAACTAAATTCAGGATCATGGCTTCCATGCTCCTGATATGTAACTACCACAAAGTCCCTGAAAAGAGTAGCAACTAGAAAAATCGCTCTATCCAGCCAACTTCTGTGTGTGGACCAATGAAAAAGAAGCAGGTGAGATAGAAAGGGAGAAAAGCACCCTGGTATTGAATTTCAGGCACTGTGGTTGATGGGATATGTGCCAACAGTGGGAGGACTAAGCAGAGAAAATGGAAACTGTGGCAGCAAAGAAACCACTTGCTCGTCTGTCACGTATATCAGATTAAAACCATCAAACCAGAGTAACCATGCCTGTTTCCTTGTTGTATTGTGTGAACATAGCCAATGTGAAACTTTAACATCGTAACGGGCAGTGCCAGCTCCAGGCTTTGAGGTCCTTTTTTCCCAAGGCCACTCTAGCAAATGTCCTTCTCTTGCAATCCTTGTACTTACAGAAAACCTGCTTCATAGGGTTTCCTGGCCCCCAGAGCCAGGAAATGGTGTTTGAGGGGGCTACAAGATGGAAGGAGAACCTCCACTGCTGATGGAAGCAGTTCTGTCAGCAAAATAATAGCTTGGTGACCAATTGTTTGGTGCATGGATCCCACCAAGATCAAGATGGATTTGGTTTTCTGAGCCATGAGAGGGCAGAAGTTATGTTTCTAGCAGTTTGGCACAACGTCTCCCAGAAGGCTTTGCCAGCAGGTAATGTCATATATTTTATGTCCAAAACACTTGGAGACCATTCTGTTCAACTGTGTGCCAAGCAGCTGAAGCCCCAGTAGAAAATCTTAAAATAAATGCTTTCTGTTGTGGCCAATCCACATATTACCAGAGAAATTTTGCACTTCAAGTACTACAATAAACCGCTTCCCCATCACCTGATGTAACATCAAAAGAAAGCACAGAAGGCCTGATGCAGTTGCTGCTGCCCTTCCATTACTGCTGTTGTCTTCCCACTACTATGCATGGATGCTGGAGAGGACTTAGCCCTCTCAGAAGGCACTCCTGTATGCTTATATTAACAGGCGCAGAGGCAGCTATTTCATTTAAGATGTCTTGCCTAGGGGTCTGACCTGGATTTGATCTTGCCAGAATTTAAACCAGATAGATCCCTCTGTATTCTGAGATGGTGCTGGAAGAACTAGACAGGGCCTATTGGTATTGGAGCTCATGATCACCCAAAGGATTCAGCTGTGGTCCCAGAAATATGGATAAAAATAATGGAATAAAAGACATTAGGACCAGGGATTGTGCCTCAGCCAACATGTAGCTTCAGCAGCAAGGATGTAGAGAAACTATAACTAGTGGAGCCATAAAGAGATCAATCGGGAGGTTTAGTGTAAAAAAGCAAAGCAGAAGCCAATTTCTGTTCTATAAGTTCACAGTGATCCAGCTGATGAGATTCAGAAGGCAGGCAGCAGCTAAGACTTACGAAGGTTCTCAGTGGTTAGCTTCAGCCTTCCCTCTGGATCCAGGCAACTGTATTTGGGCTGCTTGGACCAAGAATGCTGAAGAGTTCTTGGCCTGAAAAAGCCTGGACCACTGACCTCAAGGCCAGGATAGCAAGCTATTGGGTCATGGGGAATGTCACTTGTGCAAATGCTTTCCCCAAGAATACCCACCTTTACTTTATTCTTATTTATCTCTTTTATGGGTAGATAGATGCATGGAGCCATTCCCTGCCTTTCCTCTCTGCAGATCTTCTGGTCTTTCAATAAAATCTTAACAGGGTCATGGTTATGCATTGCACCACTTGATTGATAGAACAGTGTGGAGGACTCCTGGGTTGTGGGGACTGTGGAAGGATGATTTTCCTTGCTGCTCCATACAGATTTGACTTTGGTTTCAATTTTCAATATTTGATGTGACGCTGCAGATACACATTTAATTGCTTCTTTGCTTGGAGCCTCCTTTCTTAATATGCACCACGGTACATTGATAAAGTCACCCTTCTCTGCTTTACACAGTGACTACAGTAATGAACTGCAGCAATGGCCAAGCTTCTATAAACTTGCAGCCAGGCTGTCTGTTCTAAGTCATTGGAGAGGAAGAGTGGGTAGATAGAAAGTGTATAAAGCAACATGGCATCCATCACTCCCCACATACAATTATGCACCCAATTAGAAGGCAAGCCAGAGCATGTTAAAAGAACTAAAGAGGAATAGGAAATATGTAATGGGCAAATTAAATGAATATGGTATAGATTCTGTGAAGCACTGAAGTCGAGTGACTTCAAAAAGGAGTTTGTTCTTGCTATTGGAATGTTTAGCTCATATAAAAGAGACTCGTTCAGTGCAGCATAAGCTGTGACAAGTACATATGAGATAAGCACTATAAAGAACTGTGCATTTTTAAATGTCAATAGAAGTAAGAGTTAATGACAGTTTCAGAGAAAGGGTGCCTGTAATTAAAATTGTGCAGGCAGCGATGCTCAGCTCTGGACATTTTTAATGGTTATATGACTTCTAGCACATATTAAAAACAAACAAAAGAGACTAGGGTTATAAAAGGAGTGGGAGAAATGATCAGAGCTCGGTTATGTATATTGTCAAATTAAAACTGAGATTTAGTCCGCAATCTGACACACACCCAGGAGTAAGCCCCATTTAATGCAGTGGGTGCTATTTCTGGTTATACTTGTATAGGATAGTACAGTTAGTTTTCAGTATTGCAATGCTTTATGTTTATTGTTAAATGTGTGTGCATTTGTGGATATTCCCAGTTTAAAATTTGTACCTTACACTCCAAGAAATATCACAAAAATGACTTTTCCCCAGTCTGCACACACATCCAGTTTAGGCTTTACAGTGATCTATTGTTTTGATCAGAACCAGTACAATGTGGGTTATCATCCATTTTCCTACAATAAATGTGACATCTATCTTTGATTATGGGAGCAGGTGGATTGTGATTAGGTTGGAAGCACTTTGCCTGAGACTTCTATGCTGAGATTATCTAAATTCAGCATGCATATGGAAATCCCAGTAGACCCAGGTTTCCCTGTTTCTGCAGTGCGTGGGACTGTTCCGTATGCCTAATGTAACTTTTTCCCATCATCATCATCATCATCATGCCTTAACCATAGAACTTATGGAATGATAGTTAGCATTACCTGCTGTTCTTTAAGAAGGGAGTAGTATAATTCCATACCCAGTAAGGCACAGTAATGCATGTCCTAAGAAGAGGACACTTAGAATAACCTGTAAGTGTATTTGCTATATCCATTAAATAGATGGCCCTATTTTTTACTTCAAAAATGTATTCAAACTTCTATTTAATATCTCTGTCCCCATGTTAATTGTTTGACTTCATCTGACCCCTTTGAAGCCCAGTCTGTTGGACATTTTCAGGGCAAGCAACTATGTGAACAATAACTTTCCAAGTTGCAGTGCTAACTAACTATACTGAGTTGTTTTTAGCCTCTCTCGATATGGTAAGCTCAATATTTGACTTTATTCTCTTAAGGAATTAAATTCATTTGGGGTTTTTCAACATGAGGCATTTACTGTGCACTTGTGATCCCTCACTCACAGAAATTTGTGGATTCTTACATGACATTGTCAACTTCCAGGGCCAATTCCATGTTTCCATACAGCCATTTTTACAGCTTCTTCTTTTTTTAAGACTGAGGAAAATGTAGTGTTTTCCTGAATGGCACCATTATTCACTACAGAAGTACAGTTTCAGTCTTTACCAGAGCACCATCCTATGCTGTGTAGTGGGACATAACAGAAAAACCAAAAGAAAACTCCTGAAAAAAACCATAATGTAAAGGCATGTTCTTCCTCCTGCCAAAGGAAGAGAGATAAGAGAGGCAGTCATAGTAAAATACCAGGTTAAATGCCTCATGAAGAGAACCACTTGGTGGAGGCTAGATCAGGAGGTGTGAATCTGCTTGGAATAGGGTTGGCTGTATTGATTCATACAACCAGTGTAATTCCTGATGCCCTGTAACTCAGTAGTGCGCGCGCGCGCACACACACACACACACACACAGAGCCATCCTGCTTTTCTTCTATGGAGCCCAAGACAATTTCCTCACCAGAAAGTCATGAGACTTTGACCTGTGCATATATTTGTACATATTTTGTTTGTTTGTGTGGAACACAACCAGCTATAGTGTATTAGTGCATAGTACCACATCTGCTTTCCTTTTCTCTTTAATGGGATTATTTTGTAGTGTGACAAACTTGCACAGACAGGAAAAGAAAAAAAAATGTCAGGAGCACTTTCTACCACTTACCTATGTGCTTTCATATAGTCTGAAAAGAGCCAGCATGCATACAAATATACATGGAGGGCTGTGTGGGTGTGTGTATGAGAGAGAAAGTGGATGCATACATAGTTCTGTCATCTTGATGGCAATAGGCTCTAGCAAGCCTCAGGTTCACGCAGTTCCTCCTCCTATGTTCTCCAGAGCAGGATATAGGAAGCATTTGCTTTTGTTTTTGGATAACTACAGCTTAGCATTTTAGCCACACCCTGCACTGTGGTTAATTTTAGCTATGCTTTGTTGAAACAAAGCAACTTCAACCCATGGATTATGGGGCTGGCTTGTTTCAACATACCGTAGTTACAACCGTAGTTACAACTAACTACTGTTCAGGGTTTAAATGTAACACAGATGACCAGGTCATCTAAGTTGGATTTTGTTATTTTTTGCTGCTGTTTTGTAAAGATCCCACATTATCCATAATTCAGCTTTAATTCAAACACAAACACATGTCAAATGACAGTATAATTATCAGGATTCCAGTGTTCTGAACAAGTAAGCATTGGCATAATGTGCACCATTGTATATGTGTTCATTCACACTTCACATAAACTCCCTCACAGCATCTTTGAAGACAGACGTTTACTGTGGTGTATAGAGCACATACTTGTCCTGCAACATGGACAAACCTTAAATTTCCCTGCCTTTGTAGTGAATAACCAAGAAAGTTGCAAACCATTTGCAAGGCACCATAGTATGTGCTAGTGAAAGAGAGCCTTGTAATGAAATCTCATTGAAGATGCGGAGAGTATGTTTCAGCATTAGGCATTCTCCTCATGTTTCACATAAATGCATCCTGGGCTCGTGAGAGGATAAGCAGTGCATTTGCACTGGCTCATTCAATGTGAATGTGGCTCAGAGACGTGTCTTTGAGCAAACAGGAACAGTCTGGCTATCCGTCTGCCTGTTTGTTTGTTTTTTAAAAAAGAACAGCTAAGCTGTCAGCTACCTACCCTGGCTGTTTATTGGATGTTTACTTGCTCATCTTTGTGCAGTCTGGAGGCATTCTTCAAAGAACCATTGGCAAGATTACAGGTTGCTGCATAGCACAGGTCTGGACAAAACTAAACCAAGAGTGTTTTACAAAGTTGAATTCATCATGATGTCGCCTGTTATAGCTTTCTTCAGAATAGATGGTGTTGTGGCAGGAGAGCCAAAAGATTCAAATGTCTTTCTGGGTTGTCTTTCCCTTTTTATTTTGTTTCTTAAAATTGTAATAGCATGTCATCCCTTGCATTCTCCATGCCCCCCTTCCTCCAATTTTAGTGCTGAAATGAAAGGACAGTATAAATGAAATGGTTTGGCTTGCTTACTGCAAAACAATATTTCCGAACAGAAGTCTGCTTTATTCTGCTTTTCTGTTTGACAAAAAAAGCAGTGGTACTGGCCCTGAGGTTTACCTACACATTGTATAAAATGCTTTGCTGAAGTAGAACCAGATGTTGCTTATGGTGGTGTGTATTTGCATCTTTACCAGCTAATTTAGAAGGAATATAAACTTGACCCAATAAGTCAAAGAAATATTACAAGGACAAGATGCCTGTGATTAATGCTCAGTGTAGCTCAGTGTAGCTTTCAGACAAGCATGTGTTGCAAGGTTATTTGGCTTTAATTTTTTCAGCTGAGTTAAGGGAAATAGAAAATATTGCAAAAGGATAAACTAATAAGACTTTGCTTTCTGGTCTGTTTTTCCCCGTTAAACATTAGACAGCTTGCATTACCTAAAGTGGCCTCAAGTTTCTCCAGAAGCAAAGATATGTTTCACAGTGTTTGAAATGCTGATCACTGTTCATGTGATGCAAAGGGCAAAAGGGATAGAAACATACAGAAAGTTTTGATGAGCTCCTCACTTCTGAGTCTCACTTAGTTTATTGCAGAGCTTGCTGTTGAGAATTCACTTCCTGAATAAACAAAGTTTCTCAGGTTAAAAAATCAGCCCTTCATGAATGTCTCCACAGATGCTTGATGGACTTGACTATGAGTGAGTTTTGTTGCAGTTAGAGCTCCAGGAATCACTTGATTTGTGTACCTGAAAATGCAGCTATATAACTGCATAGAAAGTATCATGTCATTGTTGCCTGAGTGTGTCTTTTTGCACACTGTCTGAATTTGAATTCAGCCTAGGTATAATAAATAAGCACTACATCTGTCTTTGACTGGTAGTTTTAGTTTAAAATATCACAATCAAGTTGCAGGTTACAATCTATTTCTTGCACACTGAGGACAAAGTTTTAAAAGGCTAATAGACTACTCTGCTTACATTGCATTGAAGTGGCTTATCAGTGTTTTATATTGATAGTGCCATTTTAAATTTGAGTGTCTCACTCTCTGTGGTATACTTGTGATAGTTGTATTAGGTATAGAAGATACATTGTGGTTACAAATTATAATCCAACAAAGCATGCTGGATTCAGGTATATTTTCAGAGTGAGGCATTTTTTTCTGGATGAGAAAGAATTGTGTAAGCTATCATCATACAGATTGTTTTTAAAAGAATTCTAAAGTGAGATTCTGCTATTTCTGGTGTTTGAAGTTGATGTTTGTGAGCTGCCTCACATTCCAAGCCAGGTCCAAGAAGAAAGGCGATAAAGTGACAAGCTGTCTGGCAATAAACTACTTTGAAGGATTGCTTTGGTACTTTCATTTGTCAAATGCTCTAGCTTGTGCTTTTTTATTTTCATCTGGTGTGGTGGAGTCAGGGAAAGGGGCATTTAAAAGTCTTACATCATGTATGAAAAAGGAATAGGAGGGATTCTAATTTGCTCTAGCCCATGTGGAGAAGATGGTGTGTCCTTGGTTCTTAAAGAAAAAACTTGTAGCTGTAGGAGAACTGCTCCTAAATAAAAGAGAATAAGAAGGAACCAGGCCAAGGATAGTGTTTGAGCTGTATCTTGAAAGGGTTATCCTTAGATAAACTATGGAAGGAAATTCTCAGCTTCAGGATGAAAGGGGGCCTATGAAGAAGTTGTCAGAGTGTTGCATGATTTGCTTTCAGGCCTTGAGGACCCCATTCAATAGCCCATTGAAGAGTCTAGAGATGAAACATGGTTACTAGTCAACTTTATTCAGGTGCAGAATGAAGAAAATGGAGCATGGACTAATTTGGGAAAACTCAAATTTTACTCCTTGAACAAACAATTCACAGGTTTTAATATCTTTCTTCAGCCACAGTTCCCATGAAAAGCCCCTAGTTGTATTCTTTTCATCCTGCCATAGTTGTTCTTGTCTTGGTCATACACTGGTGATTTTCTTCCTGTGGCTTTCCTCCCCCACAGTCATGTTCTAGTGCAGTCATGTGCTGATGATCACCTCCATGCTTAAATCAGACAAAACTTATCTATGCTACGGTTAGTTCAGCTATAATTCCTCTAGCTAGGGGTCATCTCTAATTTACCAAGAAAACCCATCCCCCTCCCTCCTTAAGGGGTCTTCAGCCTTTGACCCCAAGTCAGGTCAACAAGAGGATGAAGTAAACTAATAAAGTTTTGTTCTAAACAGGCATGGTGCAGTTTCAAGACATTCTGCACATGTAATAATATGTTGACAGCCTTACTCAATATTCCTGGTTTTCTTTTCTTCAATCTATTTGGCCTATTTCATGCAGAATCTGACACCAATTAAGGACTTCTGAGGTAAAGGATATACCCCCCTGTCTTTTAGCTCATTTGTTCTAAGGAAGATAGTAACTTGTTATTTAACTAGCAAATAGTTTCCCCGGTTTTTACTGTGTTGAAAGGTCTTTGGCTCCTTGGTTGGTATGACACAACAAACCATGAAAAATCCCTGCCAGGACTTGTATTATACATATTCAAAATGGCTGCCCGCATACACCAAAACTGGCACACACTGATCACTGTACAATTGCAGTGATCATGCAATTGTAGCTGAATTTGTGACTGTCAGATTAATCTTTTCAGCTGGAATAATTATCAGTTGCATGGATCTACCTGTAGAGCAGCAGCTGCTAGTGGAATGCAACCTTCCCTCTCTTGCAGCCCTTGTTCCTCCCTTGTTCCTTCCAAATCTTTAGGGGGATGGGGCACCATTCATAGCAGATTTTTAGAACAGCAGAAAAAGGAAAGTCTAATCATCAAGCAATTGTTCTACCATAATGTGTAAGATGTAGTCCATCATCTGCTTATACATTTCTTTTATCACATTTGATATCTCTCATGCCTTTGCTTTAATATATTTTAATAGTTTTCCATTTGCATCAGACATCAACAAATGGACAACTTCAGAAAAGCAAATCTCTATAGGCTTATTGGTAGGCAGAGTAAAACAAGACTACTCCACTGAAGTTTTGGATTTTTTTCAAGGTAGTGGTGGCCTAGATGTCGCTACTCTTCTGCTGCTGCATAGTACATGCTTGTTTCTTTAGTTATCTGATTTGAAATATCATTATTTAATATCATGTTAGCTTTTTAACATGAGCTACTTTGAATACTTTACTGCTCAAAAGGTGGTAGATAAGTTTTGGCTTAGATCCAAAGGTGTACTCCCACAAATTGAAGTGTCTGTTCATGGAATGAACTTGGCACAAGTTTCCAACTTGGCACAAAAAGCACATTGTACAGAAAAGTGAATGAATCCAAAGATGCTCTGTTTGCACAAGCCCCTGTTCAATTGTTCACACAAGGTGATTTGTTATTTTGCTCACACGAGTTCAGTCTCTGTAACTTCTCACCATTTAAACCCCTCACATGCCAACAGAGCCTACCCTAGAGGTTGGGTGCAAACAGTTCCTCCTTGCAAAGGAAAAGTCAGTCTTTAGGGCTTCTTTTTGCAGTGTTGACATCTCTAAAAGCATGAAAAGGAGTTTGGAAACAGTTAATTCTCTTTTTGGTAAGAGTTCACTGTGTTTTCTGAACCCAACAAAGTCTGGTGAATCCGAACCATAGTTTGAAACAAGCCAGCTTAAAACTATAGGTTTATCATGCTGTATAAACACAGTGAACTATGTGGCAAGACCACTAACTCTAAAATTTATCTGAAGCTTAAAAGTTGCAATTTACAAGTCCTATGGAGAAGGTGCGTCAGTACTGCAAGTAGAAGCTCAGTGGTTGCAGCCCTGTACTAAATTCTACTTATTTTGAAGCCTGAGGTTCAAACATATGACTTTCTCTTAGTGAACAGTGAAACACATTTGATAAATACAAAATTTCTTCCCTGGCAATTCAGTAAAATAATGTTGCGTTGATGAAATTAATGATGCAGATATTTTCTTTCAAAGTAAGTGGGTTTTATTTTATTGACAGGTTTTATTTTATTTACTTTATAAATATTCCATTAGATTCTGTTGTGCTGTTAATTTCTTGCATGCTGTAGATGGATGCTGGCAGGCTTATACCAAAGCAAGAAAATACCCAAGGACCTAGCATGAATGTCACCATGGGGAAAGGAATGTATCTCCATGGAAACTAAGGGCACCAAAAGACCATGAGGAAATAAATCTTTTGGGGGATAAATGAACAGTCCTAGATAAAATAATGATTGTACAACATAGGTCCATAGTTTTCCATGAGGAATTATCCAATTAATACATTTGAACAAAGTAGGATTTTTATCATTAAAATAACCATCTTATGTTGCACAGCATTTGAAACCATAAAAGTAATTGGTTGGAAGAGTTGGAAGGGTTCTTTATGCAGTCAAATGAAGCTGGCAGTACGTTGTGTTCAAAACTGTCCTTGAATTCCTTAACTTTTGCATAGACACCCTGCTTGTGCCTCATCCAAAGGATAGAATGTGGATGAGATGATGATATTGCTATGAAAACAACAATTAATCACTGTGTTCTGTTCCATTTCCCAAGGACTCAATGACAGATTAAATTTCAGAGGATTGTAATAATGGATCATGGTAACAGAGAGTGGCCAACTATTTGCTGAAGAAGGTGACAGAGGGTAGCTATAAAATGTCACAAGATAATAAGTGATCAGAGGGGTTCCTCTTCAGATCAAATAATTAGCAATGGAAAGCCAGTATTGTATACACATAGATGCTAAATTTTCTGAATTAACACTTCATTGTAAGATGGTTACACTAGTAGACTAGAGATGATATAAGATTTACACTACGAGTAAAACAGGACAACAGCTCAGTCAAACCAGTATTATTTGTGCATCGTCTCCATTACTGACTGTTGCACAAGAAATTCCAGTTTTGTAGGCTAAGCTATATATATGTACACTTGAATATAGCTGAAAGAGGCTGACCTTATCGTATACTATAGTTATACAAAATAATAACCTACCTATTAACGCTTTATTGTTTAAGAATAGCTGTGGATGCTTTTTACTTCCTCCAAGCAGTCCTGCCCACACAGAATCAGAAAGAGGGCTGATTTGATTACAGTTCAGACACACAGTTCTGCCTTCACATAAAAGGAGAAGACTCCATCCAATTATTATTATTCTAGCTATTCCATACTATTTACATTTCTGAATCTCTATTTTATATAGCTAACATGAACAGAGCTCCTTCTCAAATTAGGAGCAGTCCCTAGTAATTCTCCCATGTCCATATGCTGCAAGTGTTGCATACCTTTATTGATGAACATTTGATAGTGATGAACAGCCTTTTCTGTTGCTCAGTTGTTTGTTATAATGAATGCTATATTTTGGTAGAAAGGTGCAGTATAAATCAAATGAATAATAAATATTACTCCTTGCTGTATAGAAGATGTAAAGTGCAGTTGTTAATGAGACTTTATAGCTAGACCTCAACTTACTTGGAGTCAAATGGAGTGTTTATCTCTCCCTCCTTCCCCCTGTCTCTTGGTCTCTTTCATTTATACAGAAATATACATTTTATACTGTTTCCCAACATGCCATTGTAGACACTTTCCTCCTTTCTGTAGACTACAAACATTTAGACTACTATATTGTATCCATTTATCTGGCATCCAGCCCCATTGAACACAATAGCACTTACTTCTGGGTAGACATGTATAGGAGTGTACACTTAATAGCAGTCAATGAATATTTTCAAGATAAATTTGACTATGTGTCCTTATTTTTAAAATACATTTTTAATGGCAAAAAAATTAATAGTATTATCTCTGAATCTTGAAATAATGTAAGAACTTGGTGGTAGAAAATTGCAGGACGTGCTGTATTGCAATTTATTTATTTATTATTTTGACTTGTATGCCATTACAGTAGCCCATATCTGGGCTCTCTGTGCAGCTCACAAAATAAAAACAACTCAACATTCTAAAATCAATAGCATTACATCAGTATATTCAAAACATACTAACAACATAATTCAAATATAAAACATGATATGCCAAAATTAAAATACAGTGGAAAAAAATCTTTAAGATAATTTAAACTAAAATCAACTAAAAGCCAAAATGGGGTCAATTTAAAACCAAATAACCATTAAAATCCATTATTAAAATAGCTGGAGAGAAGGTGAGGCTTTGCCTGGCCTGGTATTGCTAGCGGCATTCGGCTTCCTGGGCTCCTTAAGAAGGACTTCCTCACTCAATCTTAGTGGACAGGGAGGGACATATAGGAGTGGACAATCGTTCAGTAACTGGGATTCAAGCCATTTAGGGCTTATATATAAGTACAAGACCTTTGAATTGGGCCTGGATTTACACTGGTAGTTGGTGTAAGACTGGTTTGCTGTGAGCTCATGGACTAGATATTGTCAGTGAGCACATCGCCCTAGTTGGACTTTTGAACAGTTGTGTCCAGAGCATCTTCAAAAGGAGCCCCACATAAAGCACATTAATCCAACCAAGATGTTACCAGGGCATGCGTAACTGTGGCTAGGCTTTGTCTGTCTAGATATGGCCATAATTGGTAGCTGCAGGGCACCCACCTCCATTTTTATTTAAGCAAACTTATATGTGAAGGTTAAGCATGATTTATGTGATGTTCAGGAACCTTGAGGAAGCTTCAAAGCTTATTTACAGGATGATCTAACTTGCATAATCTGTCCTAGGTTAGTTTACCCATCAGCATCATTTTTCATCGCTTCCATGGGCACCTGGCTTGCCATGGGTGCAAACCCATGCAGCAGGGCCTGTTTGAGAGTTAGACCATCCTCAAGGAAGCCCTGGTTTGTTTTAGGATTATGGAAAGAACCCCTACTACCTGAGTTTCCACAACACTACAAGGCAAAAATGATGCCTATGAGTGCCTGGCGATAACACAACAGTTGCTGTAGGTAAATTAGACAAATTGCACCATGGTAGGCTGTTGTATCATGTGAACCATATTGTTGTTATGCCTGCTTCCACATTTGAAAGAACAAGGTGGGCAACTGGCAGGGGTGTATTAGGATGCTGCATTTCAAGGAAAGATCTTGAGCTTAAACAATCTCTTGAGTCCCTTCTAACCACAGCATATTCTGCTTCTGTAAACTCACCCTTTTTATTTAGTGTAGATTGTGGTAAAACCCACCATCTATTTCTGTGAATCCTCATTCTCTATAATACCAGAAATTTATTTCCCTGTAGAACAAAATTCATCAGGTATTCAGTTCAGAATTTATTTCGGCATGTTATATTTTCCAGTATGACTAACCCTCCATCTGACATACTGATTATTAAACATTTTATTACTTGAAAAGGGTAGATGCTGAATCATAAAAGTATTTTACACGGTGTTTAATGTTTTAAATACAATATGCTGTTCTAAAATGGAAAAAACATTTTTATTTATACATTTATTTGTGATAACGAACTATTCATTTTTTACAAGAAACTCATGCCTTCAATAGAAATATGGCACCTGCATATGTATTATTCAAGGTTTTTGTCCTGGGTCACATCTGATGGTAAATGCCATTCAGTTCTGCACCATCATATTTCCTATTTTCATCCAATGGTGCTCAAACAAACAGTATAGGATTTCTGAATTGTAATTTTCCCATTCAGCAGCAATGCAGTATAAACAGAAATCTCCTGTCCAAGCTTAGTAACTTAGAGTTTATGGGTGAAATTGGAATTAAACCATTTTTCCTCCACAAACATGCTGGAAAGATCAAATGTCATGCAGCATCACTGCTACTTCCTTCTTCCTTAACTAATCTAATGCTTGTATTACCATGTTTTCCCAAGGAGCAGTGCCATATCTAGCCTGGGCAAAGTATCCTATGGTCCTACCATGTCAGTATTGAATGGGATTTTTCTGTATATACTGTATACCTGATCTTTGGCCATCATCCTTGATATGATACATGTTATGATACAGACTTGACTCTTTAAACTGAGGACACAAAGTGATGGGTTCAGAGTGAGAAAATGACGTATGTTCAGAGCCAGCCTTGAATATTCATGCTATTCTGGACATCCTTCTGTTATGTCAACCTCTTCGGACTCCATGGGGTGCAACAGAACCATTGTGTCTGCTTCCCCGTCTGAGTGGCTGGTTCTTGAGGCAGGCTAGACCTCTCTCACTGGTGCTGAAGCAACATTGGAGTTCTGCTTTATGAAGTCACTGGCTTGAGCTCCACATGGAGCTGTCCAAGGTACTCTTGAATCACAAATTCATTTTGCTGAGACTTGCTGATTAGAAGTCTTGTGACTTGAGCTTTAAATGGTTTAAACTGCTGTTTTAAGAAAATAACACAATCAGGTTGTTTTATTGATATTTTAACATTTTACTTAATGTCTTTAATTACTTTTTTAAAGCTACCTTGTGAGAGGTTTACTTTGAAACCTTTTTATTTGCCCGGTATTTTAATGGTTAGAATGATTTTATTATCTATTTTTATACTGTGATTTTATTTAAGTGCTGTTGTGAATTTTGTTGTCTTGTTACTGTTGTTTTATATTCTTTATGTAAGCCGACCTGAGATCCCAGCTGGATGTAGGACAGGATACAAATATATTGAATAAATAAATTGGCATATAAGTACTTCAAAAACAAATTAATAAATAAATGAAGAAAGTGTAGCTCTTCCAAAATAATGTGATTAAAAGGTCTGTAGGATTGAAAAAAGTAGCTGGGAGGGAACTGATTTAAGTTGACAATTTCAGGAAGTAGCGTTTCATTATTGGTCGTTTTCCGCTTTTCCTTGTGTTTTGTGATGCAGTGTGCTGAATATGTCCAGTATTGTGTTCAGACAAGCAAGTCAATTCAACAGGCAATTTCTATTAAATTAGGACCTGGTTGTATGCTTTGAGTGGTTGGTACCCTGAAGCTAATTCAAACAGGCACGTGCACCAGTCATTACTAAGAGCTCAGTCACTTGGTGTCTCAGAATTGAATATTACAGCTGCCTCCACTGAAAAACATGGACTTGGCTCTAAAGAGCAAATTGTCTGAATAGAAAATATTCCTGATATTTGCCAGTTCTTTCCTCCCCACTCCTCCATGCCATATTTCCTGAAACTTAGACCAAAGCTACACATTAAAGTAAATTGAGCACTACTTGGCAATGCAAATTGCAGAGGAAGGATTGCCAGTTTAATGGGACTTCAGTCTGTGTGTGGGGAGGGGAAAGCTTAAAACCCCTTACCCCATGCTTAAGTTCCAGTATGAATCAGGACTCTTGTACTTACTCTAGGCTTGCTCTAGAACCAAGTTGTTCTTTGGTTTGGCCCTTAGGAACAGCTTTACGTGCACTGGAGCAGATAAGGAAGCAGGCCCTAAGTGCTTAAGCAGAACTCAAGCTTTAGTTCTTTGCCTTCTGTTCTTTGGGTTTTGAAGTCATGCAGTATAGAAGCTCCTTCTGTCTGTGGTATTTTTAACCACTGTTTTAGACATTCAAGACCTCATTTGATACTGCAGTAGATTAAATCCAAGTTGCTATCCTGAGATAACAGAACTTGTCTGGGAGGGCAAAGAATATCTCAGATTAGTGTTTCAGGGCTTCTCCTTCACCATTTATCCTGGGCCACTCACACATGTTGCTGTGTTTCTACAGCCACCTGCATTCTAGGGATAACAACAACAACTGTTGGTACAATTTACATTCAGTAATCCCAGATTGACAAAAAGTCCATGATTCAGCTTAGAAAACTATGGTTTAAATAGATAGACAGATTAAAGATTGGAGGGTTTTGAAGTGTTCTTAGAAGTGTTCTTGTTTCTTTGTTGTTTCTTGTTTTTAAGTATTTACAATTAGTTAGAATCTCTAGTGTGAAGGAGAATGTGCAAAGGGAACTGAAATGTGATTTGGAATATGAGATGACATTTCATTTTAATAGATTTAAACACTGCAGCCAATATTTCATTGCTGTGCAGCCACTGCCCTGACCAGTGCAATTTGTGTGCAGGTTACAAAACTATGTTGCTAATTGTTTTTGACTACTTCAACTTATGTGGCAGACAAAATAGTTATCTTTCTCTTGACATTCCCTGCATAGAACTGAGCAAAGACGTCATTTTTGTTTGTGTTTTATTACTTCTATAAATGATATTGATCTTCCATGTGAAACTAATTATTGGAGCAAATAAGACATTTATCTCATGTATTAATCGTATTCAAAAAGCAAGCAAGCAAACAATCTTCAGGTATTTTCAGGTAGGACAGCTTCCAGTGTTCAGCTTCTACATCAGAGATTTTGCTGCACTTACCATCATTCCTTTTTCTTCTAATGGAAAATCTTTCTTCCTAATGCGAAGTTCCACAACCAATTTTATGCAAAGGTGGTGTTTGTCTCACCTGCTCTTATGGTTGCATCTCTATGTTATTTTCAAACTGAATGGTTTACAGCTAGTTGAAATGCAAGAACAGAATAAGTAGCTCCTTAGCTGTATATGGAGCATAGGAGCATATAAATTGCTTTGCAAGTGCTTTTCTTTTTTATCTGTGAACTACTAAAAACAAATACATTTCAGAATGGCAGATCTTTTGTTTAATGCATGATAAAAGAATAGCAGCTACATAAATATTTCAGATGCCTAAATGAATAAATACCACAAATAACAGGTCAGGGCAGAAATTAACTAAACTGATTTGTTTTAGAAAACATGCTGGGAATAAGCAGTTAGGGACAAAAACAGCTGCATAGGGAAATACAGTTTTTAACATGCCTTGAGAAACTTCAATATTAAGGCTGCATTTGTATTAAAATGAATATGAAGTGCTACATTCTAAAAATACAAAGGCCTGATGCTATGAACCATGCTAAGCAGATGCCAGAGTATTTAACCACAATATACATTATCTATACTGCTTTAACCTTCAATATGTAAACAACATTTAACTTTGGACACAGTCAGTTACATAGAAAAATATAAAATTATGACAGCTGCAGTACTCAAAGAGTTACTCATGAAAATTATCACTTGTAAAAAAAGAAAGAAAGTAGTCCCAAAAAAACAGCATTGCCAAGACGTACAAAGTGCTACTCGTATATTATTCTGTATGCCATTATAAAGTACATATGAATATACAAATAGGCCAAGACTTTATTACCTATGGCTAATTACCTATGTTTTTGAATTGTCTGGGTGGTCTGGTCATCATGGCTGTTCCCATTTCACTCCTAGCAACATCTGTAAGTTTCACCCATGGGGAGCATGTAGGGCAGCCCTTTTACCACACAGGTACACCAAAATGAGCTTGGTCATTTGTCTCTCTGCACAGCACTTTGGTTGTCTGTGTGAGCAGCCCACAGAAGGGGATTTCATGTTACATATTGTGTTAATGGTACACTTTCTGCTCTACCACATGGACAGAAATGGCAGATGTTACGGCAGTGTCATGGGAACAAGCCTGGGAGAGCAACAAATGTGTGATGTTTTTGTGATAGTATTGTTGGATCTTTCATTCTCTTAAAAAATGCCAGACAGGCAGATTTGGTCTGAACCCAAACTTTATTGCAATAAAGGGAAGGGCACCACCAAGCGACACCTCCTTCAAAAGAGCTGGGCAGTCCAACTCTTCTTTTTTTCTCTCTCTCAAGTCTCATCACACCTACTCTTCCGTCTCCATTCCTTCTGGGTGGAGTTACAGGCTACCCTCGTCAATCTGCCTACAACATATCAAAACATACATTGCATGTACATTAAAATGAAGCACTTGGCTATTCAGGGTGTGTTCCTTACTATTCATCAACTAATTGAACATGCATACCCCTAACTATAGGGTCACTAGTTTATTCTTCTCTAACTCAACCTTGCCCTACAACCCCCTGCCTCATAAAACTGCTGGAAAGATGAAATAAGAAGCACACTTTCTCTCAAGGCACCATTATCTTTTCTCCCCTCCACATTCCTCTATTCAGACTTTATAAATTGGTTGTTTGCCTCTTTGTTCACCAATCCCTCAATATAAATGGGTGATATGCTATGCATAAAAGGGGCAACTGGCCCTCATTTTGCTTGAGTAAACAGAAGCATATTATTCTCTACAGAAATACAGACGATGGGCATGATGTGCCCAGTAGATCTGAAAACTGATTTTAAAGTCTGGGCAATCAAGAGAAATTTGCTTTGCACATTTACTGTGCTCTGTGTTGAGAGAGATACAATAGTACTATACTTAATGCAAGTACTAATTTGATTGTTCCATGTCTTGACATTAATGACAGTGTGTGTTGATCCTAGCCAGGGAACTGCAGTGGGCCTTACAGCTCAGGAGCTGGAGTCTGTTTTGAACTGCAGCTGGAAGCTCAGTGGTGGGAAGCTCAGGGCCTGGGAGCTTAGCTCTGGCCTTCCAAAGGCAATACTCCCTGTCAGCCACAGCTGCAAACTCCAATTTTGAAGGAAGCCTCTGATTTACAGCCTGGGACTGTGAGAACTGAGCAGGAAGAGGAGTCCATTGAGAAAGGGCTTTGAGGTTCTGGCACCAACTCAGGAGAGCAGAACAGAGACATGCCATTCACTTATGGGCCAGATTCCTTTGTCAGGATAGATCAGAAGGGAATATTCAGCAGCCCTGCCTTTAGCTAACCCATTGCAGAGATGAAAGGGCCTTTGCAGAGAATGCCTTAATTACCTGAAATACTTTCTTGCCTCCACTTTCTGTGACTCCTGCATTCTGATCTGCCTTGAATCCTATGCTGTTGAGATGCTGATTTGTAACCC
Source organism: Varanus komodoensis (assembly GCF_004798865.1). Classification (NCBI taxonomy): domain Eukaryota; kingdom Metazoa; phylum Chordata; class Lepidosauria; order Squamata; family Varanidae; genus Varanus; species Varanus komodoensis. The sequence goes on along the minus strand of NW_025335268.1, from coordinate 78,644,108 downwards.
ATCTCTGAACTGTAGCTGTCTGGATTCTAGCCTTCGAGTTTTCTCTTGAAAAAGAAATGTGCCAATAGGCTTTGTCTAGGCTATTGGATTTGTACAGACTGTAAGCTCTGTTGCATGCTCTGGAAAATTGGCCTGTGTAACTTGATCTGCTTCAGTAAAAAGTTTCATGGTATTTTGTATACTTCATGTGATCTGGAAGTGATACTTCTTTTAATTTAGCCTAAAATAGCATTTACCCTTTTAGCAGCCATATCTCATTGTTGACTCATATTTAGCTTGAGAGCTACACAATTTCTTCTCACTTGCCGTATTCCTCAGCCAAGTAATCCCTCTTGTAGATACATTTGATTTCTTGTTCCTAGGTGCAGAACTTGGCATTTGTCCCTGCTGAATTTCATTCTGTTGTTTTCAGCCCAGCACTCCAACCTAGCAAATCACCTTGAATCTTCCAGGATATTAGCTATCCCGCCCAGTTTTTGTGTCATCTGCAAATCTGATAATCACCCTCTGCATTTCCTCAACCAAATCATTAATAAAAACGTTGAATTGCACTGGGCCCAAGACTGAAGTTGGGCTAAGTATAGTTCTCTACTTGTTATCTCCACCCAGTTTGAGAATGTACCATTGCTGAGCGCCCTTTGAGTCTGATTCTGTAGCCAACTGTGGATCCACCTGACCATTGTTCCATCTAGCCCACCTTTAGCTAGTTTGCTAATCAGCATATCATGGGGCACTTTGTCAAAAACTTTGGTGAAGTCAGGATATGTTTGTTTTGTTTCTATAGGTCTCCACTATGCTTCTAATAAGGGAGTGACTATGCTGATAGTACATTTCGTTTAATTCTTGTATACATAAGTTTTGGAAATGTCTAGTAGTTTCATCTTTTTGGTGTAGGTTACTACTCAGATAAATGTTGCAGTTGAAACAATTGTTAATATTCACCTATGCTTGTGTGGTTTTAAATTGTTTATCTTGTTCATGGAAATTAACATGAAGTGGAAATAGATTCTTTGTGCCCTTGTGAAACCCAAAAAGACAGCTATTACAAGACTAAAATAAAAACTTATTACCTGTAAAGCAAAGAATGGATGGCCTTACACACTTTATATATGAGTGAATGGCAAATAGAAGCCACCTTCCAATGGATACTTATTTGGATATTTGCTCTGCTTTTGTTGAACGGTTTGTATAAATGCTAGAAAGTTGCATTCATTTCATACAAAATCATGTGTGTCTCTTTAAAAAAAAATCCCAGAAATAATAACAACAATAAAAACAGCTGAATAAAATGTACATGCATCTGGATATTAGTTTGGGGACCTCTCCGTGGTGCCATTGGAGGTTTCCATGTGCCCCATTGTGGGAATACCTATAGAAAACAGCATAAGGCTGCCTTGTTTGGGTATGACAATTTTTAAAGATGGTGTAATATTAAGTTTGATTGATAGTATTCAAAGCTGGTGCTATGTAAAGTAGGGCCTTTTAAATGAGTGAGAGCTAGACACGACTGAGTTAACTGAAATTCATATCAGTAGCCAGATGTGGGGTTGATTCTTTATGACTGAATTCTTTATGCATCCATTTAACTGGAATTATTGTTTTTATTATATAGTTTTCTTGTTGAGGTACTTGAAGTTTGGGAAGAACCAGACATAAATAACTGAAATAGGTACCTGAATAATTGGAACAGACCAGTGTAGGTTCACAAGACAGGAAATCAAGTTGTCTGTACTCTGTGGCATGGTCCCTAGAGTATACTTTCTAAGCTGGTGCAAGAAGGAGGATACTTTGAGCCTTGGAGAGGCACAGTACAAATAATTTGCATGACTGAGGGAGCATGCAGTGTGGGAATAGGAAAAGGGATCATGCTGGGGTAGGGACCAGGAGAAGCATACCAGATGTGTGAGAACACAGCCATATAGTAGAGTGCATTTAGGTAACACAGTACTGTGTAGCAGCTGCTTCTGCACCTTACTGTGTGACAGCATGATGCATACGCAGTGGGTGGGTTTGCATGTCCCAACAAGACATGGTGGTTTCTTAACCATAGGCATGCCATTTTGGTGTGGTAAATTTGATTTCAGAAACAATGAACAGAAACAATGGCCTGTTGTTTGGTTTCTCAGAACCATGATGGTGTGTTGTATGGGCCAAGCCAGGAACACATGACTCATCGTAGTGCCAAGGTCAGAACCAGAGACCCACTTGTCAAGAGTGGCCCATTCTTACTCTTGCCAAGTAGCTATCCAGAAGGCTGCACTGACAGCTGATGTTTTGTGCTGCCAGATTTGGTTCCCACTTTGCCTGCCTCCTGCCCTAAAGATCTGTGGAGAGGTCTCCTCTGGAGCAGGAAGTGAGGCTGCCTGATCAATTACTGCAGTATTTAGGCAGGATTACTTGTCATGATACAGGAATCCAGCCAGTGTGCGATGCACAGTAACTAGACTTGCATTTCCTACTGTTCCAAAATAGGCCACGTCTGTCAAGGGGCAAATTCACATTGATAGATTCCTTACCTGTAAATAGCACACAATGGGGAGAGGTTTTTGAGGGTGGGGAAAGGGATAATCCATCTACAGCTGGGAGGTATATTGTATAGCTGGTACTTATTTTGCAGCTTACAGTAGAATAGAACAAAAAATGAAACTGAAAAGGAAATATTCGTAGTGCTAATTAAAATCTTATTTAACAAATCACTAACATGTCGCTTGGCTTGTTCAGCCTTATTGCTATAGCATTAAAAAAAAAAAGCTAATCACAAAGTTTAATGGAGAGAAAAGCCATTTTTGTAAAGAGACAAAAAGAGTCCCTTAATGTACATATAGGTAAACAAATACTATTTTTGACTCCTTCACAACTTCCTGTAATTAATATTGCAAAACAAAGAAGCAAACTGAACACATCGGGGTTCTGATCTCCAATTTCTTAATTCTAAAACCTGCTCTTAATAGAGCTGGCTTTAGGATGAGGGAAAGAAAATGAAAGCAGAGCTTTAAAACTAAGAGTGAGGTTTGGAGGGACAGGCACCTGAAAGATAGCAGACTGTGGGATGAAGCTGCCTGAAGCAATGGGGAAGATCATAAGAAAAAACAGAAATCTAGGAAGAGGAAAAGGTGAGACATAATGGCATCTTATGTTGATAATAATTATATGTTCTTATTTCCTGTGATAAGCAAAGTGATTGGCAGGCCCAGGCATATACCTGGAAAACGTGGGTCAGCTCTGAATCCATCTGGCAGAGCCAGCATCAAAGCAAGGCCTCAACAAGCACCTGCTTGAAGTTGATACTCCTGATTGGAGTACACTAGCAACTTCAGAGTCTCATAGTGCTGATGCGTCTCCACCTTGGCTGTCCTTCATGGCATTGCATTCCTGTCCTGTACCTTGCTTTAAGTGGAAGCACTTCAGATAACTGATTAACAGCCAGTGATTATACTCATTAGTTCTTGAATACAATGAAGTTGAAGTGTAATATGTGCATACTTTTGTTTACACATCTTTATCTTTCCATGGCAGGTTATTTAGATGATGTGAGCAAGGGAGGCTGTGCTGAGTTGCAATTTTTGTGAGCCCCACACAGAGATGCTAGAAGAGATCTTCACACTTGTTTGAAATTGGTGATAAACCTACATTACAGAAACCTCATTAATTACCAAACATGATTTGAACCTGCTTCATCTTGCAAAAGCTCAGGCTATTTAGGCTACGATCCTGCAAGTATACCAGGATGCAAAACTCATATGACTTAGTGGAGATTACTTCTGAGGAGACATATATACATTGAGTCAGGTGCACCCTTCACATTAACTTTTTCATTGAGTCCTATTTTTCTGTTGAGAATTCACCACTTAAAACAGCAACCAGCAAACCACGAATAGTAATTTAAGACACAGTCCTATGGGTTGCAGTCCTATCCTTTGCCCTCCCAGCAATGGCCAGGCAGGATGAGAGGGGGATGGAAGCGTCTGTAGGTCCTTTGTTTAAAATGCAAAAAGCAGCTAGATGAGCCGTTATGCCTCCCTGGCTCGCCTATCTTTCAGTGGTGGGATGGGGATTAGAGAGGCTGAAGGGTGCTGCACCATTCGGCCTCTCCTACCCTTCCTGCCCACCAGCACTTTCCTTTTCCTCCCTCTCTGACCTCACAAAAGCATCAACACTCTACCAGATTTCCTCCCGTAAGAAGCATCTAATGGAGGGAGCATCTGACACCCTAAAGATGCTTCCAGAGATGCAGCTCAGCTCTCGGAATCCTAGTCTGATCTCGTCTCTTCAAGCCACAGCATAGCCTTTCCTGACCTGAATCTACCCAGACAATGCGCCAGCAAAGACCTTCCCCCGAGTCCCTGCTCTGAGGGGACCTCAGGAAGTGGCAGCAAGCGTTGTTCTCAATGAAAGCTCCCCTCTAATCTGCCTGACACCAACACCATTACCTTTTCATGCCCAGTGAACACTCTCCACTACTTTCAGGGATTTGATGATATATGAAAGGGCATTTATGACTGTTTGTTTCTATCAGGGCCAGTGTCTCATTGCAACTGTTCCAGTTGTTAAATTATTTGACATATTCAGGTATTTCAGTGCATATTTTTGAGAACTGCCCAGAGAACTTTGGCCACTGAGCTGTACAGCAACAAATAAAGAATAGCAGAATTGATAGTGAAGTATGCCTACCCCAAGGTATTCTGAGGTTTTCTTAGAGGTGCTTGTCTGGATGAATATGCAAGTAACTGCCTTGACTGATTTACTGAACTTTCAGGACACCTTGCACTGCTTACAAGGTTCCCCCATGCCCTGTCCATATTTGTCTACTACTGCAGCCATTATGAGTTTTACCCTGTGAGGAAAAGCTTTTGGCAATCTCACTTCAAAGTGTAAGATGACACTGCCTAAAGAGTAACGTGCAGGTGTTTTATCATGCACTTAGAAATACTCTTCACTAGTATTTGAATGAAGCCTCTGTTAGTATTTACAGACAGTAAACAACTCATTGCATATTTAATTGATGGTGTGCGTTTGGAGCTAATAGCTTTATGAAATTAAGTTTCTAGTGGAATCATTTATATTCAGAAACAACATGCTCCATCTTGACTTCACAAGCCAAATTACATTTTGCATAGGCACAGAATCTTTTGCATGAGTTTGAAATATGAGTGCTTATTATAAATGCACACATGGTGCTGTGTAGTTGTGAGCAATCATTTCCTAGCTGAGCTTCCTGGCCGTGCTGGTGAGCTCAGTGTGGTGCATGTGGGCCAGCAGCACTTGTATCCAAACCCAAAGGCCATCCTGGCAGAATGTAGAGGAGATACGCCATTCAGAAGCTTATGAAACCTAAGCTTGGGAAACTGCCTCAAAGCCTAATGGGGATCACTGGCGATGAGCAGAACCCATGTTTCTTAGAGCAGAATGATCTCCAGCCTTACAGCAGTCGGAAACTCATGCAATCTTCCTTTGCCTTGTTCAAGTATTATTTCTTCGTACTTGAGCTCAAGGGCCAGTAAACTTCTTAATTATTTTTTTTAATCTTTGGGTAAAAGGAGAATGAGCTACAGCTATGCTAACTTGAAAATCAAGATTAGGTAATATCCGGAAGAGCAACATAACATTCACTAAGGAATGTTGCCTTTTATAAGGTGTACTGAAGTAACTACTATACGTAAAGTATAGTGAAAGCTGTTGTGAGGCATGCTGATATGAAGACTGTCCAGTGAGCCACAACCCAGGCTGTGCAGGCCACAGTATTTGAAACTAGGATGCTCTCTGCTGCGTGTACTCACATGGTGCAGGCACTTCCTGGCCCTCTGCAGTGCAGCAGTGGTCATGTGAGACAAGCGTCTGCATTTGGCACCCTCTAGCAAGACCGCTAAGGCAAGTCAAGCGATCTGAGCCTTCTCAAATCATATGGCTATCCCTAGCTCAGACCTACATGCTTTGGATGCAGCTGGACGCAGGCTCAATCCCTGGCAAGCGGGGCTCAGAAAGAGTCCTTTCTGAAAACCTAGAGATTCACTACCAGTCACGGTAGATGGAGTGATGAGCTTAATTGTTTTTAGGGTAGCATCTTCTGCTCTTCTCTTAGGACCCCACCCTCTATTTGGCATCATAGTGCTGTATGCTTTGTTTGAATAGAAGAGGTAGAAGCATTCAGAGCATTTCCCATCACAGAACTTTGCAACATTCATTCTTTATGCCTTCTATAGTTAAGACTCCATTTACTCCACTCCAATACTTCAAGGGTCTCTGTCCTGCAGTTATGTCTCGATCCTGTTATTGGTATTCCAAATTTACATCTAAATATATTCAATGCCAGTTTGAATGCTGCCAATCCATGTCTGCCTATGACCTAGTTTTATATATGTTGATGCTTCCTCTTTCACGTTTTTAAGCAACAGGTATCCACTCCTCTTCTGGAGAGTTCCTTTATGGGGGCTTGCCATTCAATATGTATCTGGGGCTTTCAGATTGAACAATTATGGAAGTAAATCGCTAGGTATCATTATCATGAAAGTAATCCTACATCCGTTCATCAAATCAGCAACTGCACCTTTAGTTGGACTCCACTGCAGAAATTTTTGGCAAGTGAACTAGATGAGGCTAAAACCCTGATGTCTGGTGTCATTTCTAAGTTCTCTGGAACACCTTCTGCTTCCCCTGTTATCTCAGATTGTGTAAGTATTCAGACCTGACAATTAGAGGTGGTATCTCTGCTTTTGACAGAGATACCAATGTATTTCACAGGTGGTTTAGTTTTACTTGGTTTGCAGCCTCAGGAGTGTTCCTAGACTTTCAGTTATGGTATTTCACTACGATAGAGATGGTTGTAGCCCACTGAGGGCGCTGTATCTGGCCTGAACTACGTTTACAGCATTATGACCCTGAGACTATTATTCCTTGTTGACTATTTTAACAGCTTCAGCTGCCATGATCTATGATTACTGTCTCCTGAAAGGACCCAAGCTTCAACTTTCCTGTATTTACATTGCCTTTGATTTGTCTTCTATACACAATTCAGGGTGCTGATTTTGAGATGTGTTGGCCTACCTGGCTTGGGGCCAGGCCAACATACCTAGAGTGAAACTAGGCATTTGATCTGGAAACACATGACTCTGCAAGATAATGGCAAGGTAGCAGGGAATCTGTAGTAGCCACAATCTGAAACAGAGAGCTGGTCAGAGAGGTAGATGAAGGAGCCAAACAATGGGTGAGAGAAAGCTTAGCACTCTCCCTGCCTGTCTGATACTTATCTGCCTCCAGTCACACCACTGATGATGGAAATCCAGATGATTAGACCTGGTCCTCTACTAAAAATCTAGTTCTGCCCACCGCAGTCCCCACCTCCCTTTTTTACTGCATGATTTCTCAGTTCAGTTGAGGGCACCCACTTGATCATAGTGTCAGTGTGCCCTGCTTACAGTAACTAGCACATTTAAAAGACTTTGACTAAGTTCACATGGCATGTGAGCCATGGTGAGTTGTAAGCCACATTTGGTTCAGAGTTGCTTTCATATTTTCTGCAGCAGATAGACATGGTTAACCAACCATGCTGCTGGGTTCAAACAACATGACTGGCCACTCTAAAACTTGGCCTGGAACTCATCATGCCTTAACATTTTGTGTGCATCCAGTCATTATCAGTGGCTGCCATACATCTCTGGGCCTCCATTCACTCCTCTCAGATACTTCAAGGGTGTGAGCATATTTTGTATTTGTGATGCATAATATATTGGCTTGTTAGCATTTTATTCCATTTTAATATATATCCAATGTATTCTTCATTAATGGAATGTTTTCCTTGCAAAATGGATTGCTGGCTAGGTTCACGGCCCATTTGTGTGGTCCAAAACAGACTGAAAAACTACTGATGTGATACATTAACTAATCCTATTAAGAGATGGCAGCAAAATACATGTATCATAGATTCTTTTATAGGCATTTGGCATCTACTTGAACTCTGCTTGAACTTGAACCAAGTGCATTATTTAAGAACTGGAGCTCTACACAAACGAGGCAACAGAGTAATTTTGGATGAATGATTATCCCAAATGAGTTGTATAAGTCAATGAAAAAAGCTATTTTTGCTTCCTTTTCAAATGTGCGGTTGTTCCAATATAGTAGAGGTTGTAGCAATAAAATATTCTTTCCTTTGGTGACTGTGCAAGTGCTTCCTTCGCTTGTCTTCCTTAGGCAACAATTTATACATACCTGGGATATAACCTAGCCAAAGATGGCCATATTAAAATCCCATTGATTGTAATAGGACAGCTGAAGCATATGTTTAACTTTTCCCCTTAAATAAATGGGACCCAGTTAAAAGTGCTTAATGTTAGCTGGTTCCCGAATTATATTTTTGTATTATAGTGTATCTAGAATGTTATGGATCCAATGAAAAGCTGAATGGCTTTTAAAGATTTTTAGTTCTATGTCGTACATAAATTAGATGCTACTAAGAAGTTTATGTGGTTTCACTTTTACATTAGTCTTCTTATCGTAATTTTTTTCAGTTACTAAATCTTCTCAGTTGAGCATTTGTTCTTTTCAAGTGATTACATTGGGTTTTACTCTTTTTTTCTTTTTCAATTTAATAAGATTTCTCCATAAATAACTATCCATAAAATAACTATAATCTCAAACAGAATGGTGCAGATGTGTGTGTTCATAATCTTCTTTTTAACCTGTAAATTTTATTGCTGTAGATCAGTTTCAAGCTTGTAATAGCCAAAGCATACTTCTGAGCTGAAACGGGAGGAACAAATTACCAGAAATAATACTTTGGAAAAGTATTGCTTTTCTTGAATGTGGTATGAATGTTTTAAAACTAAACACGTACTCTTTACTTATACATTCAAAAAGATTTACTTCCATAGTGTGCATGGGCTAAAACAGTTATTAATTTAAATTATTGTCTAGAGCCTAAATCATTTTCATTTTTTCTCTAGCATAGGTGTAAGGGACTGATACAGATTTTAAAAACCTTTCTATTCCCATGCTTAAATTCTAATCCAAATCACCTCCATGTCCTTACTCTAGAGCAAAAATAGGAAAATAATTTGGCTGCTTGTGAAGCGATTCACTTTTTGTGAGGTACTAATTTGGCATGTTCAACTTGGTATGTTTGTTACAAGGACTGAATGGCTTGACAAGTAGAAGGGGAAATGTGTGCCTCTTGCATTCGTAGATGGTGTTCTCCATGCATTTGTAGATGGAGTAAGTATTACTGTTAAAATTGATAGGGCCAGGCTTATGTCTTGTATATAGGACAGTTGATTCAACATTGATGACATCTGATTGGAGGACAGCCAAAGAATCAGAAGATGCCTATTGTTCCCGAGTCTGAGAAACAATGATGTATTGGAATGTTGGTTACATCAAAGCTAGTTGGACAGAGGGTTCTGCTGGAAATAATTCTAAGATGGTTTTGAGAGGTACTTGGGGAAGTTTTTGCCTGGTGAGTTTCTCAGGAGATGTCTTCCTGAGAGGCTGTAAGCCTGAGAAAAATATCAACCAGGAGCAATAGCAGCCAGAAGAGGAGCTTGAAATTAGTTGAAACAGCAAAGTTTAATTCTGTAAGGGTTCTGGTTGGGCCATGGTGGGGATTGTAGGCCTATTTTTGTCTAAGTATGCATAGGTTTGCACTTTAATTGTTAAAGAATTCTGATATACTTGCCAGTTCCCCAGTTTAGTTCAAGTAGGATTTTCAGGTATCAAAACTTTTAATTTTTAGAGGATCAAAGAGGCTGTTGGACATGAGAAGGATAGCAATCTTGAGAAATCATTCTCATGGACTGCTGGTTGCATCCCATACAAATCAGAATCAGAATGTGAAACAGATTAAAATGGAATTGTGGAGGATGGGCTAGGTCAAGATTAAGAGATGAAAGGGGTAGAGGTGATTATCTCTAAGCCAGGCACTTTACTGAGCCGGACAGTTTGGGAACCACCAAGCTGTACAGCCAGGAAGGGAGGACTCTGAGGATGAGAAATTTTCAGAATCAGAGCACTCCTCCAATCACATTACAAGGTGCCAGGAAAATCCAGAGGCTAAACTGAATGAACCGAGTGCAGAGAAGAGGTGTGCTCACTTTGAGAAGGCCCTGCCCAAGGTGATGGGATCCAGGCATGTTCCTAAGGAAGGTTCCTGGAGGTAAACACTAGATTGGGTTCAACAAACAGCTCTGTGCATGCTCAGAGTTACATTCTGGGTGACTTGCACTTGGGAACAATAATGTTTTGCAGGGAAAAGGAATTGTGGTTTGTGATTGCTCAAAGGAAGACTCTTGTCTCACAACAGCAGCTACAATCTGAAAACACTTGGTGGAGGCATTGAGCACATTGAGTCAAGAGGCTGTACAGTGGTGAGTGGCTACATTTTGCCTCCTACTGAGGCTGTGGTCTCTCCCAATCTCTCTACTTCAATTGTCTTAACCACAATTATATCATTGGGCAAGTACAGGAATTCTTTTTTAAATGTGTGGGGATGGGGTGGACAAACCTTTCTTAGCAGGCTAGTTGCCCCCAGAAAAAATCTATCTTGCAGAATCTGTCCTTCTGGATTCTGATTTAAAAACCATGACAGAAATGTTGACACAGTTCAGGGCAGACTCTACTCAAGACAAGCTCTGCTAGAGTGGCAGATTAGAAGCTCTCCATAGGCACGCACAATTCTTCCTTGCAATTCAGTCTTCTGGGATGATTTGAAAGAGGCAAGGCTGGAGTTCTGACTCATGTAGAATTGAAGGCATGCTGCATCTGTGCCCTGAGAATGAGTCAGTGTTCCAGTCATACCCAACACACTGTGATCCGGGTGGACATGACACTCAACCTCGGAGGCCTTCCTCCAAGTGCCACCTCCAAGGGAGGAGCAGAGGGTGGCAACATGTGGGAGGAATTCCTTGACGGTGGCCCTGCATCTATGGACAAGCCTCCCCTCTGTAGCCTCGCTGGCACCAAATCTGCCACGTCTGTTGCACCAGGTTAAGATGGCCCTCTTTTCTGAGGCCTTTAAAGACTTGGCCACCCAGGCACTTAAGAGTAGGTATTTTGCAGAATTGCTCTTTATCCCTTCTTTTCTTCCCCTGCCTCTTTATTTTTTGTTTTGTCATTCTTTGTTATTGTCTGTTTTTGTTATGTATTTTGAGTTGCTTTTTTTATTTTCTTATATATTGATTGTATTTCTGTCTCTGTTTTTTGGACTGTGTAAACCACCCAGAGAGTTGGGGACAGTGTAGAAATAAATTAAAAAAGAGAGATGGGCCAGGATTCTCTGCCAACAGCAAAGACAGAAACACATAAGAAATACTGCAGAAATGTAGCAGGATACTTCCTCTGTGGGTGAATAGTGTGGACTCATAGGAGTCTTTAATTGTTGAATAATACTGTTCTTGTACTACATGACAGGATCCTTGTGACATATCAGTATGCAACTTACTGTTTGCGGTAAATTTCCCAGTCCGTTATTGGGAACTTTCAGTTTTTTAGTTCTCTGTGAAGAGAAGTCATGCTACTAGAACTTGAGGGTTGGTAATGATCCTTTTTAGCACATTCAGAATAGAGTGAATGCACCAGTGGGTGGAGAAAAGTGTTCATTAGCATAAAGCAGGTTAACAGGAAAAACACAAGCAAAAGTAAGCAACATGGGATAATGCAGCAAGACTCATAAAAAGCACAATAAGCATCCAGCCCTTCAACCCTGTACAGTTACCAGATCAGCAAATCAGATGAGAACAGTGATAAACCCTTTCATATGGACTGTTTCAGATGAGCTTGCAGTGAAGCTCTGCCTGGGAAGGTCCCACAAAATCACGCACTATCCCCTAGATCCTTTCTACTCTGGACAGAGGCCAGCACTTCAGACTGGAAGAACACCAGCTTCAGCAATTGGCAGGCAACTGTCCAGATAATGCTATCTCAGCTTTCAGCTAACCTTGAGATTCTGCCAAAGGCTTTCTATACCAGCTTCAAGTGCAAACATCATCAGGCTTAGTCCTGAAAACTGGAATAGCTACTCCTGCCTCCGCTCAAGGAAATGTCTCAATGGCACTTTAGGCACGGTGAGAAAATTCTGTGCTCTGCTGATTGCAGAATAAACAATGGCTTTCCGCAATTTCCACTATGAGAGGCCAAGCAGATGTTACTGGAAAGTCCATGGTAGGGTCTCAAAGCAATAACCATCCTTTGCGGTTGCTTCCCACCAGTAGCGTACCAAGCCATTGATAGCTGCCTTCTCCATGAATTTGTTCAATTCCCTTTTAAAACCAACCAGACTAGTGACCATCACTACATCTCGCGGTAGCGACTTCAATACTTTAGTCAAGCATTGTGCAAACAAAAACTTTCTTTAGTCTGTTGTGAATCTGTTGCTGATCGGTTTAACTGGTTAGCAACAAGTTCTAATTGTCAGATTCTGCAGAGCAGCACAATTCCCCCACAGCTGGCTTAGTTTGCAAGTACCTGCAGATGCTTACAAGGGTTAGCACCACTGCACTTGTGGAAACCAGCTGGAAGCCACCAGAGGGGCTATAAAAAGGCTGCTCTGCCCCAGTTTTGCTGCAGCAATGTGAGTCTGTACAGTGGCTGCGAGATGTTCCTGATCTGGTTTCTGCCTCTAGCCTTGCAACTTCTTCAGCTGTGCCTTGACTTCTGCCTGCTAACTCCTTCTTGCCTCTGGCTCTACCATACCTTTGCCAGACACCTGATCCTTGCCTACTGCCTTGAGTTTGCTTCTGGTTTTGCAACGCATTGCCAGCATCCTTCACTTGCTGCAGAGTTTGCCTCTGCCTTCGCCTTCGCCTCTGACCTGCCAAGCCTTGCCAGGTATCTGATCCTTGCCTCCTCTGGACTCTGTCCTCTCGTCTGAGCCTGCCATGCCTCTTCAGTGTCCATCAAGGCCCTGCTGCACCTTGCAGTCCCTGACTCTCACTTGGACCTGACTTCATTTCTGTCTCTCCTCTGAATCTCACCAAGAGATACATCCACTTGCTCCAGTCTTCGATCGCTGCCACTTGCACCCCAGAGTTCACACAGGGATCACAACAAAGACCTTTGCTTTATGCAGGCCGTCCAAAGCAAGAATAGTTTCATGACTACTGTCATGCCTCCCCCTTTGTGTTTGTTCTTCTGTTTTTCTCCTCTCCATTTGCACTAACATTTTGCTCCAATAATAACAACAAATACAATAACAACACACCATAATTCTCAAGATGCTGTAAAGGATATTGTACTCGGTCACAGGTTTTAGCTGGCCTCTAGCATGACAACTGGCAGGAATCTGTTGCTAAATATAAAGTGCCATGTCAGAAATCTGCTTTAAAATGTATTGTACTTTCATTCATAACATATTTATAACTTTGGTCAATGTATCCTGACATTTGTCACTGAAAAGTAGTTAATACTGACTTGCTATATTTTGACCTCAGCTGGAACACATGAAATCCCATTGACAGAAAGAATACATTCTTCATCTTTTGTCATCTCTTCAACAAAAATAATATGTTCCAGAAGAAGAGAAATCTTCTCATATGTGTCAAGGATTCTTTAGGATTTGCCAGCATTTCAGGGTGCATGGTCCAGGATCATACCTAAATATTCACATTTTAGAGTCTTGGAGAAGGAGGTATTAAGTGTAAGGGTTGGGAAACAAATAGGAAGCAACCCAGCCCCCACACCACCTTCAAATTTTCTGCCATGGCCTTTTCCCCACATGTTGTTTCCAGCCCTCGGGTGGGATCTAGTCTTGCTTTTCTATGAACAAAAGCATCAGTCTGGATTCAGCATCCAGAATGGTGACAAGAAAGAGTTTTGCTAGAGAAAACAGAGCGGCAATTTTCACTGATTCCCCTTTCCACTTGTGGCCACCAGTGCCAAGTGGTGAGTGTGTTATGGCTGGAGTTTCTGTAATGGGCAGTCTGAATCTCAGCCTTAGTATAGCTTAATTTCTATAAGGCTGGCACCAAGAAAAGGCAGACACCAAGAAAAGCATAATTCTGCTCTGAAGGCCAGCCCTAACCCTCAGCTGTGCCTGGTTCTGTGCTTGATTTCCTAGGCTTAACCCACAGAATAAAAGGGTCTGAACCTCAGGAGATTGGTGGCCCTAATGGATGCAGAGAAAAGGGACTGTTCGACTAGATGCTGATATCACAAATGTATTCAGCTCTACTGAAGGGTTTTCCACATTTCTGCCCTAGAGAAACGAGCTTCAGGGAAGTCTCTTCCTGATGAAAGAATGCACATTTCCCATATGTAGCTTTTGATGTTATTGGGATACAATGAAACTTGGAGGTTCACCTCCACTCTGTTTGTAAACTTTTCCTCCCACTGTGCTGAATCTTCTCATTTTGCAGAAGGTGGAGAAGGTGGGTTTTTTCTTTTTCTATTAGACCCTTAATGTAGCAGTGTCATTGTCCCAGGAGCCAAATACAGTTTCCAAGAGCTTCAGGTGCCTTAATATGGCTCCAGCATTCTCAGGAACTAGTATTTCCTACTGATGAACTGATTTAAAAAAAAGATCTTGGACTGTGCTGAAATGGACAGATTGACTCTGTCTCTAAAGGAGAAAGAAGATACAGACTTCTATCGAACTTGGAATTCCTTTTATTATTGGCTAGAGAAATGGGATTATGCATAGATTTAAATATGTTTACAGATTATCATAAAAAGAAAAAATATGGGGGCTGACCCAGTAGGTCTGATCTTTCATTAATTATTTTTTAGTTTCTTTTTGTTAGGTTTGTTAGTTAGTAGAAAATAATAATAACTTATTTTTTTTAAAAAAGGAACTAGTATTTCCCAGGCATCATGGTGCCCAGGATAAGCATGCTTTCAGTACCAGGATGGCTGAGAATTTTGATTTCCCAGAAATCTTCTCTTGCTAACACACCAGGAGAGGAGGAAATTTTATGACAAGTGTTTCTCCTCATTGCCCTAACCCTAACCCTGACTGGCCGCTTGGATGGGAAACAAGCATTACTTATTCATGCTTCCTTATTCTTCTTCACTCGCGATCCTAAGCAAAGGTAGCCCAAAATATTGTCAGTTGCAAGTCACTTCCTTCCCCAGCCTGGACACCTTCCTCTACCCTACAGACTTTGTTGTGGCAATGAAGGTCCCTTTCTTTTCTGGACGTTCTTTATAAGGAATTGGCCCAAACACTTGGTCTGGCTTTACATATTCACTGGCTACTGTTGCTGAATTCTGCTAGCACAGAGCAGTGTATAAAGCTACCAGCTGACCACATGGGTCTGTGCCACTCTTCAGTCAACCCCAGCTGGATTATTTATGGCTCAGATGAAAGGGTTCACAAATGTCTTGTTTCTAGGAACTAGCTCATTTGGCTCCTTAACAGCAATTTATATGCCTTTCGCTGATGCTGAATGACCCACCTCCTACAGCATTTTATGGCTAGCCATAAAAGTTATGACAATTGCCCACCACAAAATTAATAATGTTCATAATAAAACAGGGTGCTCTTTTAAATGTTTGCTAAAGGTCAGAGTTAAGTCATTAGCCTGATATTGATTGGTATAATATAAACCCTTCTTAACATGATTGTCCTTAGGCTAAAAAGTGCTAGTAATTTTCAAGAGGAATAAAAAGGGTAAGTATATGTGGGTCAAATGAATAAACAGTAGGATAAAAATACTACAAAGTAAACATCATAACATCTTAGAAATACTATGCTACAAGGAGAAGGCTATTTAAATGCAATGTGCAAATTGTCTTCAACTCATGGCATGCAAAATGTGATGCATTCATGTATATTGATTGATTGATTGATTTCTATACGGCCCAACAGCTGAAGCTCTCTGGATGGGTTTCTTTCTGTAATGAATATGGTTTACATACAGTCCTAGTGTAGCTTTTTCTTTGGATTGAAATTAAAAAGGAAGGAAAAATAATCACAAAATACAGCATCCATTTCAGTGTATGGGGTCCTATCAGTATAAGTAATAGCTGAGGGTTGTTATAAATTCAGTAGAAAGCTTCAGGCAGTCATGGCTTGATCTCTTAATTGTAGCTGTATGCTACAAGCATTTTATATTTTAAGGCACACTTAACATATCTGATATGAACACATGAAAATGTAATGTGTGAAGTGGCGCCACATTTTCTTGTAGGCAAATAACTGCAGTAGCAGAATCACTGTCAGAAAATAGCAAACAAGGGGAAATAATTATTAGATAAATTTACTTTAAAAGGAAGCCTCAAAATTGCTGTATTTACAGTGCAGACTCCAGTCTTTGGTCCCATCAAAAGGTAAAGTAGAGGAACCTAACATGAAGCTGTCAGGCTACTGGTTCATCTAGCCTAGTGCTCCCTCTTCTCAGTGGCACCTACTGTCCAAGTCTCTGGTATAGGCCTTTCCCAGTCCTGCTCCCTGAGACCTTCTCAACCAGACAGTCCATCATGGCTAAGGGTGTTCTTAATCCCAAACTGGTATGGGCAACTTAGTATTTACTCACATGTATCCCATTTTCCACTCCTTTCCCTTTTGTCAATGCTTCTTTCTCTCATTTTTGAAATTTAGTTGAAGAGTATTGAGAACAATCTCCCCCAAATATTTTTTTCAAAGATCTTTCCATGCACAGAGAAAACTGGCCACTTCAAGGTTCTTGACTGAGAGTTACCATTATGTCTATCCAGCTATGAAGGTTCCAGTGTTGGTTGCCTACAAACAAAGAAAGGGGCAACTGTGATGGATCAAACCAAAGGCTTATCTTGTCCAGCATTTTGTTCTCACAGTGGCCCACCAGATGCCTGAAGGGGGACACCTAAGCAGAACATGAGTGCGGTGCCCTTCCTGTTTAATAGCACCCCCCTCCCATTACCCAGGAATTGGCCACTGATAGTGTAAAGATAGTGTAAAGCAAACATGGCCAGTTGCATTGATGCCCTTCATGAAATTCTTTAATTTTATTGTTGAACTACGTACAGTTGGGGTTCCAGGACCCCAAAAAACAAATGATTATGTTTTGTACAATACGGCTGTTATACTGAAAAATATAGTTTTGCTGGGATGCAAGGAAGTTTCTCACTGGGAAATGTTATAGAAATGCAGGTTTGTAAAGGACTGTTAAGCCTTTGGAGTGTTATTCATCCTAGTACTATTTGCACTGTTTTGAGGAAAGTCAATGATTTTCTTATTATAAAAAGAGACAAAATTTTGATAGGAAAATAGGAAAAACAGGTTATGGGCTAAGCAGCTGTCCCTAACCCAGGGGTGGATAACTGCTACTACTATTATTTTAACATTATTATTCATTACATTTCTGTACTGCCCATAGCTGAAGCACTCTGGGTGGTTTACAACAATAAAATACAATCAATTAAAATTTGTCACCCTTCAGATGATTCAGCCTAAATTAGGGAGAAAAGTTTTTTGAAATACCACATAGCAATTTATATTATCATTTTCAGTGACTACAGACCTAAGAGTTTTATGAATATGACAGGCATAAATGTTTTATGCATTTTATTTACTGATTTATAATATTTATATGCAGATAATAATAAAATCCCTAAGCATTTTATGCACATTGAGCACACACCTTTTTTCATTGCTATTTGCATTTAACATCACCTGTTTTGGAGAGTTAAAGAGTCTCCTAAAGTGTTATATAAAATGTGTATATTCATAAAGAATCAATGGACAGTATCCAACAGTATAGCAAATAATATTGTAGAGATTTGCAGCACAGTGCCAATGGCATTAGCATGCATAACGGGATTCCCCAGAAGATCCATTGAACAACCAAATGCCACTGTCATTGCACTAGAGATCCCTTACTTTAGCGCAAGATAGTTTTTGTAAATGGGATAACATAGAATTATAGACTCCTAGAGCAGAAGGGGCCATCAAGGCCACTGGGGACTTAATGCAAGTTAAAGCATCCCTATGGCTGTCCAGCTGCATCTTGAATGCCTTCAGAGTGGAAGAGCCTGCCACTTCCCAAAGCAGTGAGTTCCTTTGTAGTTTCATTCCAACTGTCAGGAATTTTTTCCTGATGTTCGTCCTGAATCTGGATTCTTGTAATATGAGCCATTATTTCATGTGCTGTACTCTGTGGTGATGAAGGAGAGTTCTTGGCCCTTTTCTGTGTGACAGCCTTCCAAATACCTGAACCATGCTATCATATCTTCCCTCAGTCTTCTCTTTTCCGGGTTAAATATACCCAAATCTTCCAGTCTCTATGCAGAGGGCTTTGTTTGCAGTCCTCTGATTCTATTTGTACCCTTCCTCTGACCGTTTTCCAGTTTGCATGTTTCGTAAGCTGTGGTGTGCAGACATGGATGTAGTACTCAGGATGAGGCCTAACTAGTGCTGAGTAGAGGGGAACTAATATTTTGCATGAAGTGGTAATTCTGCTGATTTAGCCAAAAATAGAATCTGCCTTTTTTCACAGCTGCATCCCATCGTTGACTCATATTCCGCCTGTGATCTACAACAATGCAATCCTTGCTTCTAGTGTTGTTGAGCCATGTATGCACCATCATGTAACTATGCCTTTGGTTTCTTTTTCCAAGGTGCAGGACTTGGCATTTGTCCCCATTATATTTCATTCTGCTGATTTAAGTCCAGCACTTCAGCCTATTAAAATCACTTTGAAGATTGTCTTTGTCTTCCAGTGCATCAACTATCCCATCCAATCTGATAAGCATTCCTTGCACCTCCTCATCCAAAGCATTACTAAAAATGTTGAAAAACACTGAGCCCCGGTCTGCGCCATGTGGTACCCACTCATTGCTTTTCCCAATATGAAAAGATGCTATAGATGAGCACGCTTTGAGTCCAATTCTATAGCCAACTGTAGAGCCACCTAATAGTAGTTTCATCCAACGCACTCTTAGTTAGTTTGCTAATGAGGATATCATGGGCACTTTGTCAAAAACTTTCTTGAAGACAAGATATACTATGTGTGCATCATTCCTACAATCCACAAAGGAGATTTATCTGAACAAAATATGAGATCAGATTAGTCTGACAGGATTTGTTCTTTACAAATGCATGCTGGCTTCTAGTAATCACCATGTTGTTTTCAAGGTGCCTGCAGACTGACTGCGTTATAATTCCTTCAGAATTTTTACAGTGTTTGATGTCAGCCTGACTGCTCTCTCTCATTTCCAGGTTGTTCTTTTTGAAGATGGGACAAAACTTCTTCCAGTCAGCTGGCAGTATACCTGTCCTTCATGATTTCCCAAAGATAAAACATAGTGGTTCTGAGAACTCCTTAGCCAGTTCCTTTATTACTGTACAATGCAGTTCATTAGGCCTGCAGATTTGAACACATTCAAAGTAAACAGATGTTCCTCAGCAATTTACCCATCAGTATTAACCCACAATCCTGCCCCTTCTGCTTGGACTTCACCTTTGCATGGGAGGTCATAGACCTCCTTCTGAAAGAAAGCCGAGATAGGAAATGTGCATTTGTGGCTTTTATTTGTCATCTGTTATCATTTTGCCATCCTCACTGAGTAGCTGAACCACCATTTCTTTCCTCTGTCTTTTACTAAGCACCTATCAGAAAAAAGCATTTTTCTTGCTTTTAGCATCCTTCCCCAAACTTAACTTGCCAAACTATTTAATTATTTAATTTCCATCTTGCCCAACAACAAAGCCCTCTGGGCAATGAGCAACAGTGAAGCTCAGGGAACTTTACCCTCCCTGGTACAATCCCTGCAAGCTGTACTACATTCCTGTACTCATACTTTGCAACCTGGCCTTGCTGCCACTTGCTGTACTTGTACTTTCCCCTACCTGTACTTGCACTTTCAGGTCATCTCCAAGTTTTCTGTGAAGCCACATTGGCTTCTTTTGTTGCCTTCTGCGTTTATTTCTGTTGGAATTGTTCGTAATTGTGCCTTAAGAATTTCCTCTTTAAAAACTTCCTGTCCATTTGAAAACTTTCTTTCATTACAGTTGCTTGCCATGGAACCTTATTATTTTGAGTGTTTTGGATCATTAGATACTACACAATATTTGATAGAAAGAAAAGTATCTTACCTAGGATAACATTAAATGTTTATTCATTTCATGGATGAGTACTTTTCTGCAACCCTTCAATTTCTTTTCCTGCCTGCCTGTGCTTTGAATTACTGTTGCTTTTGTGCCATTTGCTTTTTAAACTGGATTTCCTTCCTGAGAATAGTGGTGCTAGTCATTCACAAGTCTCATTCTGAAGGCGTCAATGTCATAACAAAAAGCAATGTAGAAAATCTTGGGAAAAAACATTCATAGTTAGCTTTTCTTTCTAGGGAGTGGGTGAGAAAAGAAACATTTCAGGACTTTCTGAGAAAAGTGCCTTCTGAGAAATTTCATATTGGCTCAGGTTCTTCTTCAGCACTGGGCAACTTACCCAGGGTCTTAAAAAGTCCGACGTCCAGTTTACTAATATTTTCTTCCCACTTGAAGGAGGTTTTCATACTTTGCATGGTGCTCAAAGTGCTTTTTGATTTATGTTGATTTAATTTACGTTGATGGGGTGTTTGACCTTCTCTAATCACTGAGTTGAGCTATGAAACTGTTTCTGTGTTTTCTTTCTATTATGGACAAACAGGATCATGGGCTTGCCTATGCTTCCTGAAAAAGCCTTATGGAAGGAAATGCGGCACATCCTGGGTGGGAAGGGAGGGAAGCTAAGCAGTCAACTGGCTGCCAGGGATGGTTTTCCGATGAAAGGAAGGCACTCACACACATTGCTCAGCCATTCCATTAGTAAGCTAAGCAAAACAATCCTTGACCCAGCCCATGATACTTTATCCAAAACTTCTCCCCCTTTGAAGTTCAGCTTGAAGGCATTTTCTTTGCTATCAGATTCTATGAGAATGGTCAAAATATGCAGGAGAAATGTTCCACACAGTGCTAACTGTGGCAGAGCTTCTAAGGCACTTTACCGAAAGAACATAAAAAGTAAAACTAAAGCAGGAGAACAACACGTCACACAGCAAAATGCATTAAATTATATTTCAAAGCCTGGCCGACCAAAAACTGGATAACAATAACAAAATGACCAAGTCAGTGGTGGGCAGGTATTGAGTAATTTATATAAAAATACATATAGAACCAGTTCAAAAGCAAGTCTGTAAGTTTCTTTCATATCGTAAACTGCCTGGAATGGAAGAAATGGAGAGTCACAAAGGAGTATGGGGAACGGAGAGGAAAGAAGTGTTGATTTTGCCCTCAAATATTGTCTATCCTGCCTGTTCATGGTCATCGTCAATGGTCAGTTCATGGTCAATGGGTTGGCATATCATTATTGATCTTTATCTAGCACCCAACAAGGGCAATCATCACCACAATGTATTCATAGTCCACTGCTTTACTGAATGCACTGTTAGGGACATGCAACATAATAGTAAACTGTATAATATAACTAATGCAGTTAATTTATCATTAATTCAGATAATTATTAATTACATAATTAATACAAATAGAGCAACCAGTTCTTAAAATAAATAAGAAATATTACATTAACCCATTTTTTAAGGAATCCCTAATAGTAAAGGAAAGGACGTAGCACAGTGGTCATGTTCTCCTAACACCTCCAGGCAGAGGTTTATGGTTTATGGCTTAATAAACCATAATATTCAAAATAAGAGTGCTGGTGTACACAGCTCAATTTGCTCTGCTCTCCCTTTGTGCAATTGGGTAAACAATCCAGAAAGCATGCGTCGATATGACAGCCAAATGTGGGATTCTGCATGAGTTTATCCAAATAATCCAAGATTTGCGATCCAACAGCAAGACCTGGTTTAAAAATGGTTTATAATCCTAGTTTGTGTGGACACACTTAAACATAATCTTGGGTTTATACATCACACAAAGTTATCCCTTCATAGTTTCTTTACACCCCTGTATGGGTAAAAGGAGGAGAAGGCAATGAAACTAGTTATCAGAATAAAAAGCTCATCAAAATAAAGGTGCCTTTAATTTCTGGTAAAAGAGTCAGAAAGAGTGAGCCCAATACATTTGAGTTGGAAAAGTACCCTAGAGTCATGGCATTACCACAGAAAAGGTCTGGCTTGTCATGCTAACTAATCAAACCAGCCAAGGTGGCACCAAGAGCATGTCTTCTTACACTGAACTTAAGTCTTGGGCAGACCTAAATAGGAGCAGGCCTAGACTTAAGTTTTTCATGTACAGATTCATCTAATGAGCATAAGTAATATCTGCAAAGTGAAAGATCAGGACTGAAAACTTTGTGTTCTGCAAAGCACAAATGGAATAAGAAGCCCCTTTCTAATATTGCTTTCCCCATGAAGCTGGCTTCACAAACTGCTTCTGAAGCCTCTTGGAGTTTTTATCCACTATTAAGTGAGGCAGGAATAAAGTGAACAGGGCATCTGTAATTGATACTGTGAGGGAATTCAGATATGACATAGGAGCTGTCGGAAGAAAACGTGCATTTAGATGGCAGTCAGGCACATGTTCCCTCAACCATCGTTTCTTTGATTCTTTGAAGATGAGAAAGGCATCTGGTCCCCAAAGCCAACAGCTCTTTGGTAGATGTGAGAACTGCAGGAGATGCACAGCTTTCTAAAATGCTTATGCTTCTCTGGAGTGGGGTCTAAGTCTTTCCCCTGAGTTCACAGCACACACTTGAGGAATATTTATCAGTCTACTAAATGTCATTATGGATGGAGATTAGATTGCAGCTGCCCCCTTTTTCATGCTTTTCAACTAGTGTACATTTGATGCAATGACCTACATTCATATTAAAGTAAAGCAGACAAACCTTGACGAAATTGCTGCTTTCACAGTTTGTTTTCCAGTTCATTTTTTCCTGAAGCACTGAAGCATAACAAAAATGCCATCCAATTACATACTACGGATAATCTTTACCTCTGTAGCTTCCTCTTCTGAATTTAAAATGGACAGAAAATACAGTCAATAGTAACCATAAAATCCGAAAATATGCCACTCAATAATTATGCCAAGCATTAAAAAAAATAAAATCCAGAAGTGTTCCACATGCAGAAGAAGCAAGGCTATGGATTTCTTTTCAAAATGCAAAACCAGTTGGGTACGGGAGAAGCAGCCAATTACATTAAATATATGATCCATACAATTGTAGCATGTTTTTCTGGAAAGTCGGATGCACTTCAAATGTTTTGTGTATCAAGGAGAAATAGCCCACAGTATGTTGCTCTGGCCAGAGGATACTCTGCTGCTTCTTAAGCATCCGATAGTGGAATTAGTTGCAAATTCTGATTGAAGAGAAAATAGTTTCATCTGGATTTAGGAACAGTTAAATTTTTGAGATCTATGATAAATGGGAGTCAATAAGTAGGAGACAGGTAGCAAAATAGTGACATACTAATTTCCAATGAAAGCTTGCATAAGTCCCCAAATTTCATTTATATAAGTAATACATGAACCCTCTAAATGCAATCTGTTAATTCAAATGACAATGATTTCGTGGTTGGGGGAAATGAAATCTACAGCCTTCTTGTATCTTAGTGGAAGATTAAAGAAAGCCCAAGAAAAAGCTACAAACCCTATTAAGAAATCACTGATGTTGTCTGTTGTCCTAGTAAGTAATTAATACAAAATCGAACTGTGACTTTAGTTACACCTACAATAGTGAATTTACACAGAGCAAAATGAAGTAATACAGTGGAGTACTGGTGTTGCATACATGTTGAATGAGGATGGGAATAGAAGGGAATCAGTCTTTGGCTGATCAGAACATGGCCTCGCACTCTTGGTTCTGTGCAGTTCATTCATTTTTAATACCTTGTGCACTGTGCAGTGTACACAGAGGTGAAGATCAGCCGTCTAAAAACCAGAAGAAAAATATAAGAACACCAAAACAACTCAGACATAAAACAGTAATGTAGGTGTCTTGTAGAATTGTTTGCAAAAATGAATACTAGGATTATAATTTAGTGCTGACAACCTGCCACTTACTATGGGATAACTTTTGAAATAGATTAGGGATTATCTTTATGAAAAATGTGGTCCTTAATATGTATACTGTGCAATTTTGTAAAGGATGACTGCTTGAAAGGCCATATCGGTGCGATCATTTAATTTCCCCATCTTTCTATATTTTGTTTTTGTTTTTAAAGAACAGTATTTCACCTTTTGTATTCTGTGCATTTTCAAAAAGCTTATGATTTAACAACAAATATTACAATAATACTAAAATGCAAATTATACTGAAACACTGGAACAAGTGTACATATACTTATAGATATCATGTTTCTGTTCCACACTTCTGACAAAGAATGTGCATGAAGCTGGTGTAACTATTCTCAGATGAACTGGTTGCTGCTGCAGAGGGATCCATTGCCAGCTGTCCTGGGGAAAGGATTCCAGAAGGGAGAGGAAGCAGGCAAAGACTATTTCAGAGCCCATATGCACTAGACTGTTCAATAGCCACTGGATCATCTACCACAAGCTACCCTGTGAAAAGGATTCCAGGAGGGAGCAAACTTAGATGAACTCTTAGAACCAGAGTACTTCCTTTGAGCGCCATAGGTTACAAATGGAATAAATCAAAGTAATTATTCCTTTGAGATGTGGGAGTAGTAGCTGCCCATGAGAAGAGCTGAATCCAAACTGGAACAGCTCCTCCTTCCCTTCATTTCAGAAAGACACTGACTCTGCCTTCA
Organism: Varanus komodoensis; assembly: GCF_004798865.1. Classification (NCBI taxonomy): domain Eukaryota; kingdom Metazoa; phylum Chordata; class Lepidosauria; order Squamata; family Varanidae; genus Varanus; species Varanus komodoensis. The sequence continues at coordinate 78,619,502 of NW_025335268.1, read as the reverse complement.
GGGTGGCTCCTACTGCTTGGGAGTTGGATGGTGGGAATGCTGGACGCTTCTTAATTTCACTTTGCCTGTCACCTCCTTATGGGATCACGGGACTTCCCTCCTAAGCTTCCTAGCAACCCAGTCCTGAAACATCTCCCTCCTTTTCCAAGGCAGGCTCTAACTCTTAAATATCTCCACTTGGTAACCTTGAAATTGCAAAATCATCTGCCCACCTCTGCCCTCCTCCTCCTCTGAATTTAAGGAGAGATCATCTGGGGAGGCTGTAACTTGAGACAGCTCAGTGCCCTCTCTACAGAAAGGCAGAAGGGTAAAGACTGCTTTGGAATGTGCTCCAAATGGAACACAGAGCTAACTTCTCCTAGCTGGCTTTTGGAATATCCTAATGACTTGTTATACATTGACTTTAAAAAATGTATTTCATTTTCTCTTGTATGCTGCCTTGGAAGAATTCATATCTGGAAAGGCAAGATATAAAGACATCCAATGTTTGTTTTAAACATATTTCCCTGTTTTTGGGCTGAATAGTACCTGATTAGTTATCATGAGGGGTGATATGATAGCTTACAAGCTAAATATGAGTCAGCAATGTGATGAAGCTGCAAAAAGGGCAAATGCTATTTTGGGCTGCATTAACAGAAGTATCATTTTCCAAAACATGTGAAGTACTAGGTCCCCTTTGCTCAGCACTAGTCAGACTGCATCTGGAGTACTGTGTCCATTTCTGAGCACCTAAGATTTAAAAAGATGCAGAACATCTAGAGAGGGTACAGAGGAGGGCAACAAGAATGATTCAGGGACTGGAGGCAAAGCCCTATGAAGAAAGATTGAGAGAATTTGGCATGTTCAACCTCAAGAAGAGAAGATTGAGTGGTGATCTTATAACACTCTACAAGTACTTGAAAGGCTGTCACAAAGAAGGAGGACAGGATCTCTCCTTGATCATTCCAGAGTGCAGAACACAGAATAATAGACTTACATTAAAAGAAACCAGACTTAGACTAGACCCAGGAAGAATTTCCTCACTGTCAAGGCAGTAAGACAAGGGAACCTGTTGCCTAAGGAAGTTGTGGTCTCCCCCACATGGGAGAGATACATTCAAAAAGTATCTGGACAGCCACCTGAAACGGGATGGTATAACTTAGTGTCCTGCAATAGCAGGGGATTGGAGCTGATGGTTTTCCGGCCCTTGGCAACCCTGTGATAGGCTATTAATGAAATATTACAACAAAAGAATATATTTTCTATAAAGTATATAGAAAGTATACAGGAGTACATAAGAGAATATACTTATAATTTAATTTTCTTATTAACAGTGTCACAGAGAGCATTGTTACAGAGAGCATTGCTGTTATATGCACTACTGACCCAGGTGCTTTGCACAATGTAACACTGATGTAGTTTTTGCATGGCCTGGCAAACTGTCAACTTTAACTTGATATAATTAAAATACAGTTGCTTTAATCACACACTTCTCATCCCTGTGACATACTGTCAAAAGAACAAACCAGCCTCTTTTGTCTCTACCTGAACCACTCTATTTTGCTGCTGATTCCTTACCTATGATTCACAAGCTTTTCTGTAACTGTGCAGGCATGCAATGGCGGTGGATAAAGCCTTTTTATCTTTGTTTTCTTGGGTCTGTGAAAAGGATGGAGCAGGAACTGGGGCAACCAAACCACAGAGATCAGAAACAGGTAACGTGACACTGAAGTAGCAGTGTCTAAACCCTTAACACTGACCCAGTAACTTCAACAGTGCATGCCCACCCCTCACATCAACTGAATTTTGGTCTGCATTAAATGCAAGCTGGTATCATTTTACAATCTGCACTAAATCAAATATCACGTTATTCTAACTCACATTAATCATACCAGCTGATATATGAAAGGAGATGATACAGTTTGTTCATATATCCCCAGCATACTTTTCTCCCTTTAACGAATTCTAAAAACTATGAACACATAGTAGGAACATTTTAACTCATCCTTATTTTCTCCTAATTTAGTGGTGTAGGTTCAGGCTGAAATAGAGTAAATTGTAAAATCAAGAAAATACTTAAATTTGTGATCCTCTAGTATAACACATACTTCCTCACTCAGTAAACTTTCAAACAGGGTCAAAATGTTAATATCTTCACCAACAGCACAATTATAGTCAGCAAGTTTCTACCTCTAAACTGTTTCTAATATGAATACTGTGGAAGTAATATCAAGTACTGGAGAAATTTATTGAGCAAGGCACAGCCATTCATACTTTTATAAGCCATTTAATTGTATGACAACTTTAATTGTCTTTTACATGAAAGGGAAACATGAACTAGCTTTTCAGGGAATTGGTAAAACTAAAAAAGTTTCTTAGGAGAAAGTTATTTCTTTTAACAGCATATATTTAATACTTAAAATCCATTGTTTCATTCCAATTATAGTGCGAGCAGGGGGAAAAAGAGAGTTCAAAACATTTACCAGAACTTTGAACTTTCCAAACTAATCTTCTGCCAGTTTGTAAAACTCATTAAAGTCTGCAGAGCCTTCATCTATGATCAAATATATTTTAAAATATTCATTTTATATTGTTAGTTGCATGGTTTAGTTCTGTGTGTTTGATCTTCAGTTAATTGTTAGGTCTCCGCACTGCCACCCTCAACCAACATTTTCAGAAGATCTAATTATGTATTTACAGTTGAAATACAGAATTTTTTAGAGGTTTTGTGTTTTTCCTTTTCCATTTGTTTTCCAGTGATACTTCATTTAGGAAGGAATCGATTTTTAATTGGGATAGTTCAAAGAATACAAAGAATTTTGTATTTTAGGGAATGGACCATGCCGCAAAATTAGTTCTGAACCCAGGGCTAGCTTCAGGTTTTTAAGGGTCGGGTCACTTTGAACAACAGCCTAAGCCTCTCCACAAGCGCTCCACAGCCCTTTGTCACTAGCTGCTATTCCTTCTTGACAGCCAGACAACCAGTGAGCAAGTAGGCAGCAGATTCCAGTGAATTGTTACCTGGGCCAGTGGAAAAGGGAGCTAAATGAGCAAGTTGCAATGAAGAACGGGAGGAGCAAGCTCATGCTTCTCATCTGTGGGCTGCCACCAGGTGCCTGATCATGCTTATCTTGGTATCAGTCCTGTCAGAAACTATAGGGCATGCTATAGAACATGTGTATCCTTGCTTTCCTCATTTGGATCCTGGTTTCAGTCTTTAAAATATTTTCCCTTTAAAAGTATCTTTTCCTAAATGTAAACTTAGGAAAGAGAGTGAAAGAGAGAAACAGTCTTTCTAACACTGTGTACAACTGAAGTTTTATTTTATAAGTGATAGAAACATAGAAACAGAGCAAATCAGGAGGGGCCTCCTGGGCCATCTAGTCTGACCCCTGGTTCTGCTCACGACATGCCTACCATGTGCATCTCCAGCCTATCCGTGAACACCCTCACTGTTGGGGTTCAACCGCCTCCTCTGGAAGCCCATTCCACACCCTCGGGGTCCTAACTGTCAGGAAGTACTTCCTGGCATCCAAACTGAACCTTGGTTCCCTGAACTTAAAACACGTTTATTTTCAGTAAACATGCATTTACTTTTTTCACGCTGTGTGTGTGTGTGTGTGTGTGTGTCAACAAGCAGGCATATTTTCCCATTTTTGTAGGCACTGATGAAGTAACCCATGCATCTTCCCTACCCTTCCACACATGCTATATCATGGGTGCTTGTGCTTTTTTCCACAAGCCTCCCCCACATCCAAGGCATTCCCACAGTAATGGTTGCATGCATGCCTGAACAGATTTTTGCCTGTAAGGAAGCTGCAAGAATCTAAACATTGTGTGTAATGACCCAAAAGAACAGCCACCTAATGCTGTGCCATGAAACACTACCTCTTCATACACCCAGTGAGCATTACTTGTTTCACAAATGAGCTACTCTGCATACTTTGGGGCTTTGATGATACTATGATATAGTTCCAGGTCTTTAAATCGATGCCCTGGAATTCTAGACTGGCGATTAATTTTTCATTTATTTATAGTAATGCATTATTGATGCTGATTCTGCCTTCTCAGTCTAAGTCTAAAGGTGAGTGCAGCGGGAAACAGAAAAGACAGCATGGTGCAGCCTCTGAAAATGTTTTTCACACAGAACACTGGAAAAGAAAACTGGGCTGAAACTGAAGAGGTGATTTTAAAAACCAATTTGTATTTCTGATAATTTGAATGAGGAAACATATCTAGATCTGCCAAAACAAGCAAACAAAAGCAGTCTTTGCCTGTCCTAATATTCTCTAATATATAAATTCTAGCCACAATAGGTATTGAAGATTTTCTTTAAATTAAATATTGAGGGGTTTTTTTTGGATTGCATTAGATGATAGAGAACTTCCACAGTAACTTGTAAGTTTTAGTAACTGTATTTGCTTCCAAATTAGTCACTTCATTTGTGCTCAAAAACTCAGGCTTACCATTTTTTTCCAGTTACACAGCTGATGGATTCCAAAAAGAGTTTCAAAGACTTTGTTAATTGTTTCAGTGATAGACTGTTCTCACAGTCATGGGAGATGGCCTTGAAAAATCTACCCCTCACAGCATGCCCCTATGTATGTTTTTCACAAAGGGCTACTTTTCTGTGTATAGCACCAATAAATATTTAAGTTCCTTCAAACTACGTTCTCTCTGGGATTCTTGTGAAAAGCTGTTTCGGTGTTTCTAGAATGGATGCATATGCATGCTGCCCCATTTCATTAGTGCAACGCTTCCTCAAACTCTGTTTTCACTCATGTGCACTTGTTGCATCTTATAGTTTTATTCCACTTGTGCAAGCCAATGTGAAAGTCATTGTGCAGGTACTTTTGTAGCTCACTACAAGCTCATAGCATTAGTTCTTGCTTGTTGCTAGTAGTACAATACAACTCTTGCACTTCTTTTCAACAATATATTAGGTTCAGTCATCACTGCTTATATTCCCAAACTGCCCAAATACATTTGTCTGATAATGAAGACATCATTGCTTTGTATGTCCAAAGTTTGTTGCAGGGTATTGTTGCAGGATACTGTCAGTTGTAAGGTGTGTGTGTGTGTGTGTGTGTGTGTGTGTGTGAGATTGAAAGAAGTTTCCTCCAGTTAAATGTGGTTTGTTAACTGTTCCCAATCTATTCTAAGAATCTATGAATTTTTAGGTTGTGCAGAGTAGTTGTTTTCAGGATGGCTTACTGTGATGTCTGAATCTGTCAGCATCTCCATGGCTTGTCAGAAAGAGGTACAGGTGAGAGCAGTGAAAAATATATTTTATATTGACTTCTTTTATATTGTTTATTTATTTTATGTTGTTACTTTTAATTTTATGTTGTTATTTTTGTATTTTATTGTATTTTATTGTGTTGTAAGCCACCCCGAGGCTTCGGCAAGGGGCGGCATAGAAATGTTTTAATAAATAATAATAAATAAATAAATAAAATGCAGCCATTCTTTATCATCATTATTACATCATGAACCCGTGCTCGTGAATCTATTTCTCCACTTCATTAGCTCCCTGGACGTCAAACACTTCATCTTTGTTCACCTTTGGGAAAATTTGCACAAATTTAATGTTTTTCACTTCCAGAAGATTTGCACATATTAAATATTATTTTTCCACCTTCAGGGAGATTTTGACAAATTCAACAGTTTTTACTCTTGGGGAGGTAAGTGCATATTTAACTTTCGTTAACATTTGGGGAGATTTGCACCTATTTGTAAAGCACAGTAGTTAGTCTGCTTTAGCAAATATGCACAAATCTCCCTGAAGTTAAACTAAACACAGTGGTACCTTGGCTTACAAACACCTCAGTTCATGACCAAATCGGGTTGTGAACAGAAATTTCAGAAAATATTTGCCTCAGGTCGCAAACTTTGCATTGGGTGGTGATCACTCTCATGCTTGGGGAGCGGGGAGATGGCCGCAATCGCGGTCGCGCTCGTGCAGGGAAGACAGGCTTCTTGATCACGCGCGTGCTCGGGGGAAGATGGCCGCAGTCGTGCTTGGGGGGTGGGGGAAGATGGCTGTGATCTTTGTTGTTCTTTGTTACTTTGTTGTTTTTTAATTTTTGTGATAAAAAAAAAATGGTTACAGAACGGATTAACCTTATTTTCATTGAACCTTATGGTGAAATTTGACTTGGGTCACGACCAATTTGGGTCGTGATCAGAGTCGTGGAACAGATTAAGTTTGCGAGCCAAGGTGCCATTGTATATGAATAAGGTATAGGATAATAAAAAACAGTTATATCTGTGAAAATCTACCTGAATATGGAAAAAATGCTAAATATGTGTACATTTCCCTGAAGGTGAAAAAAATAATATGCACAATATATACTCCACTAATGGGCACATTTGCCCTCATTAGAGTGCTGCAAAGGCTTATGGGATATATTATGGGAGCAGGCAGAAGGACTAAGTGGGAAACAAACCACAACAAGACAAAAGTTGGCAGAGAATGACTGGGACCTACATTTTCACTCTGCAGTGGAAATTCCTATGTTACAACATTTTAATGCATCTCTTACAACTTATGTTCCCGAATTGGTAGGTTTGTGAATATACTGATAATTCTACTATCTATCTATCTATCTATCTATCTATCTATCTATCTATCTATATCTATATCTATATCTATATACTATACTATATATTATATACTATAGTTTTTGTTTCAGACAATACTACTGCATTAATATCTGATTTAGTGTCAGTCCTGGACTCCAAAGGAGGTACCCAAAGAAGTTCACTAGTAGAAATTGTAGAGTTCTTTTAAAATGTTCCCTATTTAAAGCTGATAGAGGTCTAGGCTAAGTCTGTTTTTCCCCTGGGAAAAGTGACTGGCCTAAGAATAAAAGAAACTCTGGTGTGGAATTCAAAACTATGACCTGAGAAGTTTCCAGTTCAAATCTCTACTTGGTCATGGCAACCTCCCATGTATGGCTGGGGAATAGTAATACAGCCAGTGCAACAACAGACTAGGAATACTAACACAGACCTATATTTTAGATAAGATTCCACGAGGATCAGCGTACATGATTAAAGCACTCAAAAATGTGATATAAACAGATTAGGAATGCTTCACATTTATATAAAACTCTTTCAGTGACTAAAGAATTTCATGTACAATAAATTAGGAAGTAAACAAAAAATGTAGGTTCTCAGCAGGAATCAGAAGCAATCAATAGAAACTCCTAATTTCACAGTGCAGATTCACTTAATAAACACAATTATTTTGTTTAAATCACAAACACTACAGGAGAGCTTATCTGAGATGGCAACTGATCCAGAAGCCTTCCATATTTTATTTAGTTTTTCTTTAAAGCTACTGAGAATCCCACCTTTTCATTGCCTTTTTCTAATTTAGCTGTCCTGCCTCATGCCTTCTCTCCCCCATGCTGAATGACAGGATCTAACAGCACTTAATAAATCCAGTAATTTGAAGGCATCCATTTCCCCCCTGCTAATCTTATATTCGTTCAGTGAGGATACAAAACCTATCCACAGCTTTGTAGGGTAAATCATTCTGCTAGGTAAAAGTGATGTTTGGTGTCCAAAGGAATATTTTAGCTTGTCATCCTTCTTCCAAAGGTGAAAACAGTCTGTTAACTGTACCATTCCTTGCAATGCAGCAGAGAATGAACTGCTGAAAATTAATGCTCCCTCATGGTTAATCATTCAAAGCATTTTTCTTCAGTTCAGAAGCAGTTCATTTGCTGAAGCCTTCACACATCAAATACTGATTCTTCCCCCCATGCCTATCTATGTAAGTGTTCTGCATTTTTATATGGTATTCCATGCATCAGTCAATATCTTAGCTTAGAAGTGAACTGTGATGTTATTCACATTTTTTAAAAAGTTGAATTCTTAGCTTTATCAATAATGTTTGTTTCCTTAAAGGCACTCTTGAATAAAGGCTAGAAGTACTCCAGCACTTGTTTCCTTTCCTCAGGGAAAAGCTGTGACATTGTGCTGAGAGGGATCTTGGAATCTGTGAGGGACTGAATTTTGGAAATTGTGGGTTTTGGGTCAGTATTGACAGTTCTCTGTTAAACTAGCAGTACCATCACAAGAATTGCAATTCTCAGAATACTTTGTGGAAATTCATAACCAAATGCTCAGAGCTGGTAAACATTTGCAGTTTAGATCTTTCCTTAGAAAATAACTGGTTAATTATGACTTGAGCTTTTGTGGGCTGCATGAGATTGTTTAGTTGCAAAGTTGTGCCTGACCCATCATAATCTCATAGACAACATTCCTGCAGGCTTTCCTGTCCTCCATCATCCCTCAAGAGTCCACCCAAGCCCATACCCACTGCCCCAGTGATTCCATCTAGCCACCTCATCCTCTGCCATCCCCTTCTGCGTCAATTGTTCCCAGCATCAGGCTCTTCTCCAGGGAGTCCTTCCTTCTCATTAGGTGGCCAAAGTATTTTGAGTTTCATCTTCAGGATCTGGCCTTCTAAAGAGCAGTTGATTTCCTTTAATATTGACTGGCTTGATCTCTTTGCAGTCCAAGAGAACTCTCCATGAGGTTTTCATGGCAAGGATACTGGAGTGGGTTGCCATTTCCTTCTCCAGTGGATCACCTTTTGTCAGAGCTCTTTGCTATGACCAGTCCATCTTGGGTGCCCTTGCACAGCATAGCTCATAGCTTCATTGTGCTATGCAAGCCCCTTCGCCACAGCAAGGCAGTGATCCATGAAGGGGTGAATGGGATTAATTCTTTTCAGATATAAGCATCCATCAATATTAATCCCTGTTGTCCAATTAATAAGATATCAAGAAACTATCTAGGAATTATTTTTCCATAACATTGGGTGGAAGACCTTTATTCTTCCGAAATTGTCTTTGTGGAATCAAAAAATAAAACCTTCACCTGAAACACACACATCTCCCCAGAAAAGACATGTTCAGGCTTGTAGTTGGAAGAAGTGCAAAACAAAAATCTACTCTTTATAGAAATTCTGGTCTTATTGATCCAAACTACTATCAGTAAATTATGTGAGAGCACCAAGCAGTGATTGGAGAAGGCAAGTTTGTGGAAAGGATTTATGAGGTGCAATTTCATTTTAGGAGGTGTATGAATTGAAAAACCTATTTTCCTCCTTTATTTTTTTTAAACTAACATGTTTGCCATAGTTTTGAAAAATGAGGTGGGAATGGAGGAGAGAGAACTAATCATAGAGCATATGTTGCTGTATTTTGAAAAGGAAAGGGGAAAAAGCTTATTTTATTCTATATCTTTCCAACCATGTATTAGGTTGACCAGTAATTTAAGTGAGCAAATTAACTTTAATTGCAATCAACACATGCACACTTACATCAACTGTATATCCAGTGTGTAGATCATAGAGGTAGTCTCTAAACACTATCTAAACTGCCATTTGGCATTTCCAAGTATTGTCACTAGCTTTGGATAAAGCACAACAAACAAATCATCTTTATTATCAGGCACATGCAGTGGTCACCTCTTTATGCACAGGATCCAAAATTTCTCTGCATTATGTTAGACACTGAATATCATTCAGACAGAAACATATTAAGTACTTGGGCAGCTTTGTTTTCATATTTTTTCAAGATGTCTTAAAGTGAGCAACTTGAGAACTAACTAGATATTGATCAAATGGTAGTAACAGAATCTTGATACTGGGATTTTGATTTTATTTTTAACAATGCTTTGAAAAAGCCTTTTCCATGCAAAAGCTGCCAGGAGAAAGGGAATGATTTATGATTGCAAGAAGAAAGATATGGAATGTCGCTTGGAAGGGTGGTTGCCCCCCCCCCCCCCCCGTTGTCAGTATCCCTCTACCTGGAAAATGAACACAATATAAAGTCACACACACACACACACACACACACACACACAAAATCATTCAGTTGCCTGTGCTTAAATGCCAAAAGAATTCGTGGACATAGCAGAGGAAGTTCTTTTGGCATGATTGTAATAGAGTGATTTATATGATTGGACGGTTTCAATTGTGGACTGGTAAGGCCAAGGGGAAAGCAGAAGTAAAAAAGAGATTATACCAAATGTCATTGGAGTAATCCAGTAGCCCTGGACTGAAAGAAGAAAGACAGAGGTATTCCAGATGTGCTAGAAGAAGGTGTAGAACGGACGGCTGCTTGTCATAAGACAAGTCAAACTTAGGTGTGCATAGCTAAGTGCAAAATATGCAGCCATTGTGCCAAGAGAGGTGGAGATTAAGTCTGCTAACAGCTATTGGCCTTGATAGTGGAATAGAACTACTGTTGAGAGGAGGGAAAAGGATGAAGGCTATTCCCTTCATGTCCTGCATATGCAGGAAGCACCTGGCAAGCAATCACTGTGCTGGGCAGATCCTTGATCTGATCTAGCAAGGTTCTTTAAATTTTTAAGGCTAAGAATATTTTCAATACTCCACCCTTGCACAGCAACAAAGCAGGGTTACTTGGGTTTGCCATGCAAGTCACAGAGGCATTCCTATCAAATTGTGCCTTTAGTATTTTCATGAAAGCAAAGCGCTAGAAATTTTTTTCTATGGTCATGGTCATCGAACTGAAAATGCTAAGCCTTAAACAGAAAAATTTTTGCCATGGATTTTCCTTTGATAGGATTAATAAGTCCCCATTACAAGTCTGTCATGACCAGCTTCCTAGCATGCAAGCTCCTTTTCTTCCTAAGGATTTGCTGTATACATTTTCAGTGGAAATCAATTGTTTGTTCCCTGGGGAAATCTCTAAACTCTAGGGGATAAACCAAGTCTACTAAAATGTGAGAAAGTCTGAACCATGGCACTTTGCACCCTACTGAGTATGATGCTGGATCGAACACTGCGAATGTTATCATGCTGCTTGTTGTTCTTCCCCAAGTGAGTTGTGCTTCCATGTTAAAACTATCTATAGTTTATTTGATGTTCTAGTGCTTCCCAACCCCCTCCTCCAAAAAAAAAAAAAAAAAAAAAAAAGAGGAAGGGAAAAAAACCATTTTAAATCTTGTTGTATTTGCTCTGCAGTATAATTTTTATCCTGTCTTCTTCCTCAGTACAGAAATATTTGTGCAACACCTACAGATACTTTGAATTTTGCCATAGGTTTAAATAGCTGAATTGCTTCATAATTTATATGGTTATAAATATTAAAGGCTGGACCATAACTAAAGATTACATTGAGGGAATATAAAACACCAAGTGAAATCTTGTTTTTCAAAGGCACAATGACACTTTCAGCCTTTTCTGTCTTTGCCTTTTTCTCTGCTTGCCTCTCTGCATCTTATTCCACAAGACAGTTTCATTTTCTTCTTTTGCTTTTAATATTGGTAATTTTTGTTATTAAGCAACATTGATCTTTCAGTTGTGCTTTCAGCACAGGGCATTTTTGAAGGACCTTCAGGTGGTATCAGGAAGTCCTTCAACACAAGGTGAAATGGCTTCTACAGTTCTAAACATACTTTGTTCACTTGGACAAAATGAAATATACCTATAAGTAAACGGGTAAATTTGTACTATTTTATTACCAAAAGCATGAATTTTACACAGGTTGTTTAAAAGGTTTCCACATTTTTAAAAACTCTATTTATTAAGAATTTCAAAATTAAATTACATCACTTTTCTACAGAGTCATATTCCTTTGCAATGCAATTTTGCAGTGTCATACCAACTTACATTTCTAAAATATAAAATATGAAAGTGTGAAAGCTTTTTGCAGACCCCTCGTATGTTCAGAAATCTAGGTTCTTGGCTACTCTGCTTTACTATTGTGACCGTGATGCTATCACAAGCAGTATCCAAAGGATGATTCATTGTGGCCGGGCACCATCCACTTTTGACCCAACAGATTCACACACAAGGTTCATTCATGAGGAACCAGCTATGAAGTGTGGTTTGTGGAATGAATTGTGGTTTGAAGTGAGCTTCTCACAATGCTGTTGTAAGAACCATAGCATTATTAAAAAAAAAAAAAAACAGAAGTAATACAATCATTCAGCCAATTTAACTTCCTAGAAGTGTCAGAGTCTGCTACTACAGAAAGCCAAAGAAACCATCTCTCGGTCAAAGATTTGAGAAGAGTATGGTATGCTCTAAAGGCTACCTATAAATAAAAAGTAATGGGCTAGACTAGGCTGTAGACTATAGGCAGTGGACTAAAACCTTCCAGTCCCACCAAGTTTGCAGCAGCATTGTTTGGCTGGACGATTACATGATATCTGCATCATCCTAAACCATAAGCTGAAGAGAAAAAATATCTATTGATCTTTTAGCTTTTCCTGTTAAAAATGTAAAAGAGCAAGTGTGAAACTCATAAGTGAGGGCAAGTTAGCTGCATGAAGAAAACAACAATCCTGCAGGAGTGTGCTTTAGCTGATTTCTTTGATATGTTTAGCTTCTGACTATTAGCCTACCTTAACTTTAATATGCTATGAACTTCCTATCTGCAAGGACCCATTACCATCCAGTTGAACCTTCCTAGATTTTTCCATTGCCTCTTCCATTTTCTTCTTACTTCAGGGCATCCATTAAGGGGTAAATATAAGATTAGCAACATGAGCTCATTGAAGGTTCAGACAGGAGGATGCATGATTGAGCCACAGGGGAAGGAGAGATATATTAGCAATGGCCCTTTCCTCTATTGCCTGGCTTGCATTTCATATTTTGCATGACAGTCCTCTGGAGAGCTTTTACCTCATCCCCTCGGGCTTGCCTCTTTCTATTTGTTTTTCCTCCTGACTTTTTTTCTTTAGCAAACAAAGTTGCAGGAAAGCATTTTATGTCCTCTGTTCTGCTTCTCTCTGTATGGTTCTCAGCAACTCTGAGCCTTTTTAGGTTCTCTGTATGGTTCTCTGAGCCTAATTAATTCTGAGCCTTTATTCTCTGCTGGAAAGAAGTTTTCCTAACCACTTTCATACCACAATTAGCTGCTTAATTGGGGAATACTCCTTTGTGATTTTCTTTCATTTTTTAAAATAACTAATTGCATATTTGTGAAATTTGATTTAAGGAAATAAAAATATTGGAAGAAAAATTAAAAATGAGACTGTGGAGGAATGGTGCCAAGGCTTTCAGTTAAAACACATTTTTTAGAACCAGCTAACAACCAGGAAAAATCAAGCCTACAAGTCATTTTGCAACATGAAGCTGACTTGACTAGATCATTCAGATAAGTTCTGCATGTGAAATTGACTTGACTAGACTATTCAAGCTCAAGGCTGAATATTGTGAACTTGTGGACCCAAGCAAGACCCTTAGAGACATGTCCACCTAAGCCAAATTTATCCAAGGAGCCAAACAGCTGCTACAGCAACAATTTGGGGAGTATCCCAGCAATAAGCCACAGACAGGAGGAGAAGTATTCATATTTAGGATACTTACAGCTGCTGAGGAATCTAGGCAATACTAAATAAAGCAATCTATGAAGGCAGAAAACAACATCTGAGCTAACAAGCCACCCAACACACCTTTCTCATTGAGGAGGAAGAGGAGTTCAAGCTTGGTGGCATTCTTTCAGAATCAGTGTTCAGACCAAAGCCTAATGACACCACTGGAGAGTTGTCTTTACCCTGGTTGTTTGCCATGAGAACTAGGAGTCTGGGGAAAAGAATGAAAGCAGGAAGTCAACAATTAAAGGTGGAAATGGGCCATTAGCGGAGGAGCTGATCACCTTTGAGGAAAGAAACAGCCAGTGTTTGTATCTCCCAGCACAAGATTATGAATGCCTGCTACTATGGCCTGAGGCTAAACCTTCTAGTTTAGACCCCTTTTCAACTGGGACATCCTGAGAACTGAAGATGTTGTCTAACATGAGGCCAAATCTAAATCTGGTCAGTGCAGCAGGAAATGAGACAAGAGCTTTGTAGTATACCATGCCCCTGGATAAAATGAAGAATATTAGATTTCATACATATTATTTTCGGCTTGCCATCTATCCCTTGAGAATCCTGCCCAAGGGGAAGTATGGATCCAACTAACTTCAACCCTCCCACTTTCACTTTTCTTTAAAATAGATTTAGATTCTTGCCATGAGAGTGAGCAAGCACGTCATCTTAGAATAGGAAAAACGCAGGCCCTTTATTTATTTATTTAAAGCATTTCTGTGCTGCATCAATTTAGCCTAATGGCTCTCAGGACAGTTTCCAATTTAAAACATGTTGGAATAATTAAAGAAGAATTAGTGTAGGGTTTTCATTGCTCTGCGCTGCAAGCATTTCAGTAAGGTGGGGTTTTTTTTTTGGTATGCTGCTTCCCTTTTAATCCTGCCTCTCCCTGTCTTCCAGCTGCCTAAAAAGACATAACTGACATTTTCTTGCAAGATAAATGATACGTAGTAAATGCTATTGACTACTACTAACACTGAGGTTTTTTCATGGTGTAGATTCTTCCATGATTTAGCTTCTCTAGCAACAATAATCTTAAAGGTTTGTTTTGGATTAGGACCAAGTAAGACGGGGATGAGCACAGTCCTCATGTGTATTGAGTATGTGAGAAAGACTATTTTCGCAATGGCTGCCATTTGCAAAGACATTGCCTTTACTAGGGAAACAAGACATCTGAAAACTAATGAAGTACAGGAGTCCCTGGAACACCATCGTTCCCCATGGTAGAAACATGGGTAGAGATAGGAATACAGAGAGAAGCATGTGGTATCTTCTGTTGTGAGAGGAAAGTTTGATTGGGCCTCAAGACTGCTTTCAAAATAGCAATGTAAAAGATCGATTTATTACATAGCAGTCTGAACACAACGTTTAGCATGGCAGCCTATATGGCAGCCTGGATCAACAACATCAACTAGAAGCATTATGTTTTAGGACTGACTTTGCATACGGCCACACTTTAGATGCACATATATTTTCATGGATGTATCTGGACATAGCCATGGTTCTGGATTTGCCACCACACATTTGATGTTTGATATCTGTTTGTTTGTAAAAATTAGATAATTCTGCAGCAAGGTCAAACCAATAAACTTACAATTGAATAACAGAAGAAAGGAATATGGAGATAAAATAGAAGATCACAAACTTTAGAACAAAACGATCACGTATAATCTAACTGAAGCCCTTTTATATCTACAGAGAGAGAGAGAGAGAGAGAGAGAGAGAGAGAGAGAGAGAGAGAGGGGTGCTTGTACACAAATATAACCAGTGCACAATTGGAAGCAGGCAGGCAAGAATAAGCTGTTCCAATAAGATTGGAGCTTAAGATATGGAGCATGACTTTCAGCTATGCTATCTGTCCTATACTTATGATAATGCTCCCTTAACATGATACAACAGTATTGCAATGGAGGTCTGGATGGGCATGTTACAGGCATCCCCAGGCTATTACAATGCATAGGTGTTTAACTGTGAGCTTCCATAGACATGCATAGATGCTGGGTGGGGAGAAAAGCTGTTGTTTGTGCCTATAGGAATTTCTACCCACAATCCATCGGTTTTATGTAAGTTGTTAACATATCCTATATTATTGCATGAATAGTGTTGCTACTTTATTTAGTTTGAGGTTTATACAGTGTGAAAATGTATCATACATATCTTGTAGCATCCTAATAGCATTCTGTGGTGTTCAAAGGGTTGCTTTTAAAGGAGATTATAACATAATCCTGCTACTGCAAGGGAAAATCCAGAGTGAATGCCTGAAAAGTAACTATTAACTAAGAATGTGAAGAATAGAGGCCATTGTAGTTTATGTTACATTAAACTGTATCAATGTTTTTGCTCAGTAAATATGGTGTTTCTATACTTTTATTTTCCCATATCGAGAACATTCAGATTTAACTGAAAGTGAAGTTTAGATTTTGCCCAATGCAGTTTCATAGTTCCAGTAGACCTTGTAAAATGAATCAATACCAGAAACACCTTACCAAAAAGAGAAAGCGAATTATTTTCCATGGAATTCTTTTCACATACTGCATCTGGATTGAGCTAGTGTGAAAAATATATCCTTGATTCATTCATCCATTTATTCTTCAGGAAGGGTCTAGGATGACTAATACTTGGAAAGCAGAAGAACACTGAGGAAGACATATACTGGAAAAGAAGCTGGGTGGCATTTACATTTGTGCAAACCAAATCTAGGGCTATTTCTCATGGTATGGCTCTAAAATAAGGGAGCTTCATACAACCTCCTTGAAAGTATATGTGAAGAAGCTGCAGGATCACATCAACTAGCCCTGCTTCCTGTGGCAATTTCTGCACCAGCAACATACTTAGAAGACATGTGTATACCAATCCGTCAGGCAGGGGGGGATCCTGAGTCAATCAGAGCAAGGCCCCTATGGATATATGTGCATACAATTCCTTCTCATGTCTACCAAACATTCAATCTGTTTATGTCAGGATAGAAGGGTCTTAAGAGACTTCCTGCAATTTTTTCCCCCAAAGTTCTCAAGTAAGAGGTTGGGTGGAGCACTCAGTCAAACCAAATCCAAAGCAGGAAATTTTGTTAGAATTAAAAACATATAAAGCCTAATTATATATGTATGTATGTATACACACACACACACAAGTGCATTTTATGTGTCAGTTCTAGCATGTATCAAGGTTACTGTGGGTTAACTAAATCCAGTTTATGTTAATGAGCTTCCTGCCTTTTTTTTTTCTTTTAGCCACAGGACCAAATCTTCAGGCTGGCCTCCCCCCTCAGGAACCTGGAGCTTGAACCAGGGATCTTCCTATGGATGGGAGATGACGGCAAACAGAGATGGGAGAGACTACTTCATCAAGTAGGTCACCAAGCTGTATGATCAGTTGTATAAAGCAACTGAAGGTGTACAGTTCAAACCCAGTGTGAATGTCTGCTGGTTTCAAATTTGTGCACCAATAAAGTTAAGCCATGGAGCCAAAAGATAGTATATACTTTTCTTTGCAAACTATTTGTGCCAAAAGTAAATCTGTAAATTTAAAAATCAATCTATAAATGTCACAGATAATATGCTAGCATAATTCCCAGTAATAGCAGTGCTGTAGTTTTCCATTCTAGTTTTCCCTCTAACATATGCAGTTCACATGGCACTATTATTACTTCCTGCTATAAGAAGAAGAAAAAGGATACTCTTTATTTGCGATGACTTCGCCCCATCTCTTGGAACAGATTATGTCAATCAATGTTTTTATCAGATTTTAATGATGAAGTGGACAGTCTCCGAAAATATTTATGCTAGAATAAATGTGTTCATAAGGTAGATAAGGCTCTTTTCCATTTTTAAAAGAAATCAGTTAGTTGTATTCTTGTGCAACGTTTTAAAAGGTTGACTTATTTGGAATCTGGATATTTTGTAAAAGGCATGTAAAAATGCCATTTGGTGGTGACTGACCATATAGAATTGATGTTAGCATAGGAAGTTTACAAAATGTTCTGAGAAGGTGCAATGTAATGGATGCTTTTTGATTTTTTCCCCTTGGATGTATGGTGCCCAGGTATTCTAGGACTGAATGGTTTTTATTTTTCCCTTAGTGGCAGCCACTGTCACCACTGGCATGCCTAGCTCCGAAGGGAAAGAACATTTGGAATCTAAGCTCTCCTTTGCATCATTGCCACCAAAATTACCTGACTACTTTTCTTCCCATGTCATTTATGATGATTGCTTGTCCCTTAACACACAGGAGTGGCTTCAAACAAGCTGTCGGATTTGTGAATACTTTTATTATTGTGAAGAGGGAGCCCAGCTTTTGCGCATGGCAGGCTGCTCGGATAGATTCCTCTGATTCTGAGGAGAAGGGCCAGAGCTGGGCAGGTGGCCCTGCAGTTCCAAGTACACCTAGTGAAGATACCCATAGAGAGCAGGACTACCAGTCTGTTGTGGGAAAAGAGGCAGGCATTGCAGGGATGGATGAGAAGTAGATGGAGAGGGAATTTAGGAGGGAAACAACAGGTGAGGTGGGAAGGCCTAAGTGTCCAGTATTCCGTCCATCTGTTCCATAAGGAACCACCCTGTGAGTGGAGTCAGATTTTTTTATTATTAATAATATTTGAATGGAAGGGAAGGAGAGGAATTTTCAGTTTAGATTTAGCTCTTCACTTGGGCAGATGCTTCTCCATCAGCTTGAAGCCCCTGCTTTATATATGGTTTGTACTCTTTTGTAACCTGTTAAGCTTTACTAAAAGGGTTAGGCTTATAAAGTCTTTTCTGAGTCTGCTGGAGAGAAAGAGAGAGAGAGAGAGAGAGAGAACTGCTCACAACAGTTGTATATAAACAATATGTGAGGCTCCAGCTTTTGTTGTCCTTTATGACGTGCTAAAATGCTCTTCATTTTCAAAGAAGTGCCTCTCATTTGAAAATCTGGTGGTTTAGAGATACTGACTGAAATACATTGAATTGCTCAAGGCCATTTTTAATTCAGTACTCACTCTGAATGTCAACAGTTCTGCCCATAAAGTTAAAAGAAATAATAATAATAATAATAATAATAATAATAATAATAATGCTTAAACAGGGAAAAGCTGGTTGGAAATGTAAATGGAGCAATTTGTCTTTCCTCATCTCATATCCAAGGCTCTAGTTCTTGGTGGCTGGTGGAGGTGGACGTGTTCCTCCCCTGTTCTTCTGGCCAATCAGGTTGATCAAAAACCAAAACATGCCGTGTCTCGATTCCAAATTGCAGTGGCTTCATTTTTAAGACTCAATTAAGGCTCCTAATTCCCTGGTGTGAGCAATTAGTTGTGGGTAAGCTGAAAGATGAGGATCAGGACATGGAAATACTGAAAATCAGGAAAGAGCCTGGTCTGTCTCCATGACATCCTTCTCCCACCCATCATTTCAAAAGGAGAAACAAAAGTGTTGGGACAATAGGTGGTTGTTGTTTGTTAGGACTAGGAAGACATACTATTTGCTACTAGCTTTTCAGCTGAAGAGTGAATTTCACTCTGGGTATTGCTAACTCAGGTCAATTGATGATGATGATGATGATGATGATGATGGATTGGTTTCAGTGATTACAAGAATAAATTTCTTCTCATGGAAATGGAGCTCCCAGGGAGAAAGGTCAGTTTCACCATTTTCCTGCCCTGCAGCTCCCCAAAATCTGCCCTGGGGAAAGAGACTCCATACCAGTGAGGCCACCTGAGCTCAAGTGATAGAGATGAAACTATGACTCTTCTTCTTCAAGAGGAGTGCTACCCCAACCAGCATGGGCTGAAGTCCTTCCATCAAGTCAAAGGGACCACCCACCACCACCATCTCAGTCTTATATGGATGGTGCTTCTCCTGTTAGCTCTCATCCAGTTCATTGTTGCAGCCAAACACTAGTTTGACAAGCCACAGCCTCACCTGCTGGTGATGAAAAGGAGAAACAGAGCTGTGTGTCATGAGCTTACTGATAACCACACACTCCAAATCTCCAGATGAGCTCATTCAGTGGGGGACAAGGCCAACCCCTGAGGAACCCTGCACAGGAGAATCCAAGGGGCAGGGTGATATCCCCCAGGCAGCACCGTATGGAGCCATCAATCCAAGAAGTAGAAACAATGCAATCCACTTCCCCTTCTCTCAATAGTATTGATGCCGAGAGGTCCAGAAATACCAACAGTGTTACACATCCCCTGTTTCTCCTGGCATAGATCATATGCAACATGATCAAAGCTGTTTCTGTGCTAAAGCCTGGCCTGAAGCCTGACTGACAAGGATCCAGCTAATCATTCTCACTCAAGTGTGCCTGGAACTGGTTGGCTGCCTTCCACTCAAAAGAACTTGCCCAGGATCCTGAAGTTTTTAGAATCTTCTGGGTCAAAGGAGGTCCTCACAATGGCCTGTTGCAGGATGGAAAACAGGGTCCACTGTTGCCTGTAAACAGGAATTAATCACCTCCTTGGATCAGCGATATGCATTTTTTTTATTAGCCAAGAGGGGCAAGCATCCAAAAGAGAGTTGGTTGAATGAACCTGTCCAAGTACCCTGGCAACATTCTCAAGCTGTACCATATGTAACTCATCCAATAAACTGGACCAAACTGCACTCCTGGAACCTTCCCAGATCCACCTGCTAAAATGTTGACACCCCAGTAGATGCAAGGGATTTTATCCTAGAAGTGCTTAGTACGTATGTTATATTGGACTTCAGAAGGGTCTACAGCAGCTTTCAGGCCAGTATATAGTAGGCCCTGAACAACCCTAAACAGCTCCACTGGGCAGTAGATAGAAGACTACTGGCATTGAAATATTTTTTCCTTGCTGCCTCACAGCCCTGAGGTATAGTTGATTGGGGATGTGTGAGGCCTCCATTTAGGAATGGAAATCCATCAGATTCCCTGGGCTTGGCTTCCTGGAATTCAGGCTGCTTTGCAGTGCCCTGAGTCAGAGTTCCTGGTGAGTACACCCAAGGTTCATGGGGCACTTGCCAGAAACTCCTCCTTTTGCACTGTGCAAGCAGTACTACTCCTTTGCACAGAATTGGCTGGAAAGTTAGAGGAGTGACCTTCCCTTGCTGCTTCTGCCACCACTGGAACATCACCATCCCACCTTGGGCCAGCAGGAATAGGCCTGCTTGAGGTTCTACCCCCAAATGGCAGACATTTCCAATTAAGCAGGCAGGCGTCAGGGCAGCTTCCTCCTCTTCATGAACCTGGGAGCTTTGGACACCTCTCAGGCAGAGTCCCAATCCAATCAGCAACAACAAAGGAGAAAGGGTGACAAGATGCTCAGGGTGATAGTAGGAAAAGTTAAGCCAGGTGAGAAAAGACGAGCACTGAAGCCTTGCCCACTGGGACATTTCTCTGACATTTTCAACAGGCAGGAAAACAAGTTCTGCTTTTGCAGGAAAGTG
This sequence comes from Varanus komodoensis, assembly GCF_004798865.1. Classification (NCBI taxonomy): domain Eukaryota; kingdom Metazoa; phylum Chordata; class Lepidosauria; order Squamata; family Varanidae; genus Varanus; species Varanus komodoensis. The sequence continues at coordinate 78,598,776 of NW_025335268.1, read as the reverse complement.
AAGAGGTTGCAAAAGGGCAGATAGACAGCAGCCTGTATAAAACTGGAACTCCATTTGGAGGTTTCTGCAGTAGCCATTATACAGCAGCCTGGTAGTGCTTCCTTGTTTGTGGTGTAACCCAAAAAACTGATTTATAATACAGTAGCAATGGCTTCCTTTACCTCTTTCGTTGCTTCTGCAAGTTGCATTCCCTTAAGTGTCTTGAAGGAGCTGTGCAATAAACCAAGCCTTAGCTGAATGAGTTTTGTTTTCCTTTATTGCAAATGAATCTTTCATAGCTGCTTCCTCATGGCACTGAGAGAGCCAGACTCCATCATTTATATTATTAATGACATGTCACCAGCAGCCTTTGGTCCCTAACAGCTCATAACACCAGCACTGTTCAGTGCTGAGGTTCACAAACATACTCATCAGTTTATGTTTCAAAATCAATAATGAACAAATATGAAGGTCAAGATCTTTGCCTCTCATCTACTGATAGTTTCCAGCATTCTGCCCGCTTGTTATTTCATACCTGGTACCTTCCAGAAGATAACTACAACTTCTGTACTACTGGTCAGTATGACCATCAGAACTATGAGGTTGTGGAAGGATATTTCATTTACAATATGGGTGAATGTGACTGCTCCTTTCCCTAATATCAGTACAAAATTGTCTATGCTGTTTTAATGAATCAGGGATGCCCACAATTGCTAATTAAGAATTGTAATCCTGAATCAACAACTGTCCCTGAGATCTATTTGCATAGGAATGGAATGCAAGCATTTTTATGCACTACATTTCAGCATGTTACTTAGAGTGAATATCCCATCCAGCAAGTGTCATGTGGATAAGACTGTGCGGTCATTTTTCTTACACTGCTTTTGCATTTTGGTAACTTTGAGGGGATGATGTGGCTGTGTTTAATTTGTATTTGATACCCATTTTGCACAGATCTGAATTCTGAATGATATGGTTTTGTATATGCATGGAAGTATGAGTATACATACTTACAAGCATATTGAAATCTTGATATAGTCATCCATACAAAGAGGACCTGTTGATGTGATTGTGTCTGTACATAATGCTCAAAAAGATAAACAGCTCTGTGATCATTTTTACCCAAATAATATATAGAGTCTGTTTTCAAAGTAGAGTGTTCTTTGAAAGATCTTATTAAAACACATTTATAGCAGTTATACAAATTGCAATATATGGCTTTTCAACTCAATTTTATCATAGCTACAGAAAAATAAGTATGTAGGACAAGAAACCAGCTGACTGTGAAAAGAACATTTCAAATTCCTTGTGTTTTCAGCAGCAGCTTGAAGAGTTTTATGCAAAAATTTAAAAGGATTAAAGTGTTCCTCTTCTGTCTTTGGACATCAGAGAATATTTTTTGACAGAGGAAGTAATTAGTTGCGATTACAAATGCGAGCAAGCACATAAAGTCTCAGGAGATTTCATCAATTGTTTGAGTCTTAATACTGTCCATAGGAGCAACTGTGTCACCATTGCTAAAAATATATAAACATAAAGGTTTACATATATGTTATTTTCAGGTATGTTATGTTGTTATTATTACTATTATTATTTCATTTTTATACTGCATCACAGGTAAAGCTCTCCAGAATATTTACAAAGTCCATAAAAACAAATGATAAAATTATAATTAATATCAGAAAAGCAGAAAATTTAAAAGTTTAAAACAGCTAAAATAGATGATAAAACAATACAATAACGAGGAACAACAAAAGACTGGTGATCCTCCTCAACTCCCTGGGTTGAGTAAGTCTTTAAAAGCCTCCGAAAAGATGGCTATCTTAACCTGGTGCAGAAAAGATTACAGTTGCAGTTCCAGCCAGTCCACAGCAGTTGACCACCACTAAGAAGGCCTCCCTGTTGTCACTACCCTCCATGCTTCCCTAGGAGCTGGTACTTGGAGGAAGGTCCCAGGGGTTAAGACTAATATCTGAGTAGATTGGAATTAGCAGATATTGTGGTCCTAAACAATGTAAAGTTTTATAGGTTAAAACTAGCACTTTGAACTGGGACCAGAAGCATACAGGTCACCAAAGCAAATGGACCAGAACTGTTCATATATGTTTGGACCTACAGGTCCAAGTTCTGGCTGCCACAGTCTACACCAGTTGCAGCTTCTGAAACATCGTCAAGAGCAGCCCGATGTAAAATGCATTGCAGTAATCGAAACTAAAGATTATGAAAGCACAGATTTTCCCTGTACAGATAGGGCCACAGCTGAGCCACCAGCTGAAATTTATAGAAGTCCCTCTGAGCCACTGATGATAGCTGAGCTTCAAACGGCAAAGATGGATCAAGGAACACCTCCAAGTTACGAACCTGCTCCTTCAGGGGAGTGCGATCCCTGTCTTGAAGAGGTTGAACACTTCCCCATCCAGTCAAGAAACACCCACCAACAGCATCTCAGTCTTGTTTGGATTGAGTTTCAGCTCGTTAGCTCTCAGCCAGTCCATTGTTGCAGCCAGACATCAGTGTAGTACATCCACAGCCTCACCTGCTGGAGATGAAAAGGATTAATAGAACCGCAAGCTGTCAGCATACTGATGGCAGCACACTCCAAAACTCCAGATGACCCAACTCATAATATGGTTTCATGTAGGTGCTGAATAGAATGGGGGAACGGAACAGGCCCCTTAGGAAGTCCATGCTGAGGAATCCATGGGGCTGAACAATATTCCCTAAGCACTACCACCCCATAACAAAATATGTCATTTTGCCTATAATGTGTGGTGAAGGTCTTTGCACTGTGAGGTGTGTCTGAAATTATTGCTTTCCTTGCCCTCAAGCACATGTATAAGTATATGCTGCCTTTCATCTGTTTTGGGATCAGCACTGTGTATGTTTGCATTCAGGTCACTGAAACCTGATTTAAATATTTTGGAGTCAGCCAAAACGTATTGGCTGTGTAGTGAACCACGTATCTGGCTGTTCTCCCATACATTTATAGCTTCAGTATACTGACACAATCCTCAGCTGGACCATACCTCACTGGTCCTCAGTTGGACTATATGTCACTAGTGCATTGGAGGTACATCACTTAGACTTAGGAGCTTTTGAAGACCTTAAAAATCAGGCATCTGTGGCTTCGAGGTCAGGGCTTCTGAGAGGCAGTATGAAGAATTTGCTGGAACTGGTAGGCAAGGCAATTAATTGCTTTAATTCTTTTAAAGCAATTATTTCTTCTCTGAAAGTTATTATGCATTCTTTCAGGGAGTCATATTTAAACATTGCTGGACTGGAAGTTCTGTAGTACTTATCTCACAGTTTTAACTATGTTCTGCTTTGTTTTTGCAGAATCTTAGTTATCTGCCATGGGGTCTCTTAGAAAATGGAGGCATGAAGGAAGGTCATTATTTGACATAGGGTAATTGCCAATGTACCTTTGGACCAATGGATTTGTGCAGTAACATTGCTCAAGTCACTGCACGCTCCAAAAAATGGCTTTGGCATTGGACAAACTATAAATAGTAGTGGCTAAACGCAGTGTACTACAATATGATGGATAACAGCTCTGCCAAAAAGCCATTTTCCCACCATCAGAAGGCAGCTGCAAGAAATGCAGTTTCTCGTTTATTTATGGGAAGAAATGGTCAAGACCCCTCCCCCCAAACAGTCTTCTTTCCAGAATGGAAAAGAGAAACAACATACCTGCAATCTTATTAAAGTAAAAACATTAAAATAGGCTATAAATGTATGGGCAAGATATTCAGTATCTCAACAATATTTTACTGGCATTTTGGAAGTTTACACAATTGCACAAATAAGAGCAGAAATAAGTTAATATGGCCAGATTTATATACTGCCATCTTCTGTCTGTCCAGATAAAAGAACTGCTGAAACATGGATCTTCGCCTGCATCATTAAACATTACTTGAATCACTCTGAATATATCACATACGCTTTGAGCCTGTTATGCTCTCTTGTCCTTGCTGTTGCTGCTGTTAACCCTTCCTATTTTTGCTGTATGCAGCAGGCGATATAGCTAATACAGCTGCAACAGAAAGCCATGCAGAAAGACAGCAGGCAAAAAGGAGCATTAAAAGAATGCAGTAGTGGATGTGGTTTTATTTATTTATTTATTTATTTATTATTATTTATTTATTTATTTATTTATTTATTTATTTATTTAGGAGGCTTCTATGCCGCCCCATTCGCCAAAGCCTCGGGGCGGCTCACAATAATAAACACAATATAAAAATTTGTTTTGAGGTACAAATTCCATTTCTGAAAATACTGTATAAATCTATCGTATATTTTGACTATACATATTTCCCATAATTGTATATTGTACATTTCCCATACTTTGGGAAGCAAAAAGTGTCCAAGTCAGAATCTGAGACTTTTTACACAAATGTCCATAAAATTCCATTTCATTTTTTTCCAGACAAAATTCTTGTTTGCTTTGATGTAGGGATTCCTTTTCTGTAAGGCAAATTTCAAAAAGTTCTGTCAACTAATGCATCCTGTACACAACCAGGTTATGGGAGCAGAAACAAGTGATCAGAACACACACATGCCACATCTGCTAAGGCGCACCGTTTCGGACTGCAGAAGGCTAGGCTAGAATCCTTTCCGCCGGGTTTGCGAATTCTAAGGCAGGTCTCCCAACTGTTCCTATGGGCTCACACAAGGACTTTGCCATGCCCAGTAGAACCCCTGATGCATGTGGTTGTTTTCTTTTGGACAGCATGATGTTCTTGCCATTTACTAGAAACAGCTAGATAACCTATTTTATATGGAAAGGCAGGGGTTCAAAATAGCTTCCTGCCTGCAGTCTGATACAGCGCAGGCGAGTCAGAGACACGCACAACACGTGCCTGCTCTGATCGTTTCTGCCCCAAGAGCGATGCGCCTACGATTTACTTCCAGCCAATATGGGACAGGCTGGTGCTTCTGTCTGAAGACTGTGATTCATTTCTTTAGACTAATAATGGAAAGACACTTTCCAAGGAACCCAGAAGTTGCACCCTCAATGTTGACAGAGGGTACTTGCAGACAGAGCTTTTATTGTGCTAGTGCCCCCTTCATTCAATGAATTTTATAGGAGTCCAGATGAAATTGTCTTCTATCTGTAACCCCCAGATTCCCCCCTCTTTTCCCATCCTTTTTCCTTAGCGCAGAAAAGTGGAAGAGATGCACAGTGCCTTTCAGTGCACAGTGCAATAGAAACCTGCCATTAGGAAGTGGCCTGAATGTCTCTTGCGTCAGTATTGTGGAGTGGGATACAATAGGAGAGTCTGGAGAAAACTGCATTTAGAATTCTTAGCAAGCCACTACAGATGCTGCCTTAAATTGGGTTCTTAGCTTTGAAGAACCTTCTGAACTTCATTATTTATTCTACAAACAAATCACTCTCCCAAATGCAGTCATAAAAATAACCAGAAACCTTTGCTTCTAATGTTAAGCATAGTTCTTTTATCCAGTGTTTGTAATGGTATCCTTCCCTTTTTAAAAAAAAATACTTAACTGTGCTGATTACTGACAATCACGGTAGATGCAGCTTTAGTTCTGAGTGCTTGTTTTCAATACAGCCCAGGATTCCGAATGATTTAATTTAAGAGACTGTAGAGGCACACAGTTGGCTATAACCTTTTTTGCTCCTTTATATAGAGAAGAATGGAGATGAATCGCTAATTTTGCTGCAGAGAATTTGCCTGCCATGAATCACAAATATTCCTTTACTTTGTGACTCTAAGTGTCTGATCAAAACATTGCTGTGCACTCTTATACTGACAGAAAGGATTAATTGTTCTTCCTTCTGTTCTCAGTCTCCCTCTCTCCCTCCCTCTCCCTCTCTCTTTTCCTCCCTTCCCTCTTGCCCTCTTCCTCCAGCTCTTGGCTGAGGAAAGAAGTATTTGCATCAAAATTTAGGAAAAGAAATCAAGTGCTTCCAGCATAGTTAGCATAGTTTTCATTTCACCTGACAATTACATAGATATTATTAAAGTGACCAGGAAGATTAGGAAGGAAAGAGCTGAGAAAGTAATTTGTTGATGGAATCAGATTTTGCACAAATGAAGTCATGTCTGCACAACATGGATTAGTGAAATTGTACAAATGTTCACCCCTGAAAATGCACATATCCTCCCCAATCCACAAATCCCAGAGAGAGAGAGAGAGAGAGAGAGAGAGAGAGAGAGAGAGAGAGAGAGAGAGAGAGAGAGAGAGAGAGAGATTCAGACTATTACATATGGGAGAAATATGCAATTTTGGTTGGTGTTTTTAAATTTTTATTTTATCTATTTTTCTATGACTAAATTTACATAAAATTGTGTAAAATAATATGGTTTCACTAACAACAATGATAGTCACCATTCCAACAAGTTAGACATATCTCACTGAGAAATTCTTGCTAAGTTCCTAACTGCTTAGGGGAGTCCTTGGCTAATACCAGATTATGAAGTTGTATGACAAAATCAGAAGCACTGGTATGGCTTGTCCAAGCAAAAGAGTGCATACAAATAATTTTCATAAATCCACTTGCATCAAAAAATTATCAGTTTGCACTGGAAAATCACTAGAAAATTATCTAATTTAGCATATTTACTAAACTGAATCAAAATAAACATGAAAGCTAAAATTAAAGCACACTTAATGTGATTTAAATTTTATATTGTATAAACATTTTTACTGGAATATATGAAAAAAAAATAAAGGTGGCAGTACTTCCCTGTTAAATGACAAAAAGTAATAAAGGTACTGAAAACTGGTGACATGTTAATTAAGCTTTCTGCAACCTAATCATCCATTAGCTGCTCCTGACAGAGAAGTTTGCTGGTTGCACAACTGGGGTTTGGCGAGTATTTACAGACTTCCTTTTGCCTCAGCTTGCTTTGCAAGAGCAGATCAAGGATAAGAGAAAGTCTGCAGATTCTGGAGAGACATATTCTGAAAGGGTTCATCTCAAACCTAACTTTGGGCCTCTTTTCTCATTATTGTCACCTGCCATTGGACCTTATTTATCATTGTTCTGAGTACATTAAAATAGGCTTTCCTAAAAGCCAGGGCATGGGTTTGGCTGCTCTTGGCTTTTGCTGCCTTTAGAATCAAGAGTTCAAATATGACATGATTGCTTTTCCCCAGAGTCCCCACAACTGCCACTTTATCCACTGGGTCATCCCTGTTGGTTAGAATTAAGTCAAGGATAATGAATCCTCTAGGAGAAATTATCAGCAATACAAGTCAAGAATCTCTTGGAGAAGCCGTGCTTAGCAGAAATTTTCTTCTTGCAGATAATGGAGAAATTGAAGTTCTCCGTTGAACTTCATGTTGCCTTGAAACTTTGGAAATCTGCTTTTCCAAAGTTTAATCCTCAGCTTCTCCTTGACTGGGTGATCAATAGTAGACTTCAGCCTTCACGTTCCTTTATTTCTTGCTCCATTTATTTTAAAGTGCAACTCCACTACCCTTTCTGTTATTTTTGTTCTTCTTGAACAAGTTATATCTTTCAGTTGCTGATTCCAGTCATAGGAGTCATCCCACCAAGTTCAGTTACACCTATTAAGTCATGTTTTGGACCATTCTTTTCTTGAATAGCTCCACTGTGCTTCTGATTCCTGCCTACTTGCTTCATGAATTTGCCCAAACTGAGGTTTACCCAGCCATAGCAGGACATCTTTTGGAACAGTGTGGGATGTTGTGCACGGAAACCGGAAGAACCTGGAGACACCTCCCTTGCATGAAAAGAAGTGAAAAGAAGAGACAGCTTTGAATCCAAGTCAATACATACATTGGTGATCCTCATATTAAAAGCACATGGTCAACTGTAGCAATACATGCATTAAGCTTTTTCAGTAGGACTAGAATGAATATTGTGGTACTGATAGGCAAATTCATTGAGGCCAATGGGTGGAACCTAGACTTATTTATCCTTTGAGTAAATCCATGGAGACCAAGTAAGTAAGACCAAATAAGTTGATCTAATATTCCACTCATTTCCGTGGTTTCCTCAAAGGATTAGTAAGTCTGGATCCAATACAATGTATTAAAATGCCAAGCCATGTTAATAATTACAGTTTTGTGGAAATGTGTTCAGAGTTAGCAATAGCCAACACCCCCATTAAACTTTTTGTTTCACAGGGGGATTGTGCTTAGCAATTCATGAAAAGAATAATTGAGGCTGGAGAAAATATTAAGGGGAAAATCATATCACATAGTTCAGTAACTGATATGTCTCCAGTGGTGATCAGTATCATGTGTTAATTGTGATTTTCTGCTTAATTAGGGGCAATAAAGAGGCATACCAATTTAATAGGGTATCAATAAATGTTTAATTATCTAAAATTAAGTGTGTTATGTAACTTAATGTAAATATTTTTCTAAATATGAATTAAATGTATAAGTGTTGTTTTACCAATTATGTGTTTCCTTTTCATTGAACTTCAGTAACAGTTCAAAAATCTGCAAGTTATTATACACCATCTGTTTATCTGATCAGAACTAAATTATCACATTAGTGAGGTCATGGAAAACCTCTGTCTACCCAGCATTGACTGCTCTAATGTATAGCAGACCCTTCTTCAGTATAATAATTTGAAATGTCACAGCCTATAACAGAATTTGATGCAGTCTGTTTAGGATTTCCCTTGATTTGAATGCTGGCTCACTACCAAATGGGAATATAATAAAACCATTTACTTTTATAAGAAAAATGGTGAAGAAGTCCATGAACTTTCCATGGGTAGCACTTGAACATAACCTTATCTTTATTGTTTTTCTCTAGAAGTGAGTTTAGTTAAAATAAATCTTCAGTGCAGATCCTGAAATGAGTCATCTAATTCCTGGACTTCTTATACATTAGAAAGTAATATTTTTCCTTGTACGATGTTTACCCTTTACGAAAGTAACACTTCCCATAATGTGCATGTCAGTATCCAAATATCACATTACTTCTAGTACAACTAAGTGCTGGGGAAAATATTGACGACAAAAATAGATTTAACTGGGTGAAAGGGTAATATTTTATACATAACTGACAACTGGAGCCCTGAACAGCCACATAAACCATAAGTAATTTCTAGTATTTCACATGGTTGCAGCACATCCAGATGATTTGCATCAGGTGCTTCAAGACAAGCCTTTTATACTGAAATCGCCCTACCTCATTCACAGCACTTAGTGACGAGGGGAAGTTTCCAGAATTTAATAGGCTATCATCTTCCACATGTAATCTTCATTTATTTCCCACCATCTCTTTCAACTTTTTTCTTGGTATAAAACATCTGCCAAGGAAGGGAAGATCGAATAACTGTACTCAACACTTATTTTCAACCATGGACCTACATCACAAACTAGTAACTAGTTGTACTAAGACAGCAACATCAATTGCATATTGCACACAATTGCACAATTGCACACAAACACACAATTCAGATCTTAATTTACCAATAATTATGCTGGATTGTCTCAAGTGAATGATGTAGCCCTTCCATGACAATAAAGGAATGCTAGATTCTTTTAGTTTTGTTGAGGTAAGGAAAATGGAGTTTTTTGAATATACTGTATTAAAATATACAGGTTTTTGACAAGTTTATCTCTTTATTAAATATGTAAGTGGATAGAAGATGAGAAAATGCTCAACTGTTTTATTATAACTGTCCATGTGCAGATTTTTCAACTGATTGCAATCTAGCTCTAAATTAGAACTTTTCTTTTTGTTATCATTAAATTGCCCTGTTTTAAACTCAAATGGTGAATTGATTAGTGAGTGAACATGTGCCAGATAGTAGAGATATTCTATTTACATTGCTTCAGAACTATAGGATACCTGTGGTTCCAAGGGTGAGGATTTATGAACTTGTGTTTAAATCCAAGTTGGATTTCAGTTGTTGTTTTGGGGGGGGGGGGTGTTGTTTTTAAGGCAGTCTTCCTGGTAATACCTAGACTTTTGATGTGCTGTTTTAGTTATTTAATCTTGCTTCCTTGTTTTTGCTGTGCTGGTTAACTGTGTTTTTTCCCTGATGTAGTGAGCACATCACTGCCCTTTTCCTTGTGAGCATACATACTTAAGGGCTTCTCCTGAATACATGGTGGGATACTATATGTAGCTCTAGACTTGGATTTAAACAGATGGAATACTTTATTCCCCTTAGAATTGAAACCTATCACAGAGGCAACTAACAAGAATTGTTCAATCCACTTTGGTATAGGCCCTTTCAACCTCAATTAATTTACCATGTGTTTTCAGTCCTCTGGCTCATTTTACCATGTTTTATCTTGCAAGCTGCATTTTGCTAGACTCAGCAACAGGACTTACTGATGTATTTTTATAAGATAAAAACCTCTTTATTCAGTACTTTTTCAATTATATCTTTGTTGACTAACAGGATGGCTCATATAATCACACAGGTGAATGGGACAAATGCTCAATGGCTGACAGTGTTAGACTTGGGCCATTTGGTTAGACCTGGTAACATAATTCCCAATATAAAAGTACTGTACTGGGGCCAGGTCACATAATCTCCAATCACCTGTGCATGAGTTGTGGCAGTGAGTCCAGACTATGCATGCAACATGCAATGTGAGCATACTCATGTTCATCTGTACAACTTGCAACCTTGTTCTTTGATGTCCTCTCAGACTGTTAAGTGCTTCCAGTCTAAGTGTGCTGTGTTCAGAATAAAATAGTTGAACCCACAGTTCTAGCCGATGAATGGACATTTCAAATTTTAATAGGACTTTACTGAAATGAAATGTGTCCAAGTGGCTTCCATTCAGGAAAATTACAATGCAAGTGATATAATGGATTCCTTCCACTCACAGAACACTTCTTGCAACTTCTGTCAACCTTCAGCACCCTACAATAGCTTTGTAAGTGCATAAGACTGCCTGGCGACAGTGACACACGCGTTGGTAACTTTCCTATTTGACTTCTGCAACGCGCTCTATGTGGGGCTGCCCTTGAAGACGGTCCGGATACTTCAATTGGTGCAAAATAGAGCTGCCAGGCTACTGACGGGGACTGGGCGTTATGTTCACATGACTCCAGTCCTCCGTCAACTCCACTGGCTCCCCATTGAAGTCTGGGCCCAATTCAAGGTGTTGGTTATCACCTATAAAGCCCTTAACGGCTTGGGTCCTGGTTACCTAAAGGAGCGCTTACGTCCACACGTGCCCTCCCACTCCTTGAGATCAGTGGGAGAGAACCTTCTCCGGGAACCCTCCGTGAAGGATATTAGGAGGGTAAGTACCTGGAGGAGGGCTTTCTCTGTGGTGGCACCCAATCTATGGAATGCGCTCCCCAGAGAGGTCCGCCTGGCGCCGTCATTATATGTTTTTCAGCGCCAGGCCAAGACCTTTTTATTTAAACGGCATTTTAATTGTTAGCTTATTTATTGATTTTATATCTTTGGCCAGGGCATTTCCAATTATATTGTTTTTATATGATTATATTCATTTATTTATTGTTGTAAGCTGCCCCGAGGCTTCGGCGAATGGGGTGGCATAGAAGTTTACTAAATAAATAAATAAGAGGAAGAAGTTCAGATGTTTCTGGGACACAAAGCCAAATGACGTAGCACGACAAGAAAAAGAAAAGCTCCTGTAGTGAAACAGAAGGGGCAAAGCGGCAGCTAGAACAAGAAGCATTTTGCAGAATGCCTGTCGGAAGCAGGAAGCAGCCTTATGCTAGATCAGACTATTGGTCTGTCTTGCCTATGAATGTCTATTTTAAGCCATGGTAGCTCTCTGGGATTTGGGGCAAAAGTATTTGATTTTCTGCCTGCTCTTTTGGATATGCCAGTGACTGAACTGGACATCTTCTGCTTACAAACTGTGAGGGGGTTGAGAGTTTCTGAGAAGCAAGAGCAATGATATTAGGAGACCAAAATAGTCTCGCTAGGCTGATCTCCTAGCAGACTAAGTTGCATCCACTCTATTCAGGAATAACGGCCACAACAGCAAAAGGAGAATGGCTCTAATTAATGGTGATGGGGGTAGAGAAACTTCTGAAAGGGAATTACTGTGTAACAGCAGTAACTGAAAGTGACACAAGTGGAGGATCTTCTGTAGGCAATGGCAGTGATGTTCAAACTAACTCTGGTTAGTACTGGGCAATAGGAGGATGCGGTAATCCACTTCTAAATTTTCATACCTCAAAAACCCTATGATGAAATAATCCAAAATGAAACAAGAGATAGTACCAGAAGATGAGACCCCAGGTTAGAAGGCACCTTGCAAACTACTGGGGAAGAGCAAAGGACAAATGCAAGTGGTGCTGTCACTAATGATGCTACTTAATCAAACTGTAAAGGAAATCTAATGGCCATTGTGCACACAGGTGAAAGGAAAGTCTGATGCTGCACAACACATACAATTGGGACATGGAATGTGAGAAGTACGAATCAAGGCAAACTGGAAATTAGAAAGCAAGGAATGGAAAGAATGCACATCACACTACTTAGTGTGAGTGAACTAAAGTGGACTAGAATGGGGCATTTCCAGTCAGTCAAATATAAAGTGCTTTACTTCAGAAATGATACTATATTTGTGAGTACATGCTTTATCTAGAAATGGCATGCTCCTAAGAAATGGAGTGGATCTAATACTGAGGCAAGATGTAGCACAAGCAGGAAGAAGCTATAATGCAAAATCCTACGGAATGATACCAGTCAGAATTAGTGGAAAACCTATCAACAGATATTGAAGAAGAAATTGAAAACCTTTATGCAGGTATTCAAGAGGAAATTGCTAACACACCAAAACCAAGTCATGCTGCTAATCCTAGAAGACTGGAATGCAAAAATAGGAAACCAAGTCAAAAAGGAAAAAAAATGTTGTAGGAAAATTTGGCCTGGGGGTAAGAAATGGAGCAAGAGAACCTTGTAGAATTTTGTGAAGCCAACAACTTATTCATTGCAAACACATACTTCAAACCTCTGCTCAGATGATTGTAAACATGGACTTCACCAGATGGCTAATACAGAAATCAAAGAGATTATGTAATTGGAAGCAAAAGGTGGAAAACTATATTCTGCTGCCAAAACAAGACCAGAAGACTGTGGTAGTGACCATCATTTCTTAATTTCAAAAATCAGAGTCAATTTAAAAGAGATTACCAACAAAATATCTCAAAATATAACTTAGGTAACATCCCTGAAGAATTTTAAGTCCATGTAAAGAACAGATCTGCTTTGCTCAATTTAATTGACTGTAATGCAGAACCATTGTGAACTGAAACCAGAGACATTGTTAGGGAATAATGCCAAAAGACATTTCCTGTAGAAACAAGAAAGAAACTGCCTATATGGATGACTGAGGAAACACTCATAGCTACAAAGGACAGGCAAGAAGCAAAAGCAAAACATGACAGAAATAAGAGTCAGAATCCCCAGTGCAACTTTTCAGCATCTATCACATAGAGATTAAAAAGAACTATTACAATAATCAGTGCAAAGGAACAGAAGATAGCAACAAATGGGGAAAAACAAAAGACGATCCAAGAAATCAAAGAGAAATTCAAAACTAGAATAGGAATTCTAAAAGACAAAATGTGGAACATACTATCTAACCAGGAGGAAAAAAAGAAAAGGTGGAAAGAATATAAAGAACTATACAGAAGAGATGAAAGGATAGCAAAATAGTATGAAGAAGATCCTGCAAACTTTATTACGCAAAGTGAAAGCTGCTTTGAAAGCACTTGCTAAGAATAAAGCCCCTGAAGTAGATAGGATGCCAACAGAACTATTCCAAGCTGCAGAAAATGACTTTGTCCAAATCCTAACAAATATATGTCAACAAATATGGAAAACAAAGCAAAGGCCCATAGACAAGAAACATTCAATATATATTCCAATCCCCAGGAAGAGATGGAAAAGAGTAGAGTAACCATATGACCATTGCACTAATCTTCCAAGCAAGCAAAGTGTTGCAATAAAGAATATGACCCTTTATGGTGAAAGAAATGCTGAATGTCCAAGCTGGATTCCAAAAAGGGAGGGCACTCAAGATCATATCACATATATATGTTGGATACTGGAGCACACCGAAGAATTTCAGAAAAAGGTTCAGTCTGTGCTTTGTAGACTACAGCAAAGCCTTTGGCTGTGTGGAACAAGAAAAGCTACGGACAGACCTGAAAGAAGTGGCTGTGCCTCAGCACTTGATTGTCCTGTTGTGGAACCTGTTTCATGGAGAAGAAGCTACTGTAGGACGAATAAGGACAAACATAATGGTTTTCATGGGCAAAAGTGTCAGACAGAATCTGTTCAATCTGTATGCAGAATGTATACTGAATGTAAGCTGGATGAGAATCAGGAGGAGTGAAAATTGGTGGAAGAAACATCACTAATTTAAGATAATGTAAATGACATTGTACTACTGGCAGAACCAGCAATGACCTGAAATGACTCCTGCTAAAAGTCAAAGAAGAAAATGCAAAAGCAGGACGGCAGCTGAATAGTATAACAAAAAAAAAAAAAAATGTCCATGGAAGAATTACAAAACTTTACTGTTCATAATGAGGAAATCAAAATTGTTAAAGATTTCACATATCTTAACTCAGTCATCAATTCAAAGGGAGACTTTTGCAGACTGAGACTTGAAAGGGCAGTAATGAAAGAACTAGAAAAATTAATCCTGTGTAAGAACGTGTTACATCTGAACTATTGTGTTCACAATCACAAACTATGGGTGTGAAAGCTGGACAGTGAAGAAAATGGGTGCATTTGAAATATGGTGCATTGCAAATACCCTGGAATGACAAACAAATAGGTCCTAGATCCAACTAAGCCACAGTTTTTCCTAGAAACAAAAATGACAAAACTGGGGCTGTCAGTCTCCAGACACATCATGAGAAAACAAGACTCACTCCAAAAGGACAATCAAGTTAGGGAAAGTCAAAGGCAGAAGACAAAAGGGAAGACCAAATATGAGAGAGACTGAATCCATAAAGCAAGCTACAGCCTTGAACTTGGAAGAGGTTAATGGAGCTGTCACAGGCAGGGCATTTTAGATGGCTTTCATTCATAGGATTGCCATAGGTCAAAGACAACTTGATGGCATAGAACAATGAAAACTAAAGTACAGAGATATTATTATTATTATTATTATTATTATTATTATTATTATTATTATTATTATTGGAACATTTCTATGCCGCCCCTTGCCGAAGCTTCGGGGCGGCTTACAACACAATACAATACAATACAAAAATTACAATATAAAATTAAAATTAATTATATAAAATAAATAAAAAATATAAACGGAGTTAGAAAAGAAAAGAAAAGAAAAGAAAAGAAAAGAAAAGAAAAGAAAAGAAGTCGCCCTGGCCAGATAAGTAAGTAAATATTGTTAACAATTAAAATGACGTTTAAATAAAAAGGTCTTCACCTGGCGCCGAAAAACAAATAACGACGGTGCCAGGCGTTCTTCTTTTGGCCATTATTACTACTTTGGTTTTTGGTGTTCTCAAACTGGAATTTCAAACAAGAAATTTAATCAGTTTTTAAAATCAAAAAGTCAATTCTGAATCTGAATTGAATTCTGAATCTCCATGGATTTTAATTGCACCTCAGGTATCATTAAAGTCGCAGCATTTAGACTCACATTATTATTATTATTATTATTATTATTATTATTATTATTATTATTATTATTACAACATTTCTATGCCGCCCCTTGCCGAAACCTCGGGGCGGCTTACAACATGATAAAATACATTGAAATACAATAGTACATAATAAATTACCATTAAATATAACAATACAAAAAATACATTGATTTACAAATACAAAATTAAAATTATCAGTATAAATAAAAATATAGGAGGAGAAAGAGAAGGAAGAAGAAGTTGCCCAGGCCAGATCATATGTTTTAACAATTGAAATGATGTTTAAATAAAAAGGTCTTTACCTGGCACCGAAAAACCAGTAACGACGGTGCCAGGCGGACCTCTTTGGGGAGTGAATTCCATAGGTTGGGCGCCACCGCAGAGAAAGCCCTCCTCCGGGTACTTACTCTCCTAATTTCTTTCATGGAGGGTTCCCGGAGAAGGGACTCTCCCGCAGATCTCAAAGGGCGGTCGGGCATATACGGACGTAAGCGCTCGTTCAGGTAGCCAGGACCCAAGCCGTTTAGGGCTTTGTAGGTCATAATCAACACCTTGAATTGGGCCCGGGCTTCAATGGGAAGCCAGTGAAGCTGATGGAGGACTGGAGTCATGTGAGCATAACGCCCCGTCCCCGTCAGCAACCTGGCAGCTCTATTTTGCACCAATTGAAGTGTTCGGACTGTCTTCAGGGGAAGCCCCACGTAAAGCGCGTTACAGAAGTCTAGGCGGGAAGTTACCAGCGCGTGTGTCACCGTCGCCAGGCAGTCGTATTCCAGGTATGGGCGCAGCTGATTAATCAGCCGAAGCTGAAGGAAGGCGTTCCTCGCTACCGCTGTCACCTGAGCTTCCAAAGAAAGCTCCGGGTCGAGGAGTACACCTAAGCTGCGGACCTTATCCCTAAGAGGGAGTGTTGCACCATTCAGGACCAGGTCAAATCCACCCTCTCCGAAACCCGATCCGCCAACCAACAGGACCTCCGTCTTGTCTGGGTTGAGTTTCAGTTTATTGGCCCTCATCCATTCCCTTACCTCGGCCAAGCACCGGTTCAGCACAGCCACTGCCTCACCTGGATTAGTGGAGAATGAGAGGTAAAGCTGGGTATCATCAGCGTATTGATGATTCCGCAGCCCACACCTCCTGATGACCTCTCCCAGCGGTTTCATATAGATGTTAAATAGCAGAGGGGATAGAATGGAGCCCTGTGGTACCCCATGGCATAGCTGCCATGACGTAGAGACATGGTCCCCCAGCACTACCTTCTGGAATCGACCGTTGAGATAGGAGCGGAACCACTGCAAAGCAGTGCCTCCAACCCCCAATCCCGCAAGTCTATCCAGAAGGATACCATGGTCGATGGTATCGAAAGCCGCTGAGAGGTCCAGAAGAACCAACAGGGATGTACTCCCCCTGTCCTTCTCCCTGCACAGGTCGTCGTACAGGGCGACCAAGGCAGATTCAGTACTGTACCCAGGTCTGAAGCCGGACTGAAAAGGATCCAGATAATCAGTTTCCTCCAAGAGTGCTTGGAGTTGTCCCGCCACCACTCGCTCCAGCACCTTGCCCAGAAACGGGATGTTGGCCACAGGTCTATAGTTAGTGGCCATCTCTGGATCCAGTGACGCTTTCTTCAGGACCGGTCGTATTACCGCCTCCTTTAAAGGGGCAGGCACTCGACCCTCCCTCAGAGAAGCGTTAACCACTTCCAAAATCCAGGTCCCAATCCCGTGCTTGGAGTTATTTATTAACCAAGACGGGCAAGGATCCAATAGGCAAGTGGTGGGACGTACTCTTCCAAGCACCTTGTCCACCTCATTGGGCCGCAATAATTGAAATTCCTCCAGTAATTTTGGACCAGACGGTGGCATTGGCGACTCCTCAGAGACCTCTGATTCATTAGTGGAGTCCAGCTCGTGACGAATCTGAGCGATTTTCTCCCTGAAATGCCTGGCAAAGTCATCACAGCGGGCCTTTGAGGGTGGCATCGGATCTTCCTTAGGACCCAGGCGAACCAGGCCTTGCACCACTCGAAAAAGCTCCACTGGACGGCATTGTGAGGAGGCAATGGAAGCAGAAAAAAACTTCTTTTTCGCCGCCTTCACCGCCACAGCATAGGCCCGATAGTGGGCTCTCAAGTGTGTTCGGTCAGATTCATCCCGTGATTTCCTCCACCTACGCTCTAGCCGTCTCCCAACTCGCTTCATCGCCCGTAATTCAGGTGTATACCAAGGGGAAGAGCGGACTCTGAAAGAGCCTGTTGATTCTAAGTGAGTAATTATAATTAGCAGGCCTGCTCTTCAGAACATAGTAAGGTAGCCTTGAACTGTATTTTTGTTTAATATCCTTTAATTGAAAATACAAGTCCCTATGAGACAATGTACTATTTACATATTCAGGCTTGAAGATGTGTTTCAGTGCTCCTTTATGTTCGTATTTGGTATACGAAGAAGACAGGTAGCGATTGGTGTACTGGTGTGTGTGACTGATTTAACTGAGATCAATTTTATGAAAACACTGTCATGACTTTTATCAAAAACTAGATAATATTTCCTTTTTTCTAATTACATTTCTACCATATGCACATCCAGATGGCTTCTACTTATAGAGTGTTATAAAATGACCTTTCTTTAGAGGATTTATTCACTGAAGAAGCTTATGGACAAATAGAATCAACACTTTGTTAGGGGGAAAAGAAAGATCAAACTTTCCCTGGCTCCTGACACACACACACACACACACACACACACACACACACACACCCCAGTGACTTTATAGGAAAAGTTCTCCTGTTGCTTGATGTGGCTGTGGAATTTTCGTCCATAGAAAATGTATAGAAAATACATTTTCTATTTACAAATGTATTTATTACAGGAATGGAAACGGAGAGGCCAGGGCATGATCTGAAGGCATGTGTTTCCATGAGCTTGTTGAATGCAGACTGGTCTAGGTGGGAAACCATCTGGGAATTCCATACATACAAGCTTGTGTTCCTTGCTGAAAAGGCAGAGTATACTGTTTTTGAGATAATTAAAAAGAGAAGTGGTTGAAAGAAAATATCTGAATTTTAGAAATTAAAGTCTTTCGGAACTAATTGAACTTACAGAATTTAAAGTATTCATAAAGGGTTCCTTAATCAGATTGACTTTTATTGTTCTGCTTTATATTCAGAAAGCCTTTCCTTTGAATGGACCCACTAAACTGTCAACTACCCACTTTGCTGTTTCATCTATGCAATGTTAGGCACATGGTACATGTGGTCCTCCAGCTTCCCAATCTTTTAGTTATAGCCATTTAGCAAGAAGTGCTAAGCTGATTTTGGAAAGGGATAGAAACACTATTTACATGGTAAGAACTTAATTTGTGTATCATTCAGGCTGTAGCCCTAGGTATACTTATTGGGAACTAAACCTAACTGAATACAGTGGCACTTGCTTCGGTGTAATGAATTTATTTAATAGCAAGTGCACTTGTGTGGCTCCCACACATTCGGTGGAGTAGGAACAGAATAACCTCTTAACAGATTCTATCTCAAATTGCTATATGCTTAGATACATAGTTAGAATTTATATATTGCCTCTCCACTGAAAATCTCACTCAGGGTCATTTATAATAAAAATAATAACCGATATTATTATTTGGTTGACTATGAAAACTAATGATGCTTCCAATGGTTTCGAGTGGATTCAAGTCTTTTCTGTAGTTGCTCCAAGCATATGCTTTAAGTAGGCACTGAGTACTGTCTTCTCCTGCTGTTTTGTAATGCAATTTTCTCACTTCATTGTAATGAATGCTTCAGCTTTCTTTTGTTGCTGTTATGAGGTATGTGCCTGATTCTTACAGCTGAATTCCACATTTCACCTTGTCTACCCAGTGGGTGAAGGCGCAATTTATAAATATGCCAAATAAAATAGTACAGTTTGATGATTTTTGCAACTGAAGACACAAATCTAAACCCAACGGGGAAGACACATTTGAGGGAAATTGTACTAATGTGCCGGTTAAACTCCTTATCATTTACTTGAGTAGACAATTTATATCACCAGGCTTTAAAAGACAGCAAATGAAAATATTTTCTGTTTGATAAACTCTCTCTCTCCCTCTCTCCCTCTCCCTCTCTCTCTCAATGAGAGCGTGTAGAGAGGTTGGGTGCTCAACTAGCTTGTTCGCTTGCTCCGTCCACATTTCCTTGGGCATTATCTCTCTTGGAGACATGGCATGCTAGTGGTGGGTGGAACCCCCTTCATGCTCCCTCCTTTTTTCCCACCACCTTTTCTCTTTCCCTCTTTCTTCCCACCCAGCAAACAGCCATGGGAAGGGCAGATCAGTTTTGCCAGAGGTCTGAACCGATCCTTTGCAGAGGGCATTTGAAATTGAGCCAAGGACAGCAGGCAATTTGGCTGAGGAATGCATGCAGCTGTAAAGATGAAATTATAAAACTAAATATCAAACTCTACTAGGAGGCCAAAAACTATTAAATCAGCCTAATGTCTGCTAAATTGATTATGATGATGGCAGTGATCATGATGAAGCAATAATTTTGCAGCCCTTACAGAAAACAGTCCAAGATATCAGGGTCCAGTTCATATCTAAAGGGCACCACACTGCTTGTCACAGTCAACGTCCTGTTGTCCCTTAGATAGGCCATGTGAAGCAAGGACTGATTGCTTGACTACAACTGGCGCATGGACTGAAATAGGGTATTCTGCTGTATTGGTCACAGGCTCTGAAGGGGTTTTTTTTTAGATCAAAACCAGCACCCTGGCCTGGACCCAGAAGCACACCAGTACCAATAAATTGTCCCAATATTGGCTGGATACAGACACATATCCCCATGTCTGTTTTTGAAAAGGCAATATTTTGCACCAGCTGTAGGTACAAATTTTGTCTTTTATATCTGCTGCATTAGGTTCCAGATCCAGGCAAGGATTCTGCCTGAATCCCCAGCGAGCCATTGCGATCAGTCATGTCAAAGTTACTGGGCTAGATGGACTGATAGTCTGAATCAATTACAATAAAATTAATAATCATTTGAAATGCATTATTAAAATCCATTATTAAAATATTTAAAAGGATGGAGAAGAGATGTTTTCTTGTGGTGCCAAAATGAAATCAGAGTTGGTGCCAGGCAAACTTCTTTATGGAGCCTGTTTCACAGGTGGGGAGCAGCCACTCAAAAGGCCCTTCTTCTGTTTTCCACCCCTCCCACCTCCTTAATGGATGGCTTATTCAGAAGGGCTTCTTGCTCATATCTTAATGGATGGGTAGGCATGCATGGAGAAAGACAGTACTTCTGGTAGGCCAGTCCTAATCCAATTAGGGCGTTATATGTTAAAACAAGCACTTTTCATTAGGCCCAGGTTTCAACTGGTAACCAATGTAGTTACCTCATCTATAGCACCTAGCAGACACAGAAAAGGAACTCTCCTCTTACTCAGAGAAAAAATACTGAAGGCCATCAAGAAGCTGTCAAGCCTCCATTCCAACCATTAGGATAAGCTCATTTTTCCCAAAGGTCACATGTGCAGAGAAAAATGGTATAAATACCAGGGTGTGAGAAAGAACTCTCCTTTTCTCCCCTGCCAAAGTTCTGGACACACACGCTGTGCTGTTGCAGGACTCATAATGGAGCCGTCCCCTCTTCTTGGTAGTTACTGTAGGTTAGGTGGGAAGTCTTTCTTTCTTTAGAAATACAGAGGAAGATTGGGATGCAATGGGAATATTTGCTGTTTGGACCACATGAGGTTTAAGCTTGTGTCCACTTTATATTTTTCTGAATACACTGTCCTTTTCCTTTCTAAGTGCTGTGTGTGTTGGTATGGATGCGAAACCAGGGCTTGTTCTCTCTGACTGTGTATTAAACTCCAGAAAAAGATCCCAAACCTTTTGAGGCAATCTGCAGGGCAAGTGCCGCCTTTTGAGGTGTACTGCTTTGCAAGATTTCCTGGTGTAGCAACCTTGCCTAAAGGTCTAGTTGTCAGGTAAAAAGTGTTTGTGCAGATGTATTTACCTTTAATTGCACTATAACCTTACTAACACCACAGTATAAATGATATCAATATTGCACATTAACTGGACTTACCTTTACTGCATAAAGGGTAAACTGACACTTCGCTTGCCAAACATGCGTGTTTTACTGGTTTCCTAACAAGTAATTATCATGTTTAATGTAGATGAGAGCATTCTAAAACATCAGATGGTGAATTTCAGATTATTTTTGAAACCACATCTTTTCTGAGTTTACCACTGTGTCACTCTGTAGACAATATAGATTAGCTTTAACAGATAAAGCAAGCTCGTGCTTTTAATGTTTTTTCTTCGTAGTCACATAACGCAATCTGCCACTTTTGATGACCCGCGATTAGACAGCTGCCAAATCACACCTCCAGCCCCTCGGAAAGTGGAAATGAGGAGAGATCCAGTCCTGGGATTTGGTTTTGTGGCTGGCAGTGAAAAACCTGTGGTGGTACGCTCTGTAACACCAGGTATTGTTCTTTCTATGTTTGAGTTATAGCTTTACAGTCTAACAGGAGATTAAAGTGATCCTGGCTTGTAACAGAGGGCATTAGCTTTGTATGTATTACTGTCATTCCCAGACTTTTACTTGTTACCATAAATACTGATAATGTAAAGCCATAAATAAGCTTACTGATGTCATGTCTAGTCTATCTTCAAGGGGGCTGACTCTTTACTTCCTTCTAAGAGAATTAACAAGCAACCAGTTTCTGTAGGTGAGAGGTGAGCAAATTTTGTTGTTGTTGTTGTTAGTCGTGAAGTCGTGTCGGACCCATCGCGACCCCATGGACAACACTCCTCCAGGCCTTCCTGTCCTCCACCATCTTCCAGAGTCCACTGAAGCGCACACCAACTGCTTCAGTGACTCCATCCAGCCACCTCATCCTCTGCTGTCCCCTTCTTCTTTTGCCATCAATTGTTCCCAGCATTAGGCTCTTCTCCAGGGAGTCCTTCCTTCTCCTTAGGTGGCCAAAGTATTTGAGTTTCATCTTCACTATCTGGCCTTCTAAAGAGCAGTCAGGGTCGATCTCCTCTAGGACTGACCGGTTTGATCGCCTTGCAGTTCAAGAGACTTGGAGGAGTCTTCTCCAGCACCACAATTCAAAGGCATCAATCCTTTTGTGCTCAGCCTTCCTTATGGTCCAGCTTTCACAGCCATACATTGCCACTGGGAAAACCGTAGCCTTGACTATACACACTTTTGTGGGCAGGGTGATGTCTCTGCTTTTTGGTATGCTGTCTAGATTTGCCATAGCTTTCCTCCCCAGGAGCAAGCGTCTTTTAATTTCTTGGCTGCACTCCCCATCTGCGGTGATCTTGGAGCCCAGGAAAATAAAATCTGTCACTATCACCATTTGTTCCCCATCTATTTGCCAGGAAGTAAGAGGATCGGATGCCATGATGTTAGTTTTCTTAATGTTGAGTTTCAAGCCAACTTTTGTGCTTTCCTCCTTCACCCGCATCAAGAGGCTCTTTAGTTCCTCTTCACTTTCTGCCATTAGACTGGTATCATCTGCATATCTGAGGCTGTTGATATTTCTCCCAGCAATCTTAATTCCAACTGGTGATTCATCTAGCCCCACCTTTCTCATGATGTGCTCTGCATATAAGTTAAATAGGC
>NW_025335268.1:78567806-78575478 GCF_004798865.1 Varanus komodoensis | reverse complement strand
TAATAATAATAATAATAATAATAATAATAATAATAATAATAATAATAATGTGAGTCTAAATGCTGCGACTTTAATGATACCTGAGGTGCAATTAAAATCCATGGAGATTCAGAATTCAATTCAGATTCAGAATTGACTTTTTGATTTTAAAAACTGATTAAATTTCTTGTTTGAAATTCCAGTTTGAGAACACCAAAAACCAAAGTAGTAATAATGGCCAAAAGAAGAACGCCTGGCACCGTCGTTATTTGTTTTTCGGCGCCAGGTGAAGACCTTTTTATTTAAACGTCATTTTAATTGTTAACAATATTTACTTACTTATCTGGCCAGGGCGACTTCTTTTCTTTTCTTTTCTTTTCTTTTCTTTTCTTTTCTTTTCTTTTCTAACTCCGTTTATATTTTTTATTTATTTTATATAATTAATTTTAATTTTATATTGTAATTTTTGTATTGTATTGTATTGTGTTGTAAGCCGCCCCGAAGCTTCGGCAAGGGGCGGCATAGAAATGTTCCAATAATAATAATAATAATAATAATAATAATAATAATAATAATAATAATAATATCTCTGTACTTTAGTTTTCATTGTTCTATGCCATCAAGTTGTCTTTGACCTATGGCAATCCTATGAATGAAAGCCATCTAAAATGCCCTGCCTGTGACAGCTCCATTAACCTCTTCCAAGTTCAAGGCTGTAGCTTGCTTTATGGATTCAGTCTCTCTCATATTTGGTCTTCCCTTTTGTCTTCTGCCTTTGACTTTCCCTAACTTGATTGTCCTTTTGGAGTGAGTCTTGTTTTCTCATGATGTGTCTGGAGACTGACAGCCCCAGTTTTGTCATTTTTGTTTCTAGGAAAAACTGTGGCTTAGTTGGATCTAGGACCTATTTGTTTGTCATTCCAGGGTATTTGCAATGCACCATATTTCAAATGCACCCATTTTCTTCACTGTCCAGCTTTCACACCCATAGTTTGTGATTGTGAACACAATAGTTCAGATGTAACACGTTCTTACACAGGATTAATTTTTCTAGTTCTTTCATTACTGCCCTTTCAAGTCTCAGTCTGCAAAAGTCTCCCTTTGAATTGATGACTGAGTTAAGATATGTGAAATCTTTAACAATTTTGATTTCCTCATTATGAACAGTAAAGTTTTGTAATTCTTCCATGGACATTTTTTTTTTTTTTTGTTATACTATTCAGCTGCCGTCCTGCTTTTGCATTTTCTTCTTTGACTTTTAGCAGGAGTCATTTCAGGTCATTGCTGGTTCTGCCAGTAGTACAATGTCATTTACATTATCTTAAATTAGTGATGTTTCTTCCACCAATTTTCACTCCTCCTGATTCTCATCCAGCTTACATTCAGTATACATTCTGCATACAGATTGAACAGATTCTGTCTGACACTTTTGCCCATGAAAACCATTATGTTTGTCCTTATTCGTCCTACAGTAGCTTCTTCTCCATGAAACAGGTTCCACAACAGGACAATCAAGTGCTGAGGCACAGCCACTTCTTTCAGGTCTGTCCGTAGCTTTTCTTGTTCCACACAGCCAAAGGCTTTGCTGTAGTCTACAAAGCACAGACTGAACCTTTTTCTGAAATTCTTCGGTGTGCTCCAGTATCCAACATATATATGTGATATGATCTTGAGTGCCCTCCCTTTTTGGAATCCAGCTTGGACATTCAGCATTTCTTTCACCATAAAGGGTCATATTCTTTATTGCAACACTTTGCTTGCTTGGAAGATTAGTGCAATGGTCATATGGTTACTCTACTCTTTTCCATCTCTTCCTGGGGATTGGAATATATATTGAATGTTTCTTGTCTATGGGCCTTTGCTTTGTTTTCCATATTTGTTGACATATATTTGTTAGGATTTGGACAAAGTCATTTTCTGCAGCTTGGAATAGTTCTGTTGGCATCCTATCTACTTCAGGGGCTTTATTCTTAGCAAGTGCTTTCAAAGCAGCTTTCACTTTGCGTAATAAAGTTTGCAGGATCTTCTTCATACTATTTTGCTATCCTTTCATCTCTTCTGTATAGTTCTTTATATTCTTTCCACCTTTTCTTTTTTTCCTCCTGGTTAGATAGTATGTTCCACATTTTGTCTTTTAGAATTCCTATTCTAGTTTTGAATTTCTCTTTGATTTCTTGGATCGTCTTTTGTTTTTCCCCATTTGTTGCTATCTTCTGTTCCTTTGCACTGATTATTGTAATAGTTCTTTTTAATCTCTATGTGATAGATGCTGAAAAGTTGCACTGGGGATTCTGACTCTTATTTCTGTCATGTTTTGCTTTTGCTTCTTGCCTGTCCTTTGTAGCTATGAGTGTTTCCTCAGTCATCCATATAGGCAGTTTCTTTCTTGTTTCTACAGGAAATGTCTTTTGGCATTATTCCCTAACAATGTCTCTGGTTTCAGTTCACAATGGTTCTGCATTACAGTCAATTAAATTGAGCAAAGCAGATCTGTTCTTTACATGGACTTAAAATTCTTCAGGGATGTTACCTAAGTTATATTTTGAGATATTTTGTTGGTAATCTCTTTTAAATTGACTCTGATTTTTGAAATTAAGAAATGATGGTCACTACCACAGTCTTCTGGTCTTGTTTTGGCAGCAGAATATAGTTTTCCACCTTTTGCTTCCAATTACATAATCTCTTTGATTTCTGTATTAGCCATCTGGTGAAGTCCATGTTTACAATCATCTGAGCAGAGGTTTGAAGTATGTGTTTGCAATGAATAAGTTGTTGGCTTCACAAAATTCTACAAGGTTCTCTTGCTCCATTTCTTACCCCCAGGCCAAATTTTCCTACAACATTTTTTTTCCTTTTTGACTTGGTTTCCTATTTTTGCATTCCAGTCTTCTAGGATTAGCAGCATGACTTGGTTTTGGTGTGTTAGCAATTTCCTCTTGAATACCTGCATAAAGGTTTTCAATTTCTTCTTCAATATCTGTTGATAGGTTTTCCACTAATTCTGACTGGTATCATTCCGTAGGATTTTGCATTATAGCTTCTTCCTGCTTGTGCTACATCTTGCCTCAGTATTAGATCCACTCCATTTCTTAGGAGCATGCCATTTCTAGATAAAGCATGTACTCACAAATATAGTATCATTTCTGAAGTAAAGCACTTTATATTTGACTGACTGGAAATGCCCCATTCTAGTCCACTTTAGTTCACTCACACTAAGTAGTGTGATGTGCATTCTTTCCATTCCTTGCTTTCTAATTTCCAGTTTGCCTTGATTCGTACTTCTCACATTCCATGTCCCAATTGTATGTGTTGTGCAGCATCAGACTTTCCTTTCACCTGTGTGCACAATGGCCATTAGATTTCCTTTACAGTTTGATTAAGTAGCATCATTAGTGACAGCACCACTTGCATTTGTCCTTTGCTCTTCCCCAGTAGTTTGCAAGGTGCCTTCTAACCTGGGGTCTCATCTTCTGGTACTATCTCTTGTTTCATTTTGGATTATTTCATCATAGGGTTTTTGAGGTATGAAAATTTAGAAGTGGATTACCGCATCCTCCTATTGCCCAGTACTAACCAGAGTTAGTTTGAACATCACTGCCATTGCCTACAGAAGATCCTCCACTTGTGTCACTTTCAGTTACTGCTGTTACACAGTAATTCCCTTTCAGAAGTTTCTCTACCCCCATCACCATTAATTAGAGCCATTCTCCTTTTGCTGTTGTGGCCGTTATTCCTGAATAGAGTGGATGCAACTTAGTCTGCTAGGAGATCAGCCTAGCGAGACTATTTTGGTCTCCTAATATCATTGCTCTTGCTTCTCAGAAACTCTCAACCCCCTCACAGTTTGTAAGCAGAAGATGTCCAGTTCAGTCACTGGCATATCCAAAAGAGCAGGCAGAAAATCAAATACTTTTGCCCCAAATCCCAGAGAGCTACCATGGCTTAAAATAGACATTCATAGGCAAGACAGACCAATAGTCTGATCTAGCATAAGGCTGCTTCCTGCTTCCGACAGGCATTCTGCAAAATGCTTCTTGTTCTAGCTGCCGCTTTGCCCCTTCTGTTTCACTACAGGAGCTTTTCTTTTTCTTGTCGTGCTACGTCATTTGGCTTTGTGTCCCAGAAACATCTGAACTTCTTCCTCTTATTTATTTATTTAGTAAACTTCTATGCCACCCCATTCGCCGAAGCCTCGGGGCAGCTTACAACAATAAATAAATGAATATAATCATATAAAAACAATATAATTGGAAATGCCCTGGCCAAAGATATAAAATCAATAAATAAGCTAACAATTAAAATGCCGTTTAAATAAAAAGGTCTTGGCCTGGCGCTGAAAAACATATAATGACGGCGCCAGGCGGACCTCTCTGGGGAGCGCATTCCATAGATTGGGTGCCACCACAGAGAAAGCCCTCCTCCAGGTACTTACCCTCCTAATATCCTTCACGGAGGGTTCCCGGAGAAGGTTCTCTCCCACTGATCTCAAGGAGTGGGAGGGCACGTGTGGACGTAAGCGCTCCTTTAGGTAACCAGGACCCAAGCCGTTAAGGGCTTTATAGGTGATAACCAACACCTTGAATTGGGCCCAGACTTCAATGGGGAGCCAGTGGAGTTGACGGAGGACTGGAGTCATGTGAACATAACGCCCAGTCCCCGTCAGTAGCCTGGCAGCTCTATTTTGCACCAATTGAAGTATCCGGACCGTCTTCAAGGGCAGCCCCACATAGAGCGCGTTGCAGAAGTCAAATAGGAAAGTTACCAACGCGTGTGTCACTGTCGCCAGGCAGTCTTATGCACTTACAAAGCTATTGTAGGGTGCTGAAGGTTGACAGAAGTTGCAAGAAGTGTTCTGTGAGTGGAAGGAATCCATTATATCACTTGCATTGTAATTTTCCTGAATGGAAGCCACTTGGACACATTTCATTTCAGTAAAGTCCTATTAAAATTTGAAATGTCCATTCATCGGCTAGAACTGTGGGTTCAACTATTTTATTCTGAACACAGCACACTTAGACTGGAAGCACTTAACAGTCTGAGAGGACATCAAAGAACAAGGTTGCAAGTTGTACAGATGAACATGAGTATGCTCACATTGCATGTTGCATGCATAGTCTGGACTCACTGCCACAACTCATGCACAGGTGATTGGAGATTATGTGACCTGGCCCCAGTACAGTACTTTTATATTGGGAATTATGTTACCAGGTCTAACCAAATGGCCCAAGTCTAACACTGTCAGCCATTGAGCATTTGTCCCATTCACCTGTGTGATTATATGAGCCATCCTGTTAGTCAACAAAGATATAATTGAAAAAGTACTGAATAAAGAGGTTTTTATCTTATAAAAATACATCAGTAAGTCCTGTTGCTGAGTCTAGCAAAATGCAGCTTGCAAGATAAAACATGGTAAAATGAGCCAGAGGACTGAAAACACATGGTAAATTAATTGAGGTTGAAAGGGCCTATACCAAAGTGGATTGAACAATTCTTGTTAGTTGCCTCTGTGATAGGTTTCAATTCTAAGGGGAATAAAGTATTCCATCTGTTTAAATCCAAGTCTAGAGCTACATATAGTATCCCACCATGTATTCAGGAGAAGCCCTTAAGTATGTATGCTCACAAGGAAAAGGGCAGTGATGTGCTCACTACATCAGGGAAAAAACACAGTTAACCAGCACAGCAAAAACAAGGAAGCAAGATTAAATAACTAAAACAGCACATCAAAAGTCTAGGTATTACCAGGAAGACTGCCTTAAAAACAACACCCCCCCCCCCCAAAACAACAACTGAAATCCAACTTGGATTTAAACACAAGTTCATAAATCCTCACCCTTGGAACCACAGGTATCCTATAGTTCTGAAGCAATGTAAATAGAATATCTCTACTATCTGGCACATGTTCACTCACTAATCAATTCACCATTTGAGTTTAAAACAGGGCAATTTAATGATAACAAAAAGAAAAGTTCTAATTTAGAGCTAGATTGCAATCAGTTGAAAAATCTGCACATGGACAGTTATAATAAAACAGTTGAGCATTTTCTCATCTTCTATCCACTTACATATTTAATAAAGAGATAAACTTGTCAAAAACCTGTATATTTTAATACAGTATATTCAAAAAACTCCATTTTCCTTACCTCAACAAAACTAAAAGAATCTAGCATTCCTTTATTGTCATGGAAGGGCTACATCATTCACTTGAGACAATCCAGCATAATTATTGGTAAATTAAGATCTGAATTGTGTGTTTGTGTGCAATTGTGCAATTGTGTGCAATATGCAATTGATGTTGCTGTCTTAGTACAACTAGTTACTAGTTTGTGATGTAGGTCCATGGTTGAAAATAAGTGTTGAGTACAGTTATTCGATCTTCCCTTCCTTGGCAGATGTTTTATACCAAGAAAAAAGTTGAAAGAGATGGTGGGAAATAAATGAAGATTACATGTGGAAGATGATAGCCTATTAAATTCTGGAAACTTCCCCTCGTCACTAAGTGCTGTGAATGAGGTAGGGCGATTTCAGTATAAAAGGCTTGTCTTGAAGCACCTGATGCAAATCATCTGGATGTGCTGCAACCATGTGAAATACTAGAAATTACTTATGGTTTATGTGGCTGTTCAGGGCTCCAGTTGTCAGTTATGTATAAAATATTACCCTTTCACCCAGTTAAATCTATTTTTGTCGTCAATATTTTCCCCAGCACTTAGTTGTACTAGAAGTAATGTGATATTTGGATACTGACATGCACATTATGGGAAGTGTTACTTTCGTAAAGGGTAAACATCGTACAAGGAAAAATATTACTTTCTAATGTATAAGAAGTCCAGGAATTAGATGACTCATTTCAGGATCTGCACTGAAGATTTATTTTAACTAAACTCACTTCTAGAGAAAAACAATAAAGATAAGGTTATGTTCAAGTGCTACCCATGGAAAGTTCATGGACTTCTTCACCATTTTTCTTATAAAAGTAAATGGTTTTATTATATTCCCATTTGGTAGTGAGCCAGCATTCAAATCAAGGGAAATCCTAAACAGACTGCATCAAATTCTGTTATAGGCTGTGACATTTCAAATTATTATACTGAAGAAGGGTCTGCTATACATTAGAGCAGTCAATGCTGGGTAGACAGAGGTTTTCCATGACCTCACTAATGTGATAATTTAGTTCTGATCAGATAAACAGATGGTGTATAATAACTTGCAGATTTTTGAACTGTTACTGAAGTTCAATGAAAAGGAAACACATAATTGGTAAAACAACACTTATACATTTAATTCATATTTAGAAAAATATTTACATTAAGTTACATAACACACTTAATTTTAGATAATTAAACATTTATTGATACCCTATTAAATTGGTATGCCTCTTTATTGCCCCTAATTAAGCAGAAAATCACAATTAACACATGATACTGATCACCACTGGAGACATATCAGTTACTGAACTATGTGATATGATTTTCCCCTTAATATTTTCTCCAGCCTCAATTATTCTTTTCATGAATTGCTAAGCACAATCCCCCTGTGAAACAAAAAGTTTAATGGGGGTGTTGGCTATTGCTAACTCTGAACACATTTCCACAAAACTGTAATTATTAACATGGCTTGGCATTTTAATACATTGTATTGGATCCAGACTTACTAATCCTTTGAGGAAACCACGGAAATGAGTGGAATATTA
>NW_025335268.1:78542759-78567706 GCF_004798865.1 Varanus komodoensis | reverse complement strand
CTTTTTCTTTGGGATGGTTTTAGTTGCTACCTCTTGTACAATGTTGCCAACCTCTGTCCATAGATCTTCAGGCACTCTGTCTATCAGATCTAATTCCTTAAATCTATTTGTCACCTCTACTGTATATTCATCAGGGATATGATTTAGGTCATACCTAAGTGGCCTAGTGCTTTTCCCTACTTTCTTCAATTTAAGCCTAAATTTTGCAACCAGAAGCTCATGATCTGAGCCACAGTCAGCTCCTGGTCTAGTTTTTACTGACTGCATGGAGCTTCTCCATCTTTGGCTGCAGAGCACATAGTCAATCTGATTTCTGTGTTGACCATCTGGTGATGTTCATGTGTAGAGTCGTCTCTTGGGTTGTTGGAAAAGAGTGTTTGCATCGTATTCTCTTGACAAAATCTCTTGACCAGCCTGTGCCCTGCTTCATTTTGTACTCCAAGGCCAAACTTGCCTGTTATTTCGGTTATCTTTTGGCTTCCTACTTTAGCATTCCAATCCCCCATGATGATAAGGAGTTAATTCTAGACGGTGTTGTAGGCCTTCATAGAACCAGTCAACTTCAGCCTCTTCAGCACCAGTGGTTGGGGCATAGACTTCAACTACTGTGATGTTGAATGGTTTGCCTTGGATTCGAACTGAGATAATGCTGTCATTTTGGAGATTGTATCCCAATACTGCTTTTCCTACCCTTTTATTGACTATGAAGGCTACTCCATTTCTTCTGAGGGATTCTTGCCCGCAGTAGTATACCTGAGGGTCATCTGAATTAAATTCACCCATTCCTGTCCATTTTAGTTCACTGATTCCTAAAATGTTCAGTCTTGTCATCTCTTGTTTGACCACGTCCAGCTTGCCTTGATTCATGGATCTTACATTCTAGGTTCCTATGGAGTATAGATCTTTGCAGCATCGGACTCTCCTTTCACCACCAGATACATCGGCAACTGAGTGTCCTTTCGGCTTTGACCCAGTCACTTCTTTCTGGCACTACTAGTACTAGCCCTCTACTCTTCCCCAGTAGCATATTGGACACCTTCCGACCTGAGGGGCTCATCTTCCGGCATCATATCTCTTTGCCTGTTGATACTGTCCATGGGGTTTTCATGGCAAAGATACTGGAGTGGGTTGCCATTTCCTTCTCCAGTGGATCACGTTTTGTCAGAGCTCTCTGCTATGACCTATCCGTCTTGGGTGACCCTGCACGGCATAGCTCATAGCTTCATTGAGCTATACAAGCCCCTTCGTCATGACAAGGCAGTGATCCATGAAGGAGGAGCAAATTTTAGTCCTCCAAATATTTTGGACTACAGCTTTCATCAGCCTAGCTAGCATAGCCAATGATAAGGAATGATGGGAATTGTAGGCCACTAAATTCCTATCCTTGCCATAGACCATTCACCCTAGGTTTGCCATAGAGCAGTAGCAATATTATGGAATAAGCTTTCACAGAGC
This sequence comes from Varanus komodoensis, assembly GCF_004798865.1. Taxonomy (NCBI): domain Eukaryota; kingdom Metazoa; phylum Chordata; class Lepidosauria; order Squamata; family Varanidae; genus Varanus; species Varanus komodoensis. The sequence continues at coordinate 78,566,251 of NW_025335268.1, read as the reverse complement.
TAACAGACTGGCATTGCCTTCTAATTAAATTCATACTGTCTGAACCATGCCTACGGATGCATTACCAGTAGTATCTCAAACTCTGAAGAATCTATGGATCTCAAGCTGATGTGCTGTTGGTATCTTTACCACATGAATCTGCAATTTACTTGAATTCAGCTTTTCTGTGCCTCTTCTTGACTCTGCTACCATATAGACAGCCTTTATGACTCTTCCCTGCAAGGCCCACTGAGTACTTCTAAAGACTGAAGGACCTTAGCTCTTGCAGACAAGTGACCCTTCTGGAAGAAAGTGGAGTAGAAGGGTAATTACAGTCAGACAGGGCATGCAATTTCTGGGCTTCATTTATGTGCCATCATGAAGCAGAAACTCCTACTGGAATCACAACTGGTGCTTTTCTTTCATCTATCAGCAATATTTAGTTATACGTACATGTCTCTGTAGGAGATAAATATCATTGCTATTCCTTAGTGTTGATGGTGTTGAATTCTTAAGTGCTAAATTTCACCAGTGATGATGTACCTGTAAAATGTCATTCACATCTCCAGTGTAATAATATATAATGAATATCTCATACCTGCATAATAGAGATATTAGACACACTAATGTGTATAATTTGTGCTTGAATGACATGTCTTTACAGGAGGTCCTTCTGAAGGAAAACTGATTCCAGGAGATCAAATCATAATGATTAATGATGAGCCTGTCAACACTGCTCCAAGGGAGAGAGTCATCGACCTTGTCAGGTAATTCTTTTGGTTGGCTTGTTGTTTTATTTAAAGCCCAAGGCTACCCCAGCCTTCTGCAACTCGGTTTCCTCTGTATGTGGTACACCACAACTACCATCAGCCCCAGCCAGTATGATCTATTGCTGTGGTTGTTGGGAGATGGAATCCAAAAGCTCTGGATGTTGTTAATTGTTGTTGTTTATGTTCACACACACAAACACACAGATACAGGCTGTCCTGGAGTGAAGATTATTGCTATAACTACAATTGTGCATCCTATGATTATATGATGATATGGTTATCACTGTTGTTGTTGTTCCTCCAACTCTGTTTGGATGGAAACAATACACTTCTGCATATGCTTGATGTGTGGATAGCAATACAGAGAAATGGTGAAAGGGCAACACCAAAACATTATGTAGTTATGAGAAGGTAAAGCAAAATATACAGTCATCTAGCTTTTTATAAAAATGCATTTCTTCCCTCCTCTGTACCCTTTGTGACAAGCAGGTATTTTTTACAAGTTAAGAGGCTGATTGTGGCAGACCTGAAAAGCTGGAAGCTGTCACCTTGAACAAAATACTGGAGGAAAAAACTGACAGGTGACAAGAACAAAATTAATGATTAGTTATATATTCGCCTGTAGCAGAATCGCCTTAGCAGAGACCGAAGGCATGGCAATTGGAAACTTGCAGAAGTAGCTTCAAGGAATTCCCATTCTATTTTGCCACTCTATCCATAAGAGCTAGAAATGTGTGATTTTTCAAATGAAAACAGAGATTCTCAGAGAATTATCTCCTAGGCACCAGATTCTTCTTACGCTACAAATATAATGGATGCAGGGAATATATGAAGTCTTGCATGTTCCTACATAAATCATTCAGGGGCTGATTGTATCTCTTTTAAGCAAGCCTTAGTCATGTGTTTTCATAACTAATTCCGTCCTGTCCTTTGGTACTAATTTAGCCAGGCAATTGTAAACAGATCTTGTAAGTGGTGTTGAATTCTTGGGGGAATACTCTGATGGCGATATACTTATTGTTTAACCCTACCCTTTCTTCTCCATGTATGTCTGCCACTGGGACTTTAACCACAGTTGTCTTTTCTTTAATGAGTTTCAGCGAGCTGTATTAGAGTTACATAATACTTCATTCTGCATAAAGAGCTTACTATCATCTCAAGGGGGACATCTGGAATGATTAGAAAAAAGTACTGTACAATCATTACCTCATGGCAACAAGTAATTCATGGTGTCAACATGGCAAGGCTATGCAGCAACAAAACCAGGATCAAAGCTTGTGAAAGTGTCCATCCAACAGGCAGGTGGGCTTACTGATATACATTAGTATATCACTGAGGCCTAAATGTGCAGCCATGTTGGGAGCACTTTGGAAATAGAATGTGGACTTTGTGGTGCAGCCAGACACCTTCCATCATGCCTAGATACAACTTGAGCTGAACACCCTCCTCTTTCCAGCTGCAAATAGCCATCTCTGGGTTAGCAGAGAGAGAGAAAGTTAAAGCCAAAGAGCTTCCAACATCTATTCTCACAGCTACAGCTGTACTATCCCTTCTTCCACTAGCAGGGCATCACAGGAAAAGGGAAAAACCCACCTCAGTATGTGGAGCAACCTTTTTGTAGGAAATGCACTGCTGCCAGAATGTGAAGTTAAAGGACTATAGACTAGTACATTATGTAATAGTACATTATGTATGCAATAAGGAACTGTGCTTCATCCACATATCTCATTTTGCTGGGCTTTTACTAGGCTTCTTCTATGTAGGTCATGCTTAATTAGACCTTTTGAAACCCATTTGCTTAGGTGATATTATAGCATAGGCTGCATCAGCGATGCACAAACAGTCATTATTTCAGGTGTTCTTTAATGTTTTACTCCGGCATTTTCTGATGAGCTTCTCTCCCCCACGCCCCCTGCTTCAAACTTTTACAGACAAGGAAAATAACTCTAAAGCCATTTTGCAAAAACAAACACAAAAAACAGGGACCTTGGTTGTATAAGCATTTTTAAAAGAGGTTGTGCTGAGGGAGAAATAAAAAAAAATTCTTAATGAGCAAAGTTAATGAACCTTAGAAGAATTTGTTTATCAAAAAAGCTTATTTTTTCAGTATTATTAAAATGCAGAAGGCGAGTGGCTAACATACATGCCAAACAGCTGAGGCCTGTTGAAGGAACCGGCTGTGTTCTAATGCAGCAGCTGCTGGTGAAAGTTTTATTATGCCGGTGGTGCATATTCTGCTGACTTAAAACTAATCACTGTATACTTTGGAACTAGTGCCCATGCAGGGGAATTTTCTTCATAAATCAGACTTCTGCATTCATTCAAATGTCCATTCTGAGCATGCTGGAAAGCAAACAATACAAAATAAAAACCATTTTATAGGGGCATTTTGGTCACCTGTTCAGTCCTCAGAATGAAATATATTTCTGTTTAAAATGATGATAACAGCGCTTGTCCCATTTTGCGTTTTAAAATGTAAGAGCTGTTTTCCGTACTATATTTTTTAACTCAGAGGAATTGTTCTCCTCTGCTTTTCAAGCACGCCCTTTCCTGATTCCCAGTCCCTGAAAATGCTTTTCATGTCGAATGTACCCATCATGCCCTGCATGTGTCTCTGGTTCAGCTCCACTTTTAAAAACCATTTATTCATTCTAAATATTTTTAGCCACCCGTTTCATTCAAATGATCTTCCCATAATACATCTCACAACAAAGCAAAATGTAATTATGGAAACATCTTTACAGAATACGCAGCCAGTGAAGCAGCACACCAAAAACTGGGCCCACTTTAAGTTTCAAATTCATAAAACCTTGTACAGCCTGGCTTTACGGGCCTTTCCCAACAAAGGAGCCCACTCACCAAGTTGTCCATTCTATCCTTACATCAGGTCAGGATATCGAGCAACTAAAGGACTTGAAATTCTTCTTCTATTCCCCATGGTTCCTCAGTGACAGAACTTGATTCCCAAATAGATTTATTTTTAATATGTTAAATTTCCTTTACACAGAAATCACTCAGCTATGTCCAACAGATAACATACAACAATAACATAAAACATGTATAATATTTTAGCATAAAATAAAATTATGCTAAATCATTAAGATATTTAAAAACAAATAACAGTGATTAAAGGATCAGGAAAAAAGTGTCTTAACACCTTCTATAAAAGCTGCAAGAATGGGGACCAGTTGTAATGAAGAAGAGACTTTCTGTAGTCTGGAAGATACAGTATGCAGGGGAAAGCCCTTTCAGATGACCCTGACAAATGAGCCTCTCTGACGGTGTCCCCAAAAGGTCCCCTGCAGATCCAGTTATGTTCATAGATATCCAGGTCTTAAGCCATTTAGGACTTTGAATAATTGGAAATGGTGTTGATCCTTAAATATTAGGGTAATATGTTCTTGACCCCATGCACTGGTTAACAAGTTTTGGTTCATTTTGCACCCAATGAACCTCTAGGATGTTCTTCAAGGCTAGCCCTATGCAGAGTATATTGCAATAGCCTAGATGTGGCTTGACTTAAGGTATGGATATCTTCTGCAAATCAGATTGTCTCAGAAGATGTTGCAGCTGACCCACTGAATATAAAGCCACCACCTGAATATCCAGGAATAACACAGTATCAAGGAGCACCTCCTAGCTTTGAATAAGATCTTCCATGGCGAGTTCAGCCACTTCCTAAACAAGTTGAATCTCAATACCCGAAACAGACTTTCTGCTGCCCCAATTGCACCTCTTAACCACCTTTCTGGACTTAATAGCAGCTCATCAGCTCTCCTGCATCAAGCCCATTATGGGGCCCAGACAATATTCAAGGGTAAATATCATTTCCTTGGTGTTAATGACAAAAAAAGCATCAATATAACAATAGTGTATCATTCCAAAACACTATTTTACCTCTTCTATTGTCTTCATATGTTAAATGTATAGGGGACAAGATAAGCTCCTGTGAAGCACCACAGGCCAAAGTAAAGTAGCGGTATCCCAGAACCATTCTGGGGCCAACACTATAGAAAGGTTTGGTGCCCCCAAGTCCCAGCTCTGGTAGGTGTTCCAGAAAGATAACAGGATCAATAATATTAAAAGCCCTCTAGAGTCCAGGAGAACTAATAAACTACATTCCTTCTCTCTAGTTCCTGACATAGGTCATGCTGGCTAATGGGTGTGGTAGAAATTTAATAAATTGAATAAATATAATTAAAAATAAATAGGTCACCTTTCAAGGTGACTGAACCAATCTCTGTTCCATATCCTAGCTGAAAACCCAGTTGCAGCAGGTTCAGATAATCTGCTTTAACATCCAGATGTATCTGGAGTTTTTAGGCTACCACCTTCTTTATCACCTTGGCCAAAAATTGTACATTTGAAACTGACCTATACTTTAAGAAAGGTCTTATCACTGTTTCCTTGAAGCAAGACAGAACAATACCTCCTAAAAGGAGATATTAATAACCTCTCTTAGGCATGGCATAAGAGCTAGTTTGGTTGCTTTACTCATCCAGGTGGGATGGGAACTCAGTAAGCAGGTGGTAGCCCTCATCAATCCAGATACCCAGCCCCTATCTTGAGCTCAACAAGCTGAAAAGACACTAACTGGAAAAGCATTTGCCAAAGTCACATCTCAGTCAAATTAGGTAATGTTGTCCTTATTAAAGTTCAGACAGTATTTATTTATTTTGCTAGGATTTGTTGTACTGATGGTGAGACTTGAAGTTGTATTCCTGGGCAGGGATCAGCATGTGGAATTCTTAGAGGCTCAATAAGGGTGAAAGGGGGAGCCATGAGAGTTAGAACAGTAAGACAAGAGAGTTGGAAGTTAAGGAGGACAGGAGGCTGATACCTTTGTGTCTGCTTATTGTATTATTTTACTTGACTTTGGAACAATGTGAACTGTTGCTTAACAAGAAAATATTTTTCTTATTTTCATAAATTGTCTTATATTTATAAATTGCTCACCTTCCTGGTATACTATTTTCAGTCATGAATGAAAGGATTGGTGCTATTACTCTTGCACCTTTTCTCATTTTCAGTCTGAAAAACAGGAAAAATACCTTCTTCTGTCACTGCTTGAACAAACAGCTTTGACAAGGTCTATTGCCTTGTTCGGTGAGCTCCAACCTTTGAAAGACAGACATGGCTGCACTTTTAGTGATGGAGCAAACGTATCTCCCCTGAGCTGTGGTATTTCTCACCTCCTCTTCAAAGCTCTACTCTGAAATATTCATACATAGACACACAAACTAAAAGGATGTTCTCTGTATCTGTAATGAAAGCCTTTTCATGAACTCTAGGGACAGTCCCGCTGTGCACTTAACAGAATGTACATGCACGTTTTCCTTGTCACTCGCTCTTCCTGCTTGAAAGTTACAGCTTTGAGAAATGGACAGTCTCTTCTTATGAGATGTAATAGTCCCGAAAAGTCGGTGTTCGATTAGCATCAGTGAAACTGGCAGGTTTTGGATTAGAGGAAAGGCCTTTACTCCAGTGTAGGTCTGTATAGCCAGTCCATTCAGACATGCAGCAATGGATGGGAGCCTGTACCAGTAGTTCCTTTTCCTTTGCCAGATCCTGAGTCTCTTTCCTTAGTTGCTTTACTAATGAAGCAGTTAGAACTTAAAGCAAAAGAAGCAGTAAAATATGTGGCTTAAAAAGTAGAGGCTTTCCAAGTACTAAGTGGATATTACCAGTGTGTGAATAAACATTATAGGAAGACCTCGACAGTTATAGGTGGGCTATAAAAACATGTATAAATAAATAAATAAATAAATATTAATTAATTCCTGGCTCCTTAGTCATTACTTTCTCTTTTCAGTGAGAGGCAGTTGCCCAAGACAAAGACTGACTCCAGGATTATGCATAGAATATCATTTTGGGATATTGCAGGGCTTGGATGTTTGATATTAAGCATGGGAAACTTGCTACCCATACAAGGATCTCTTTCCAGGAAGAATTTGTGGCAGGTGAAAGATAACCCCAGGTGGGGCTAGCCTTTCACAAAATAACTGGTTTCTTGTTGGCGAAGTTTGAATCCTGGCTATTCACTGGAAAAGCTAGAGATAAATAGCATATTTGAGGCAGACACACATTCATTCCAGAGGCAGCAGGTGCAGGCAAGTAGTTTTGACCAAGAGAAGCAAGAGTCACATCCCAAGGGCACAAGCCAAAGGGCCAGAGACAAGTGAGGCCATCAACTTGCATGGGCATACCGCAAGCTTCTTCTCAAGCTTTTTTGTTTTTTTACTAGAAGTGCCACCAACCAGAGACAGATACAATATAGTGACTTAAGGGTTAGAGCAGGATACAAAATAATAGCTCAAAGGAAGAACCAGCTGCCTGTTGTACCTCATGAGCCATGTATTGGGAGGCTGGAAGCATATGAAATGGATGTACAGTTTTTATTTTCAGTGATGGGCTTTCATTGGCTGCTTTGTAGGGCTGCATGAATGGGCAAGGCTGGTGATGAGTGGACAGGACAAACTCTCACACTCATTCACAAAAAGGCATTCTCCCTCGCTCCCCCTCTCTATCTCTCTCTCCCTCTCTCACACACACACATATGCACACACCAGTGATGCTGGTCAGGACCCCTCATGCATGAGAAAATAGGCTTTAACCTTTCCCTCATCAAAGTTTCTGATCAAAAACACTATTTTTGTTCTGTTAAAGAAACAGCAGTGCTGCCTGCAGATATCAATGGGAGGGAGAAGGTTAAAGTTCCCTAGCTTTAGGCAAATAGCAATCTTTTCTCTGCCACCCAATCGATGGCTGACCAGCTGTCCTGCAGAAACAAGGCAATAGAATTTTGCAGTGATGCACAGGTAGGAGCTGAAGGCTGTGGGTTGCGCTCATCCAATGTTCAAGTACAAATCAATAGCTGAGACACAGTTAAGAACAATCGGAAACTGCAACAGCCTGATTTAGCCATGGGGCAAGAAAAGCCTGCTTTTGGGAGTCAAAGCTCCTTGCTGGTACACAAATGTATTCCAACATTTACTATTAAATCCAAGTCGAACGGCTCCCCCCCATGCAATGCAGACAGGCAGATCACATTTCAAAAAGCAGCAGCCAAGCCAAAAGGAAGTCAGGCCTGACAAAGAAGCAGTACTCTTGTCTTACAAGCTGCTCGGCCGTACAGAGGCAAAATTTATATTAGAATCCATTGACTACCCAGATCACCTGAATGCACTAATAAACTGCAGCTCCACTTTCTGGCTATTATCTGGGTGGAACATTGGAACAGCAAAGGTAAAGGGCAATAGCCTAGGAATGCTGGACACATCCAGAATGCATTCAGATGAGTGTGGACCTTCAGATTCCACAGAGAACTGACTTTTCCAAGTCATAGGGATCCCATGCATCATTTTCTTTTTGAAGAGAGTTGTATAAGTTCACATTGTCACAAATGCACTTGTACAAGTATGCATTAAACAGGAACAACATTTTTGTACATCCTGTATATCTCATTTATCATACATAACACAATCCAAGCCGATCAATCAGTAGATGGAATGAAGGACACCTAAGAATCTGCAAATTGCTGATGGATTAGATTTGACAAGTTTCTACATCCCTAGAGCATGGGGTATAAGCAGACTCCCTCCTGCAAGATCTCCTGGAGTTCCTTGGAGTATCATTCCTACTATTTCATCATTTGAACGTTGGGTGTGTAGGTTTTCTGGGGAAAATGAAAAGGCCTCTCTAATACTTAATTGCATGTTCAAAGATACTTTACCATTTTACAATATTTGGCAAAATATTTTCATTAGAAGCATGGCATAACTGAGAATATTTTGAACATGATGTCTTTCAGACCAATTGAGAGAAGGGGAGTGTCATGATTAATTTAAGTCCCATTTATTTCATTGGGTCTTTTCTAAGTATGACAAAAGTTGGATTTAATTCTTAGTTTTCATGAACAGTTGAAGAATCTGGAGTGTGTATTTAATTTTTATGGTGAATTTATTTGACACTAATTATACTTGTTGCTGAACAGAAAAAGATGCAAATCATGCTGAATAACTGCTATTTGTTTTTACTGCACTGAATTGTTTGAGCATTCTTAAGTATCTATAGGTAGTAGAGCAACCATAGATACCTTGACATGTGTGTAATTTCCTTAACTAAGGTAGGACTTGCATGTTTATAAGTATTGGGCAAAGGAAGGTATCTGAGGCAAGAAACTGGCATAAATGCTGTTCTTTCATTCTTTTATTCTTTCATTATTTTAATAATAATGTGATTTCCTTAAATAGCAAAGTACTTGAAAGGTCAAGTATATTTGGATGCAAATGATAGTAGGCATGATGTTCCTAAATACTGCTAGTTGCGCACTGTATATGCAAGATATAATCAGAAGTGCCTCTTCAGTGAGGAATATATTTAGATTTGGTATATGCCAAGATATCATATACAGTGTCTGCCTCATGATACTATGTTGACTTCTTGTGTAATCACTTCATAGTATGCAGTGGTTTCACTAAACAGCTGGAGTTTCTTTAGCATTGTAAGTATTCATATTATGTATCAAAACTAAGCATAACTTACAGTAAGCTATCCTACTGGACTTAGTCCTGGGAGTAGATAGGATACCAATAGAACTATTCCAAGTTTTAGAGACTGAATTAGTCCAAAGCCTAATAATAATATGCCAGCAAATATGGAAAACTAAACAATGTTCCACAGACCAATATACATTCCAATATTCAGGCAAAGAAGGCAAAGAAAAAGAGTTCAGCAACCATTAGACCATTGCAATAATTTCACATGCAAGAAAAGTGATCTTCAAGGTATTGCAACAAAGAATTTTATCCTCTATGGTGTGAGAAATGCCCATTGTTCAAGCTGAAATCTGAAAGAAAGAAGCATATTTCAATTATACGTTGGCTACTGGATTACACCAAAGAATATCAGAGTAAGATCAGTCTATGTTTTATATAATGGAGTAAAGCTTTTGACTGTGTGGATCACAAGAAACTATCGATAATCCTGAAAGAAATGGGTGTGCTTCAGGCACTTGATTGTCCTGATATGTAGCATGTATCATGGAGAAGAAGCTACTCTTAGGAAGGAATATTTATTTATTAAAGCTTTTCTGTTCCGTCCCCTACAAATGTCTTGGGACAGCTTACAATAAATAAGTAGAATAAAACAAACCCCACAGCATCCGACCATTAGTGTACTAAAATCCCAGTTAAAATCAATTAAATATTTAAATAGAAGGAAAATTAAAAGGGTATTGCCTGATGCCAAAAAGAATATAACATTGGTGCCAGGTAAACCCTCTGGGGAGGGTATTCCATAGTCGGGGCACCACTGCAGAGATGGCCCTCCTCTGGGTACCCTCCCTCCTAATCTCCTTTAAGGAGGGCTCCCAGAGCAGGACCTCCACCTAAGATCTCAAGGGGCAGGAGGGCACAGAGAAGAAGACGCTCCTTCAGGTATCCTGGAATATAGGGAAACAAAATGGTTTCTATCAGGCAAAACTGCCAGAACAAGGTGTATTTTATCCCCCTGTCTCTCCAGTCTGAATGCAGAAGATAGAATAGAATAAGGAAAGTTGGGTTTGGATCAAATGAAGGTTGGAAGACACAACCGTAATTAAGATATGCAAATTATACCATATTTCTGGCAGAAAGCAGCAATGAACTGAAATAACTTCTGGTTAAAGTGCAAGAAGAAAATGCAGAAACACAATTGCAGCTAGACATTAAAGGAAACAAATGTCATGACTACATATGAATTGCACAACCTTAATGCACACAATGAAGAAACTGAAACTGCAAAATATTTTGTATACCATGGCTCAGTCATCCATTCAAAGAGAGACTGCAGCAAAGAATTAGAAGAAGAGTGAGATTTGAAAAAAGAAGCAATGAAGAAACTAGAAAAGATCACCGAGTGAATGGACACTGGAGAAAGAGGCCAGGATAATGCACATTATTGTATTCCCAGTCACTATGCATGAATGTGAAATCTGGACAGTGAAAAAAGCTGTTGATTCATTTGGAACATGGTGGTTGAGGAGAACTTTGCAATTATCCTGGACCAACAGAAAGATGAACATGTAGGTCCTAGGTCAAGTCAATCCGATACTTCCATTAAAAGCAAAAATAACACAACTGAAGCTATCATATTTGAGAATATTATGAGAAGGCAAGAGTCAGTGGAGAAGAAAATTGCACTAGGGGAAGTCAAGGTAGAAGAAGAAAGGAAAGACTAAATATGAGCGAGACTAAATATGAGATGGTTTAAAGAGAGCCACAGTCTTGAAATAACAAGTGCTGAGCACGGCTGTGAAGGACAGGACATTTATTCACAGGGTTGCCATAAGTCAGAAATGACTTGACAACACATAGCAACAACAAATATAAACAGTGAGTGAAATGGAATATTTAGAAGCAGGTTAGACTTTTGTCCTTAAAAGATACAGTCTGTAGCATATCAAACAGAAATGCAAAGAGGGATTTAAAACCAAAATCTCAGATCAAAATCTTTATTCTCTTGTCAGAGATTGTTTATAATTACTATGCATCTATGCCAGTTATTCATAATGTATTACCAAAATCTTCCAGCTGCTTAAAGACAATTGTGCAGCAAATGTTCAGTATCCTACTTTATCAGAAATATGTCAACTAGGAACTGTAACATTCCTGGGATTAACACAGAGGATCATTTTAAAAACAAGATGAGAAATCATTTAAATCATTTAAAATGAGAAATCATTTTAAAAACAAGAAAACACAAGAATTAGAGGACCATACCTCTTGTCCTCACAGAACCCAGATCACTTTTCACAAGATGATACATCTGTCTTCACAAGGGTAATGTTATTGTTTTAAGATGTTTTAATCCATAATGGCAATGTTACTAAATAAACTTAGAATACTTTGAACTATGTTGTTGTTTTTAACAACAACTAGAAAGTAGTTTATTTGTTCATACTCTTAAATCAAATGTAAAAAATGTAATGTTTTCCTTTCAAAACCTGTTGCCACTTTCTTCTGTTCTGTAGGTCCCCTTTATTTTTTCCATAATATGTAATGTTCACTTGTGTCCTCATTTGGGCATATACATTGTTCACAACTCTTCTTCCATTTCCTAACCTTATCATCTGAAACACATTTTGCTCCTTTTTTTCGGCCAAGAAAGTTGCATCTAGGAAAGTTTCAGTCAAAAGTCAGTACAATACAATATTGTACTTATTAACAACATACAGCATCCATAGGTCTTTCAGCATAATTTTGTACACTTTGAGTGACTGGAAATACGAGCTTGCATGGCATGACAGAGCTGCCCAGTACAGAGACTCAATCATTTCTGCTGCCAAACACATTGGCTAATACTCACTGGCATTTCATATACACTCTCTTTAATAGAACAAATGCTTTTGACAGTAACTATTTAAACATTGCCTTTAATGCTGCAAATAAACATGACCTGGGATGTATAGTCTCCTGCCAACCCGTTTTAGTCCTCTCATCTCTGTAATATTTACAAGAAGGAATATGTGATTGGATTGATGGTACGTATCATGTTTAGCATTTCCCCGGCCCTTAAATGCAGCCTTCCAATTCACTGAGTGTGGGGAGTGAGTGAGAAAGAAATTCCGAATTCAGTTGCATCATGCCAGACGGTCATCTTTTTGGATGTTGCTGAGATGACACTGGGCAGCACTGGGGAAGCACTGGCTATTTAGGACACTGCTTAGGGTCTAAGTGCTCTATCTCAGCTGGCTTGTGGATTTGGGGCAGTATCCAGTACAGCACTAGCACTAATATAAATTATATTTGCCAGTGTCATCTCTAGCCCAATGCCGGTAGAACTTCACATCAGCACTAGCGCTGACATGGACGTTTGGCCTGAGCTGGCTCTCTCTTCAAAATAAAATGAGCAGCCAAACAGTTCCTAGTAGCAATGGAATTCTCTCTGTGGTAGCGTGTATAGTTGAGATGCTGAGTTTTTGAGATTCCCCCTTCAGTTGACCTTTAAGTCATCAAAGAAATGATCCTACCTTCCCTTATGCTGACCTTCATACTTCAGTGGAGCTGCAGGGAAGCATAAAACTTTGAAAAATCCTGAGCAAACCATTAGAAGATTTCTGGAAAATTTAACAGCTGAACAACTTGCTCATTATTTCTAAATGAGTACCTTCTTTCCTAATTTTGCAACACTCTCTCCCTCTCTGGTTGAATATAATAAAGTGGATATCAAATGGAACTTCATATGATGAGCTTTGATCAAAGGACAGACATTTTAAAGATCCAGATTGAAAAAGGTTTCTGGAGTAACAGAATGGAAGATTACATAAGCACTCCATTTTGCCTTTTAATATAATCCTAAATGTACAAAGGATACAATCAACTAAGCTATAAATGTGCACTCATACAAATATCTGTCTGTTTCTGTTTCTTTTACACTGTGAAAGCCTTCTTTCGCTCCAGTGCAAAAAACAGACTGGCTTGTACAATCAAAATAGCCCTCTGTGCTTTATTTACAGCATGTTGGGTTCTGGTGCATGTCAGGCAATGTTTGCATATTCAGTGCCCAGCCATGGATGAAACCACCCTCGTATGACCCATGATCAGTTGCTGAGCTATACAAAGAGTCTTTAACCTTCACCCAACCCCTGCTGCCTAGGCCTGCATGACACAGCAAGATGCAACTAGGCACTGAATATGCAGAAGGGCTGCTGGCACACACCACAGCCCACCGTGGCTTAAAGAAACCATGATAGGATGTTTAATCATGCAAGCTGGTCCATTGAGTTGACCAGCTCCTATCTGAATAGCCTGGGTGGAGAGGACAGACTGTTGTACTGAATTATTGCATGAAAGAAGAACAGGAAGTTCAGCTGCACATGCATATTCAGATGGAAAATCTTGCTACCCTTGCAACATTTCCTTCATAGCTCAGGATCTCAGTGAGCCCGCTTTGCTCTCCAAAATGATCAGATAAACCCTATCATGCATCTCTGTCTCCAATAGTTTTGTGGCAAGAGAAAATAACCTCTGCCTCGGCTTCCCTGAGTCAGAGAGCAAACTATCCTTTTCAGATGAGGTTTTGTTGTTTGTTGTCTAAATTGTATATTATTTAATTGAAGTTGTGGGACATCTTAGTGAGAGAGTAATTTGACATACCAAAAAGCATGATGGTAAATATTTTAATTAACAAATATATCTTTGATAATTAACAAATTATCCACTAACAATAATTTACTCTGTATAAAGCCATTAGTTGGTTCATCTCAGTTCAGCACCATTGGCAATAATTTTATGTATTTATTTAAATTGTATAAAATCCATCCATTAGCATAATATTCTCTGGGTGATCATTACAATAAAATATCAATAATATTAGTAAAATAATACAATTCAGTGATGTAATAAACAGACAAAATAAAACACTATATATATGAGCAAACCATTTAGAATTAATAAATTAAATTAAAATTAAAACCACTACTATCATATAAATAGTTTAAGCAGTGCCACAGGTACATCAAAAAAGGATTTTTTTTTTTGTCCGGTGCCTAAAACTCAATAAAATAGGCACATGACAGATCTCCAATGGCAATAGTTTCATAATTGGAGTGCTTTTAGAATTAGAGCCGCAATTAGAATCCAGTTTATGGTGAAACATATGAAGGATGAAAGTATACTGAGATAAGATGCAGACAGTTCTATTAGGTTCTATTAGGTTAACACTGATCTGGCCACATTTTATCATCCTTTTTAAATCTGTATCCTTTAAAGCATCATGTGTCCTTGGCAGGCAAAATAATTTGATTTGTTTAATCGAACATTGAATTGCAGAGCTCGGTTCTCAAATGAAGCATTTTTTGCCCTCACATAATCATCATCAGCACGTCAGAATCAATAACACTGGTGATCAAAGTCACTGGTCTTAGACATTCTTTTAATAGACCTGCAATTTAGCTGTTACGGTAAAATCATTTCACTAACATTTATAAGATGCATTTTATTAAAATAATAAAGAGGAGGGAAAGAAAATCTCTTAACACTATATAACATTTTCCACAATGGACTAATGGACTATAATGAACTTCACAGATTAATAGAAGTGTAAGAATATGCACACTAAATCAGACAAAAAGCCCACCTAGCCATTCATGGTGGCCACCAAATGTTCTCAGAAATAGAAGATTCCAATGGTAGTTTTAGAAGAAAAAAAGTAAAATGGATAGGCAAGCCATAGATTAATCAGTAAGTGTTGTGCACTGGCACTATGGCAAGTGCCAGAATGCACTTGAACAGATTATAGCTTTGATGGGGATTCAGCCTCAGAGAGTGAAGATGATCTTGTTGTGGATTCTTGACAAGCTGGAATACCAGATCAAGGTCAGGGAATGTCTGGGAAGCAAGGAGAGAAGTCACTAGTCCAAGGCTATGGGGGTGATGGCCAACTGGTCCATGGGAATGGGGAGATAGCACAACGGGATTGGTCCAACAAGCTCCCCAGTCTAATAGTTCCAGAGGAGGATCAGGAGGATGAAGAGGAGAAGTCAGGGGCTGGGCAGGGCTTACAGCAGGTCTTGAGCAGTCTGTCTGACATAGAGATACCTCCCCTTGAGGAGTTGATGCCAGTTGGTAGGAGGCAGCACAGGCAGGAAATTCAGCTAACGGAAACGGGAAGAGCACAGGGGGCTAGGTGTCACAGTACCCTGCCTGCTGAGGTGCTTAGGTGAAAGGGGTTTAAAGGACACAAGAGACTGAGATATGCTAGAGAAAGCTCAACACTTTGGGTAAATTCAGAGATATGGAACTAGACATTCTTGTGGAAAAACAACTCGGGAGTAGTGTCTTTACTCTAGAGGAGAGTCGCACCTCACAACAGATTCACTAGTCTTTACATGTAAATAAATATCAAATGTCCTTTAATTATGAGTCAGACTAAATATCTCTTTGACTATATTCTTTCCAGTGGCAATGCCCAGGTAGCAGTCAGTATCTGTCCTTCAAAAAGAGATTAAATATGTCCCTTATGGCTGGAAATTTGTTCTTGCAATTTCCTTCTTGCCAATCTATATTGTCCTAAACTGTACAAAGTGATTGGATTTCACATAGTAGCAGTTAGAATAAGATGGAACAAATAAAATAAAACTGCTGTTCAGTTAGGATTAGAGTTAGGATTTAAAATATTCAGTTAAAATATGTTTGGGACAGGTAGTCGTTTTCTGGGTGCCTTAATGATACTGAATGAATGACCACAACTAATAAAATAGAGCTTTTAAATGCACTGCAGTATGATACCGAAGCAAAAATGGTTTCCTGCTTGAAAGTGTGTTACTTTTTCCATACATTTTGTTGTGCCTATTAGATGCCTTAGGCTCAACATATTAATGGTGATAGCAGATGCAAGCATCACTCATGCTTCTGATTTGCTGATAAAAATGTAACATATACAGCAGCAGCAGCAATTTATTGGCCAGTAACATATACTGTACTAATATATGGCTCCAATACATGTGTTCCAGAAGTTTCAATAGACAAAACTGGCCATGAGTAGGATCTGAGTGTCAATGTTTGTAATGTGAGGGTTTTTTAAAGTGATTTAGAAAAGTAATTCTTGCATTTTCTTTCCTGTTAATTTATAATTTCACTGTTAACATTGAAGCTCATATAGAACAACTCACTCAGAAAGGGCAAGAAATCCATCAAGCTGGATGAAGAGAATGGAAAATTGTGACCATTTCTAGTAAAGGAAGGAAGAGGTATATTTGATGTTGAACTTGTGTTTGGTTGTTGAGCACCATTTGTCATTGTAGCCTCCCAAACCTGTTCTCCTCAGTTGCTTTGAGTTCAACTCTCTCTCTTTTTTTAAATAAGTTTTATTAGAAATTATAATCCTAAAAAACAAAAAGAATACTACAAACAACATCCATCATCAAAAACATTGAGCCTGCTGGGCCAGCCCCCACACCCTTCTCTTTCCCTTCATGATAAAAACATATTTAAAATCTAGGCAAAGTCCCATTTCTCTAGCCAATAATAAAAAGAGTCCCAAGTTTGATAGAAGTCAGTATCTTCCTTCTCCTTCAATGATAAAGTCAGTCTATCCATTTCTACACAGTCCAGGATCTTTTTCAGAATCAGTTCATCAGTGGGTAGTTTCTCACTTTTCCAGTGTTGAGCAAATGCAATCCTTGCTGCAGTGATTACATGTAAAATCAAATACATTTCTTGTTTACTAATGTCCTCCAGTATAATGCCTAACAAAAAAACTTCAGGTTTAAAAGCTAAGGATTTTTGTAACATTTCCTCAAGCCATTTATGTATTTTAATCCAATACTTCTTCACATTATCGCAAGTCCACCACATATGATAAAAAGTACCCAATTTATGTTTACATTTCCAACATCTATTTGACATATTTGGAAACATCTTAGCTAATCTATTTGGCAACAGATACCATCTATAAAACATTTTATACAAGTTTTCTTTATACGAAGTTCCTAATGTTACCTTGTTATTTCTCTCCCACAGCTTTTGCCACTTTTATAATTCGATATTATATCCAAAATTTTGTGCCCACGTTATCATAGTTTCCTTAAACTGTTCGTCTTCCATTTTCCTATCAAGTAAGAAGTCGTATAATCTTTTAATCATTTTCTCATCTGATTTAAGCATCACTTGATCAAATGCTGTTAGGTCCTTATAAAAACCCCACACTTTACAACCTTTAGCATATCTCGATTGTATCTGCACCTTATGCCACCAAGAGTTATTAGATCCCTGTTCTTGCATTTCTTGATTCAATTTCAGTCCTCCATCCTTATCCAAAATGTCATCATATCTTATAATCCCTTCAAAATGCAATGCATTTGGATATATAAAAGCTTCCATGGGTGAAAGCCATCTTGGTAATTTATTATACAATTTTATCTTTAACTTTTCCCACACCAACGTTAATGATTTTCTAATATAGTGACTTAAAAAAGAACCATTTGACTTAGCCTTCTCATACCACATATAAGTGTGCCAGCCCATTTGCAAAACATGCCTTTCAAGATACAAAATTCTCTTATTTCTTAAAGTTATCCATTCTTTAAGCCATGTTAAAACAGAAGCTTGATAATACAACATCCAATCAGGGAGAACAAAACCCCCATTCTCTTTAGCTTCCTGAAGTATTTTTAATTTAATCCTTGGTTTCTTCTTTCTCCATATAAATCTTGAAATTTGAAAATTTAAATCATCAAAAAAAATTCTATCAATTTTTATAGGAATAATTTGAAATAAAAACAAAAGCTTTGGTAATATATTCATTTTAACAAGTGCTATTCTTCCCAGCAAAGATAATTGCAAATTAGCCCATTTTTCCAGATAATTCTTAATATCCTTCAATAGTTTATCATAATTGTACCTTCTTCCAGGGTAGTACACTTAGCTGTAAGATAAATTCCCAAATACTTAACCTTTTTGACAATCTGCAAATCTACTTGTTCCTGCAGAGTTTTTCTCTGGTCTTGTGTAAAATTTTTTACTAACAGTTTCGTCTTTTCTCTATTTATTTTCATCCCAGTAACCTCGCCATATTCTTCAATTCTTTGTAGGAGTTTAGGCATTGTTGCAAAGGGTTTCTCTGTTATGAAAACCAGGTCATCTGCAAATGCTTGCAATTTGTAGCTTTCATCTCTAATTCTGGTACCTTTAATGTCCGCATCATCCCTGATATTTCTGTTCAACACTTCTAAAAGTATAAACAACAGAGGTGATAATGGGCATCCTTGTCTTGTACCCTTTTGTATCTCTATAATTTATGTAAATTCTCCATTAATTATAATCCTAGCCAACTGCTTTTGATAAATGCTTGATACCACATTAATAAACTTTTCACCAAACTTCATTTGTGCCATCTGTTGCTTCATAAATTGCCAGTTGACATTATCAAAGGCTTTCTGTGCATCCATAAATAATAAAGCCATTGGTTTTTCCGTCTGTATCTCCTAGAGTATTATGAGATATCCTAAAGATAGTGAGTTCAACTCTCATAAGCCCCAACTAGCATGGCCAGTGGCAAATAGGGGAAGTTTTTATTCAGAAATATCTGGGGAGACCAGGTTTGAGAAAGCTGATTCAATATATCTGTATTTATTACCAGCACATAACCTTATTTGCCCTTAACTTCCTGGTTCTTTCTTACGTACAAATCCATACACAGATGCTGACAGTATTCTGATTGCTATTAAACTGATCGACCAAGTGCAACATTTTTGTTCCATGTGGAAAGCTGGTTTGTACACAGTAGCAGTTGCCCTGTGATTACACTTTATGGCAGACTTTCCTTTGATAGAAAGATTACTAAATAGCCCATTGTGGCTGGCTGATGTTTACTTAAGGAGATCTAATGACTGATAGAGAGCTGGCAATTTCTGTCTCCTCTCAGAATGAAAGAGATGTCTTAGACACAGTGATCTTTCACTGCTCGCCCACCCCAACTAAGCATATCCATGAGACAACTGCAGTATTGCTGTTTAGAGATGGGGAGAGGTACAGAAGGACAGCGGAACTATGTTAGATGTTAACAATCCTTTTCTGTAGATTCTCTTCAGGGTAGCAGCCTTGCCCCTTTGTAGGAGTACCTGCTGTTTACCTCCACTTATGTTTTAAGTATAAAGCATAAGTATAAATAAAGCAAATATTAGAAACATGCCTTAAGTTTCCAAGTGTTCATCCAAAGGAAAACAAATCTTCAGCACATGAAGCTAGAGCTGTCCTAAATTAGTGCCTGACCGTCACACTGTATGAAGGCTAATAAATGGAAGCTCAGTCCAGATAAGTCTGAGATGCTGTTAAGTAGGTGTTTCCTCTGACCAGATGAAGGATTTCCAGATGTGGTCTCATTCCCCCTGATAGAACACATTCACAGTCCTGCTGGAGCCATTTGTATCACTTGAATCGCAGTAGCTCGCCCTCAGCTGGCATAGGGCTTCTACAAGCTTTAGCTGGTATCACAGCTGTGCTGTTATCTGGACAAGAACAGCCCAGTTTCAGCAATCAATCTAACCTCCAGGTTAGATTACTGCAATGCACTCTCCATGAAGCTGTCCTTGAGGACTGTTCAGAAGATGCATCTCATGCCAACTGCAGCAGCCGGACAATAACTGGGACCAGATAGATTTAAAATGTAATATCAGTTCTGTCCCATTTTCATTGGCTGCCTGTGTGCTTCTGAGCTTGGTTCCAGGTGTCAGCTTCTAACCTATAAAGCCCTACATGGCTTGGGACTGAAAGATCTGACAGAGTGCTCCCCTTGACCTGAATCTACTTGGACAGTGTTATTAACATCTGAAGCTTTATTCCAGGTTCCTTCTTAGAGGCCTGTTCAGTGGTGGTGTTACAAATTGCTGTGCCCCACTTAGCTTCAGCTCCTGGGTGTATAGAAATGAAATGAAATGATGTATTGGTATTATCAAGTCATCCTTGAAATCTTGTTCCCTCCCCACAAATTTTCATTCTTTCCCATTGAAGCGTATCTTACTCCTCTACTTTATTTTCATTATATTCCTGTCTCATAGGTAAGCCACTCATGAGAACATTACATTCTCATGTAGTGGTGGATAGAAAATCTCCAGGTGAAGTTCAGCTTCCAGCAGTCCTGACCATAGGCCACATTGGCAGGGGCTTTTGGAAGCTGAAACGCAAACATCTGGAAATCTGCATTCTGCTCCCTGCTCTACTTGTGTACCTCAGTGGTGCCTCCTGGTAGGTGGGGTTCAATTATCCTACTCCACTGTTGTCTCAAGTCCTAAATCAGAAAATTATCCGGGGTCTTTATTTTATGGTTCATTTACTTGCAAAGGAGGAAGAAGTCTTGAAGATGTTCTCTTCAAGACCTCTTTCTTCTGTACTAAATGAACTGAAAGTAGGAGGCCTGCCACTACAAGTTCACAGACAAAGTCAATGACAAATTCCATATTAAATTGTCCATGCTTCATGTAGCCTGAGACAGATAATGCTTGGTAATACTTCTTTGACCTTTGTAATGTTCCGTAACGTGATCCTTCTGTCCACCTTTATGTCCAACATTTCTTGCAAGTTAATTACCTACACAAAATGCATAGGACTGCCAAATATACTTGTAGTCACAGTGGAATGCCTTACAAATGTCAAGTGAAAGACCCATAATCCTTTTCTAATTCTCATGCAGTTTCTTGTAAATCCAGTGTTAATTCTTGTGAAATAAAGCAAATCTGGTTATTGATGTCTGAATTCTTTGTTAGCTAGACAAAGCTGGTATTAACTGTAGCTATTATTGGATATGCTAGATGTCTGTTTCTTTTGTTGAACCTCAAACTTACCTTTGTTCAGGAATAGACCAAATGTGTGACATACTGTATATCTAGGGAGTTCATGAAAATATCAGCCAAGGGAGTTTTGGTTTCTTGGCTTCTGGTGCTGAAACAAATAGTGGTTATGATAATGTATTAAATATCTTTGTT
Source organism: Varanus komodoensis (assembly GCF_004798865.1). Lineage (NCBI taxonomy): Eukaryota > Metazoa > Chordata > Lepidosauria > Squamata > Varanidae > Varanus > Varanus komodoensis. Next base: position 78,545,041 of record NW_025335268.1, on the reverse strand, counting down.
GAATGATTTGAAATATTAACTAAGTAATGGCTGAAATATATTTCTCAGACCTCAGTCAATTTGTAAAATTTGGTGCAAGAGGAAAATTCAGCTGTTCAGCATCATATAATGAATCCTTATTGGTTTAAAAAGTGTAGATTGTAATATTGGTTGCCTAACTATTAATACGGTGGGTTCATGTCTAGCAGATATCCAAGTTTGTGCCAGCCAGCCCTGCAACAGCCTGCTTTTGAATTCAGTGCTCTATCCACTGTGGTATGAAATGTTGATGAAAACCTCTTACAATTGCCTGATACTTCAAGAACTTTTACTTGCTCCAGGTAAAGCATTTAGCAAGATGCTGCCAGATCAGATGGGCTACTGCAGAAAAAGTGCCCTACAAGCCACATGGAAATAAGGTGTTCCACATTCCTAAAGGTGCAGTTGTTCCACATAAAGCTAGACAGCAACAAAGAAAGCAACAAAATTATTTCATCCCTTCATGCACATGATCTCCACTGTACCACTGCCATACCCTTGAAGTCCATGTGTTTTATTCTAACGTGTCACTTCATAAATCTCCCTTTTTGGTGGTCAGTGTTCACAAACATGTATCCTAAATTATGTTCTTTTTCTCTTTATTCTTTCTATACCTTCACAGGAGCAAATGTTCACCTCCTTTCCCGTTCCATTAGAGTTGAAAAGGAGTGGGGAAGATAGGTGTCTTCCTGTGCAGAAACAGGAAACAGGGAAAGCACCATGTTCCTTAAGGAACAGCTGTGACTTCAATGGCTTCCTGACATACTACTGATTTTCTCAGACTTGTAACAGGCTGAACAGCATGTAGGAATCAATAGAATTTGAAGACAAGCAGCATAAGTTGCAAAGGCAGAACTACTTACCAGAAATCCATTGTTGCTTCTGTGGGATTACTCATTAATAAATGCAGGGGGAGGGAATTGTGATCATTTAAGCTAATGCTGTAGTGGTGATTTATTTTGTTTTTCCCACTGTGCAGCCCAAGCATACAAATTAATTGCACTTCACTCAACCAGGCAATAAATCTCAGGAACAACAATTAATTGCATTGGAAATTAGGGGAGCCAACAGAAAATCAAGTTCATCACAATCAAGTGGCAACTAAGCTTTCTCCAACTGATGAAAAGAAAAACAGCCTGTGAATGTAATAAAACAAATATTGGTTTTGAGTAAGGTTAGATGGCAAAAGCCCATGCTTTTATCAGTGTGTTTCTGAGACAATTGGTAATATAAAACACCTTTGAAACAGGTCCTTGGCAGGAGCCTTGTTTACTTCAGCACAGGCTTTTCAATGAATGACTAGGTTCAAAAGACATGGCATGACTATCTCAGACAGAGTGCCTGTGGCCACCGCCCTGAATATTCAGCTCCTGACCATGGTGGCTGCATGGTGGAAATCCAACCAACAGGGATCCATCCATCCAATTTATAGCCTTCCTTCTACCAAAATTAGCGCTCAAGGCATGTAAACAACACACAACAGGACCTCTTGTGTAAACAGCCCATCTGTGTCCTATTGTGCTGTTTGTATGCTAGCAATTTATTGTTCAGAAAGCTATCAATATCTTTAAATCAATTATAAATAGATAAAATGGCTGCACTTTTCCAAAAAATATTCTAAGAAGAATTCTAAAAGATTTGAAGGACTGGAAAGTTAAATTTGTCATTTTCCCAGGGCAGCCACACAGTTGATTTGACAAGCTTGTTTTGTGCAAGATCTACACTGGAGCCCTTTCCATTTATGAGGGACCAGAATAATAGTATGTGTCTAAAACAAACCTATCACATTTGGGGCACATGCTGATGAATGCAGCATAGCTGAAAATGTGAGATTGAGTCACACAGAAATGCAGTTATGGGTCTGCCACGGCATTAGAAAATAAATATGGAGCATCAAAATACCTTCTTTTCCTCTTTAGCAGACTATCTTATCTGCAGTAAGAAAAAAGTGGTGGGAGAATAAGGGAAAGTTACATAGGAGAGCCCCTCAAATTCTGAAATCTCTTTCGCCTCGCACTAAAAGTCTGTGAATGAGACAGGGTGATTTCACAATAAAGACTTATCTTTCAATACCTGAAATCAATCTTCTGGATATGCTGCCCTATGAAATACCAAGAAGTACTTCTGGCATGCGACTGTTTAGGACTCAAGTTGCTACCTGTGTATTAATTATTACCCCTTTACCCATTTAAGTCTACTTATTTGTCATACTTTTCCTGTTTCCTTGTTCCTGTACTGGACACAATATGATGTTATGATATTGA
>NW_025335268.1:78430389-78542659 GCF_004798865.1 Varanus komodoensis | reverse complement strand
TTCCATTTTGGGAGTTTTTTGTTTCCTAAAATGTAAATATCAATATCTTTATGGGAAAATGTAAACATGATTATCTTTAAGGAAAAAATGATATTTTCTACTAAAGGAAGAAGACCAAGGTGCAATCAACACTTGATCCTCTTATGCTTAAAACTGAACACAGTGATGGTATTTATGCAAAATGTACTTGTTATTGTTGGGACACTATCTAATATAGTAACTCAGCATGAGCTTGTGTTACACAAGTACAGGAGCCAGAAAGGACATGTGTGCAGGACATGGCTGTTTATGCGAAGGTGCAAAAGAGTGGAACTATTCAAAAAGGAAATTAAATGCTTTACAGCTCCTCCTGTCCTCTCACAAAAAATAATGGAGGAGAAGAAGAAAGGGTGCTGCTGCTTGTTCCTGTCCTCACAACCGCAACGAAGAGAAGCTGGTATGACCAGCAGCACTTTGATTTCTTCCATTCAAAAGCAAGGAAGAACAACCCTCTCCTGTCTAGCCTGTCCCACAAGTTAGCTCCACTGAATCCCCCATAATTTCATTGTGATCAATTTGTTATGATTTAATTGAGAGTGTAATCAGGTAATGAATAGACGTGTGCTTCAGCTAGCTGGATCTTGAGCAAGAGGACAAAGTCAACTGGGGAGGCTTGAAAAGATACCACAAGCTTTATTTTTCCAGTGGGGAGAGAGGAACATCCCATGGCATTTGCAAATCAGAGACAGCAGGCCACAGGACATGGCCAGGGGAAAAAGTTGTTTCTACTCTGCTGAAGCCCTGGTAGGCTTTCCTCTCTCCCCCGTAGTGGCTCCCCCTGGCCTCAGAACAGTACAGCAAGTTGGGTGCATGCTGAGCTATGTAGGCACATATGTATGGAGAGATCCACACTATTAAACGTTGTGATATAACCAGTCTGAAGAAATCTGGGAAGTATTGGCACAGATAGCATAAGGAGCACAACTTGCAGTGAGTGTCATGTGCTGTGCCAGTGCATCAAGTTGTGCAATACCAATAAAAACACCTAGTGTGACCTGCCCCATGGTATATGTTTCCCATAGCAAATATGTAAACACATACATCTTTAAATATCTGGATAGAGGCATCAGAGAATCCTTACTGGCATGCATATACATAAATGCACACTCTGTGCATTTGACATGCAACTCTACACAAGTTTACGCATAGGTAAGTTGCACTGTGTTCACCTTCCTTCAGGGCATGTGTACATAGGTGTGCAGGCTAAGTGTTGTCTTCAAAAACAGGGGTTAGCATCCCTCTCAACAGTTCAGATCTCTGCAAAAAGCTTCTGCATAATAAGATTTTATTTATTTATTTATTTATTTATTAAAACATTTTTATGCCGCCCCATTCGCCGAAGCCTCGGGGCGGCTTACAACAATTCAAGATAGTTAGCATTAATGGGTTTGATATTCATGTTTGTCCCAGCCAAGACTACTCCATATTTTAATCTGTTTCAGTTTGTTGTCTGAAAAATGTGCACAAGGGTATCTGAAATGATGCCAGAAAAGTCCTTACAGTATAAAAAGTGTTTACCTCTTCGCTACTCTTTCTCTCTCTCATTCTGCTTCTACTTTTATACCATGTTTCCATGTATATTCTCCAAATGTGTTACATGGGGGGTCTCCAACACATGTAGGATCACATAATCACTGGTGTCATATTGCATGATATACTGTCAAGGTGTCAGATCTGGTCATCCAGTAATATTCACTGAGAAGAAAGAAAGCCAATTCAGACTGAAGTCAATGTTTTCTGGATCAGCATCGTTCTCACTTTAAGTTGGTGCACTTCAGAACATTTCCTGAAAAACATGCAGCTCTTACTATGGTGAAAACAGTGACACCATTTTTTGCTTTAGCTATTTTCTAAACATTTTGGGATTGTACTAAATGTGCTGTTAAAAGATTCCAATTTTCTTCATTTTTTAAAAAGAAGCCTTGTTATCTTTCAGGCATAAAAATATGAATTGTCATTCTTGTATCCTTTCTTTATAGGAGCTGCAAAGAATCGATCCTTCTTACTGTTATTCAGCCTTATCCTGTAAGTAGTTATGTTTTTTTAGAATTAGTTTCCTAGCAACGTTACTGCTTTTGTCTGCCTTTTTCTCCCTGTGTCTCTTCCTTATCTGCATAACCAATGGCACAAGTGAAGTACGAATTGTGTCTTTGAAGATAAATGTGATGATTATATACTGCTCTAGACAGAAGTAGAAGGATGTATGAGTAATTTAAATAAATATGGATCTTTTTCATCATGTAAGAAGAGCATTTCTTGGAGACAGCACAAAGATATTGAATTCTATTCTGAGACATTTCACAGATTCACTAAGCAACATTTGTGTTGTCTGTTTGTTTCATTTTTCCCTCCATTATATCTTGTGTAGCGATACTTTCATTACATTCCTTTTCAATGGGTTTTTAATTGTTAGATTTTTGTGGTGAGAAGGCTGCTGGTGTAGCTTCTGAGCTAGTTCCTAACAAAGTATAGTCCTATCTGAAATTTAGATTATGGAGCTAAAGTGGTAAGGCAATTCAGGTTTTATTCTTTTTCTTTTCTTCAAGGGCATCATATACCGATTATGAAATAAGACATTAGATTTTCTCTTTCCCTTTAGTTTTATTTATGCAGTTTATTCTATTGGCATTTAAATTTTATGTATACTTAATTACATGGATTTTTAATCTTTAGTCTGTGATGAATTTTTACCTTTTACAACTAGCAGCAAATGATGAAAAGGCATCTGGCACATAGATCTTAGAATTGACTATGCAGTGTCTAAGAGGGCAGGGTCTCTCATGCTTGGCCAGCACCTCCCCGCTACACCCATTCATATAGTCCATATACAGTATGTCCTAGTTGATATCTTGTACCTTCTCCAGGTAACTAAGCCCAAACACTAGAAAGAAATCAAGTATGTACAAAATTAATCATTGGATTCAGGCTATGGGGTGTCATACAAGTGTCATAAATAATATAACAATATAGCTGTATCTAGTACGATGCTGAAGTCGGCATTTTTTGCTACATCTTGTCCTTTTTGTTTCTATTTTACCTAAACAATTCCATTGTAAACATGAGAGAGAAACAGGGAGGTCCATTGAACATGTGCAATTTAGTATACATGGCATTAGAATTAAATTTGTAGTATTTGATATCTTAGTTTCACAAAGTTCATTTCACATTTAAGAAACACCATTGCTTATTCCTTTATTGGATTCAGTAATATAGGAATATATGAAGCCTTCAGTGAAGCTGTAAACTCTTTAGAGATCTGTTTATGGTGTGAAATACAATCAAAGAAGCAGTTGTTATTAATTTTATTCTTAACATAAGGCCACACTACCTCTGTGTAGATTGTAATAGTTTCTGATACACTTTTAGGTTCCTAATATCTGGAATGTGGAAAGAGTAACTGGCTGTGTACACAAAATAAACAGTTCCTTGGGGTAATATGCAGTGTTAATCTACTAAAACAATAGGTCTGCTTTTCACAAGACTAACACTGGATGCTACCCTTGCTTTAAAAAGTAGAATTATAGCAGGTCCACTGCAGCTATAACAACCCAAACTAGCTACTTGGGCTTTTTAGATGTGCTCTCTAGGCATTTCAGTGTCTACTATGCTGGAAGGCTGGATATATTATGAATGTCCTGCTGTCTCCTCTGCTTTGTATTGAATTTTACCAAGGATTAAAATACGTCAACAGGAAGACTCTGTTCAAGCCATTAAGGGTTCTCCCATTCTTTCAGTATCTTGGCCAATGCTGGTCAAACAAGATGAAAAATCTAGATTCAAGTGTACCAGGAGAGTAAAGAATTAAATCATGTTCACACTTGGATCTGTTCCTCAGCTCCTCATATACTTCTCGGGTAAAGACAGAGCAGAAGTGTTTTCAATAAATAGATATTATCTTAGTAGTCAAAAGAGTGGATTGGCAGCACTTGCTGGTAGCCCACAATAATAACAAGACCCCTGCCCTGCCCTGCCCTGCCCTGCCCTGTCCGTTGAAGTAGAGATACTTTTAACTAGTATTCCCCCAGTTTGCTTTGTCACACGCTCACCTGAGGAAGTGCAGTTTGTTCAGTATGAGTGTAAGGAACAGGATCTTCTCCTGGGATAAAAAAGATTGTTCTGCTTTGAATAATACCAATAGTATATGTATGTTCACAGCTAACTCACTGCACAAACAGGGAGGCGAAACCAGCACTGCTAAAGAATTACAGTACTCCAGTTTTCTGCTGAATATAATTCACCCAGTGTCTTCTAGATTAGTTTTGCTTAAGCTCTTTCATTTTCAGTTTAATTACAACCAAAGCCAAACATTCTTCTTTTGTGCTTCCTGTCAATCTATAAATCTTTCCCAGGTTAATTTGAATGTCATCTGTAGTGATAAGAAAAAGATTTAGGAGCTTAATCACTTGAAGCAGTTTGAAGTTTCACTTTTCTGGAAGTTTATTTGATTATCTGTTCAAAACGTTCTGTTTTGTAAATGGGTTATCATTGAAATAGGTCCTATATTAGGTTTAATCTTATTTCCAATTAGATCATTTATCCACTGTGCTGTGCATTCAGACTTCGGGAATGTGTTTCTGTTGCCGACCTCATAAATTGTCATTCTGGATAGCTATCAAATTCTCAGAAGGTTTCTTGCCATGAGAAAACCTTCACTCCCTTGTGGATGACTGAGCCCCTTTAATCTTTCACAAAAATCCAACACAATTCTTATGGGACCCAAAGGCCTCTAGTGTGGATACCACAGTCTCCTTTTCTTCTTAACTTCAGTAATGAAGTTGAAGATCTAACAGCAAGCGCCACAGTAGGAAATAGGTGTGCAGTGAAAGTAGAGGGTCAAAGAGTTAGGATGGGCCCAAACATTCAGCTTGATCTGCTTCTTCCCAGTTGCTTCCTGCTTCCCTGCTGGCTTCACTTGCAACTTTGCTTTACATCTTAGTTATTCTTATATTTTCTGACTCTGTACTTTTATGTCACGGTGCTTGCAGTGTGTGCAGAGGTACCACTTTCTGATACACCACTGATTGACTGTAGCAACACAAAATGCAAATCCCAGAGACACTTGTTGTGAAGGTTGAGAAGCAGCAAAGGGTTTTGTGCTACCTGAAAGCCCTTAACACCTTTTTTATGGATTAAGCAAGATAAGTGCAGTGTGACATTAGAGGAAAAATGTTACATGGTTGTGTGAGTTTTCATAATTTCCGTTGTACTTGATTAGATACAGCAATTCGGGTAATGGTGTTGTATTGGGCCATACTTGATTAAACTCTTTAAGGCCCAGCATCAACCAGAAAGGCTCCTGTTCAAATCTCATGGATATTTCATAGCCTCCTGTTCTCCACTTCCAGTCTATAATATGGATAAAATAATACTGGCCCACCTTATGCTTTAGTTGTAAGGCTTACAATGCTGCATACTAGATTGTGTAAAATGCTTAGAGCATTTAGGAAAAAGCAGCACGTAGCTCTTAAATACTTAGCATTAAATATAGTGCACATATTTCCTTGCAAAGCAGTGCAAGTTGTCATCGGTCTGTGTTTTGTGTTTTTAACATCATGGGACAGGTGCTTCTGTTTGAATGTGAAGATGAATATAATTCTCAGGCCTGTCACTGCAAATGTTTCTATTTGCCACATAACATTGTTTACTAGAAGCTTGTGAGCTACCTTTAAGATGCTTTCATTAAAATAAATATTGGCAATTGTGACAATCCTGGAACCAAATTGGTAGCAAGAAACTGAAACCTAATTATTGGACTAGAAAAAGGTGACTCTGATGGATAGTACTACAAAAAGGAAGAGAGGGAAGAGGCAAGATGATAATAATGATTATAATTTATAACATGGGCAGGCTTATATGGATGAATGTAGTCTTTCAAGTACTTTGTCCCCAAGTCATATAGGGGTTTTTATAGGTCATAACTGGAACTTTGAATTGTACCAAAAATTAGACTGGTAACCACAGAAACTGTTCTTACAGTTAAGTCACATGCTCCCTGTAACCAGTCCCAGTCAACAGTGTAGCTGCAGCAATTTGGACTAGTTGAAGCTTGCAACTTATTTTAGAAGTGGCTGCACTGCATGCAAGCTACATAGTCCAAATGGGATGTAACTAAGGCATTCACAACCATAGCCATATAAGACTGTTGGATCACAAGCCTCAGTGCCCAACAGCAGTCCTGAACATGGGATAAATCGTGGAAACCTAAGCAATCTAAAAAACAAATACATATCATAAAGAACAAAAGCAAGTGTAACAATGGTCAGTGTGAAGAAACAGAAGAGAACAACAAACGAAGGGAAAACAAAAGATCCCCTCCAGAAGATGCAAACCTCAGTTAAGAATGTTGAAATACCAGCAGGGGACCATATTATCTGACCAGAGGAAAATAAAGCGAAGGTGGAAACAATATGTGGAAGAACTATACAGAAGAGATGAAATGATGACAGTTTCCCTTGAACAGGAGTCCTGTGAGAAAGAGTTTGCAATATTAAAAAGTGAAGTAAAAGGAGCTCTGAAAGAACTTGAAAGGAATAAAGCAACTGAAGTAGATTGGGTACCAAAAGAACTGTCCCAAGCTTCAGAGAGTGATCTGGTCCAAATCCTAAGAAGAATATGCCAAAAAATATCTAAAATAAAGCAATGGCCGCAAACTGGAATCATTCAATATGAATTCCAGTTCCCAAGAAAGGATATGTCAAAGTGTGTGACAGCTGTAGCACCATTGCACTAATTTTCCATGCATGGAAAGTGATGCTCAAGGTGTTGCCAAAAGAAAAAAAAAAAAGGAATTGTGCACTGTTTGGAGAGAGAAATACCTGATATTTTGCTGGATTCCAAAAAGGAAGAGGCATTTAAGATCATATCACAAATATACATTGGCTGAGGCATGTACCAAACAAATTCAGAAAATTTCAGCCTTGTGATTTATAGATTACAGTCAATAGTCAAGACTTTGACTATGGGAACCCCCCAAAGCTATGGGTGGTTCTGAAAGAAATGTGTATACTGCAGCACTTGTTTGTCCTAATGTATAATCTGTATTGTGAACAAGAAGCTACTGTTAGGACAGAGCAAGAATCATTTCCTGTATGCAAAGGCCATCAGACAAGGGTATATTTTATCTCCCTATCTGTTCAGTCTGAACACAAAACATCTTATAAGAAAACCTAGGTCAGGATCACAGGAGGGAGTGAAATTGCTTGAAGACACGAATTAAGGTATGCGAATGATACCATGTTTCTGGTATTTCTGACAGAAAGCATCAATGACATTTGATGAAAATGATAAAGATGCAAAAGCAGGACTGTAGCAGAACATTAGGGAAAGAAAAATCATGACTACAGAAGAATTACACAGCTTTAATGTCAACAGTGAAGAAATTGGAACTGTGAAAATTTTGCCTGCCTTGGCTCAGTCATCAATACAAATGAAGACTGGAGCCAAGAACTTAAAAGAAGACTGAAACATGGAAGGGCATCAGTGAAGGAGCTAAAAAAGGATGATGGAGACCAAGGCCAAGATCATCCAAATTATTGCATACCCAATCACAAGCTCTGGACAATGCTTGACAATGAAGAAAGCCAATAGGAGGAAAATGGATGAGTTTGAAACATGGTGCTGGAGGAGAGCTTTGCAAATACCCTGGACTGTCTGAAAGACAATCAAGTAGGTTTGGGATCACATCAAGCCTGAGCTTTCCCTGGAAGCAGAAATGACAACCCTGAGCCTGTCATACTTTAGGCAGATCATGAGAAGGCAAGGCTCACTGGAGAAGATAATCATACTGGGGAAAGTCGAAGACAGAAGAACAAGAAACCTAACTATGAGGTACTATGAAGAACAAGAAACCTATCTATTCCATAAAGGAAGTCCTTTCCTTAAGTTTACAAGGGCTAAGCAGAACTGCCATGGATAAGGTCACCATAACTCAGGGACAACTTTACAGCACATAACAATAGCAACGACAACTCTGAGTTGTTTTCTGCGTATCTGTCAATTACATAAATTTGTAGTAGGGTAAACTGTGTTTAGTATTCTGAAATTTTACCAGAAGTCAGTTCAGAATAGTAACTCCTGTTGTGGTTCATTTGCCTTTTCATATTCATGTTATCATGAGCAGCTTAGCTCCAAATCTGGGATCATAGATACACAAAAGTGGTCTTACTATCAGTGCTTTCTCACTGCTTATAATAGCAGGGTACCTATTAGGCTGAATTTATTACAGAGGATACCAAAAGCTATATAAATATTCTGCATTCTGTGACAAATGTATTGAAAAGTATAAATATCTCCTGCTTAAGATCATTAACTGAGAGTAATGTGTTATACTGGGTTAAGAAAATGCTTTTGTAACAAATGAGCTGCTCAGTTCATGAACCATTGATCAGTTTCATATACCTGTTATGAATAGGAAGGCCTTAAAAGGGAAATATTTTTCACGAGGCTTTTATGGCTAGCCTGATTTTGTTTAGACTTGTGAGCTATACCAATATTTTAATGTATTGGTTTAGGAAGAGGCAAGAGCAGCAAAAACTTTTAAATACCTAAGTGTCAATATTCAGTTATGCTGGGGCCCAGACACTAAGGCAACATTCAAACATTTCACCCTAAATCAGTGGGAAAGTTTCAGTAGCTAATTGCATCTTTATCATGGCTTAATGGACATAAGTATAGTAAAACTGAATCATCTTCAGTGTGATCAGTAACTGGTGTTACATATAATATGCACAAGAAAAGATTCTAATAATAAAATTATTCAATGGGATAATGTGTGTGTGTTTGTGTGTGTGTGTGGTATGACATAAGACAAACTTAAGGGAGACGTAACAAGTAGATTTAGAATTCATTGTGATCGAGCTGGTTGGTTGGAAAGGCCAAAGGTACTTATGTCAGCTAGGGTAGCGAGGTTCATGGTAATAAGTGATAATCGGAAGGGTTAGCCATGCCTTCATAGCCAGAGCAAGCAAAAGTTAGAATCTATTGCAAACAGGGATCAGAAATGGGTACATTGACACAGTCAGGCAGCTAGTCAGGTTCCAAATCCAGAGGAAGCATAGTATGGCTCAGGAGACAGCGCTGACCCCTGTACAGATTGCCCAAGCTGAGGAATGAGCCCTGTGTTCTGTCCCAAGCAGTGATTTCAGCTGGATGGAGTTCTGCCCTGAGGAGGAAGGTGTTTCTAGGCATGTGTTCAGGGATGGAAGGGAAGAAAAATCAAACAAATACAATTTCAGGCCAGGAGAAGGAATGCAAAGAAGGGCTTCAGATGATGACCTCAGTGATCAGGTTAGTATATAGGCCTTCCTTCAGGTTGATCAGTTTGGTTGATAGGCATTCTTCAGATAACCTGCAGGCTTCAATGTTATTTCAGGATCATGTGAACCCAGACTGATCCTTAAGTAGAGCTGTAGCACCATCTAAGTAGCTAGCTCAACCTCTGATAAGCAAAGACTCCTCAGTTAAAGAGGCTTAGCCTCCTTTGATCACCACTGACTCTGATGCCAGGGAGACCATGATTCTTCTGGTTCCTTTAGACTGGTGCCTGAGGGTGGCAATATTCAGGCTGGGGTGATGGTGGAAAGATGGAATCCTCTTGTACTGGAGCTAACAAGGCATTGGAATCACTGGCCTACCACATTCCAGTATTTAATCCAAGTCCAGAGCCTCATTCCCCATAGATAAGGAGGTCATGACAGCCCAAAGAAGCAATTTATTTGTTTATTTGAAACATTTCTATACCATTCCTATATAGTCAATGACTCTAAAACATAACAAACACTACCATACATATTTAAACAATAACAAGATAAAACCAATAAAATCACATTAATTAGAAGAAAATATAAAAGCAAAATATTATCTAGTAGAAATAATTATCCAGTTAATGGAATCAAAACAGACTGAACAAACAAATAAGCTCAGTGACATATAAAACCAATAAGCTAAAAATATAAAAATTTAACAAAATACTGTGATAATAAAAAGGTTTTGCTCTGGTGCCAAAAGGTATATGGTGTTAGGACCAGGTTCACCTCTCTGAGGAGTTGGTTCTATAACCAGGACACCACAGCTGAAAAGGCCCTTCTCCAGGTAGTCACCCTGGAGATGTCCTTCACAGCAGGCTCCTGAAGAAGGACTTCTGCTGATGACCTTACAGTCCGGGCAGGTGTATATGGGAGGAAATTTTCCATTAGATCTCCAGGTCCTAAACTGTTTAGGGTCCTATAAGTTATTGTAAATACCTTAAAGCAGGCCTGGAATTCAAATGGCAGGCAGTAAAGGTGATATAACACTGGAGTAATATGCTCATGCATCGGTATTCTCATTAAAAGACAAGCTGCTCTATTCTGCACCAATTGCAATTTACCAAGCGTTTTCAAGGGCAGGTGCACATAGAATGTGTTGCAATAGTTCAAGCAAAAGGTTACCAGGCCATGGATCACTGTTGCCAGTTTTTTTCCAAAATATCCAAGTGCTATTGATGGGGTGTGAGTTGTAGTACTCCTTTGTGGTCACCCACTGGTTGGTGCTGCAGTACAACAGTGATCTGGCCAATTTATACAGGGGTTAAAACACTTGGCCCTAACGGTTGGCTTCAAACAACAGAACAAGCTATGGTGGGGTGTTTTGGTTTGGTGGTGGTATTATTATTATTATTATTATTTGCAATTGTTGTTATGTCATTTCATCTGAATTCAGTCAGGACATTTTGCCATGGTAAATTTGAAATTTAGAAACCAAGCTAAGAAGCAATGTTTTCTTTTGTATAGTTTCTCTTGTCTTCTCTCTTCTATGACCATGGCTTGTCATGTTGTCTGAACTCAGATTAGTGGTTTCCATAGTCCTGGTATGCAACTACCACAGAGTGCCTTGGAAAAAGCAGCAACTGCAAAAGACACTCCAGACAATCAGTCTTTGTGTGTCAACCAATGAGGAGACACGTGACATAGATGGAGGCATCACGTGTCTGTCTATAGATGCATAGACAGACATGTGATGCATCTTGGAAATAATTTCAGGAACAGTGTCTGATGCGATAACACCAACTGTTGGAGGACTGAGCAAGGAGGATGGAAACCATAATAACACAGAAACCATTTGATTGTCTTTCAGGAGGATCATGGCAAAAAATATATGTACCATGGTAACCATGCAGGGTTGCTTGTCATGTTGATGTGCCTTGGTACCTTACAGTATCAGCAGAAAACGAGAAATACACTTCTCTTCAACAAATATATTGGGCCAAGTTACATGTTAGCTTTAGCCCACTATGGTTTGAAGCATATGTCGGTGGTCATGTTGAATATTCAAGTAATGACAGGAGGTTACTGTGGTTTATCATATCTGAACGTGGTGAGACTAGATTACCGAGACAAACAATCCATAAACAAAGGCAATTTTAGGCTGGTGAGTGGCTTGTTAACCACACCAACCAACCACCATCCCTAACTTCAGATGATGCAACAAGCCATGATGAACATCTGTCATGGCTTAAATATGGCCACCAGTATGCAGCCTAACCCACAGTGGGCCACAGAAACCATGTAAACTGGGTCGCTGTGTGAGGATTTCATACTTATGAATGGTATCATTTGCTCTGAGCCTGGAAGACTCACTGAGGCCACATGATTGGAGTTTTAGATAAATAAAAATCGATGTATTAGAATCCAGAGAAGAAAACACGATGTGCTACATTCTTCTAATTGACAGAATATGGCGACCTCCTGCCCAGCCAGTCAGATGAAGGGCACAATTTGGGATTATTTCTTGTGTTACATAATCAATGGCTGTCCCTCCCTTCCATAAACAGTGTCCATCGAATAACACCTGCTTCTTTTCTTACATGTTTGGACTAGAAATGAACAAATTAAGAAATACTTCTGTGTAATCTTGGATGTGAGATGAATCTTTGTTCGTCTGAGAGCTTGCTCTGTGCTGTACATGTGCAGTATCAAGCTCCATCTTAGGAGCTGTAGTATGGAATCATATAATGTGTGGTGAAATCCTGAATCACCCCATTATGCTTCCCTTCCATATATATGTACTGTTTACTCACCACCATCACTGATCTGTATATAGAGAAGAATGGAAGAAGGAATAAATTTAGAAACTGAACTACATGACTGCTTCTGTGAAAAAGAGTGGTCTGTAGAATGAGTACCAAGGCCAAGCTTGCCCTAAAGAGTTACAGTGACATCATCACATTTCCTCCTATAAGAAAAGTCCAATGAACCAACTGCATGTGCAGAAACACTTATTTTAGATGCAGGTTGCATGTTCTCTGAAGCTTGTACTCCATTCCAAAATTAATGATTTTGTCAGACAGTGATCCAAGCTCACTACAAAAATGAGCATTTGAAATGCATGTGTCCTGACCAGTGAGCTGATTAATTATGAAACTTGGCAGCATCACAATTTGGTCCACAGTTTTCTGTACAAGACAATAGCTATATGATTGAATGTTCTTTCTACACAAGAATCTTCAAGGGATGGGGGAACAAACTCTGGGTCAGAAGAGGAGGAGGTTTAGACTCTGCAGCTGAAGTGCCACAGCCAGAGAACTAAGAGATGAACCAGTCCTTGAGAACCAGTCAGCTTCAAATACTGTGAGCTTGCTCATGAGGAGGAGGGCAAAACAGAACTCCTTAATCCTAGGATCTGGCATCAGGAAAAGAGGACAGAACAGCTGAGAAGTGTCAGATGCTCCAAGGGATTGACTCTTAGGCAGGAGCTTTTACCTTGAAGGAATGGTTTGGAAGGGATGAGTGTTATTCAGTTATCAACTTCTTACCATTAAGCTGCTTTTCTCTAATGGCTAATATTTTAACTCTGCTTATTTCTTTTGTCATGGACTGTTACTGTACTTTTCATTTGCACCTTAAAGCCAACCTCAGCATACTAAAAGGCTTTTAAATAGAAAACCTTTGTCCTGGTCTGCTTAGAAGGAGTTGGAAAAGAACAGCTTCAACAATAGAATTCTTTCCCATTTATGTATGCCATTGTTCTTCTTGCCCTTTGTCAATTTGTTCATCAGAAGGTGCTCAAACTTCTCTTGATCCCAAATGCAAGATTGCAACAAAATGGGAGATGGGAAAGACTTTTGAAACAAGCATTTACACAATGCTAGACCAGTATTTAAACAGTATTTTAAAAGTATTTAAAATACTGAAACAAAGTGAATTAAGTACATTTTTATGCATGTTTAGACAGAAAGATGTCCCACAAGTGGGGGCTGCTGTTTTCTGTCTAAAAGTGCACAGGGCTACACCCTAAGTTGCTTATAAAAATAAAGGCACCCTAAGGCTTTATTTTTCCAGTGTCCAGTCACTACTACTCCCCCATTTTCCACCAGCCTATAGTATTGGACATCATTGTATATGGCATTTTACAGGCCACAGTGTCTAACAGAAATCCGAGCCATGTTGCCCGAATTCCATCACATTGATTCATCAAAAGGGAGATAACTATAGGACAAATATTTCATATTCTCTTTTTGGCCACACATTATAAATTTTGCTTTGTATATTTTGGTAGTTGGACTGTTTGAATCTGTAAGAATAAATTGCCAAGAATTTTGTTTTTGTTTCCCACAATAGGAACTAAAGATTAATCCGTGGAGACCTGTAAACTTCCTAATTGTAAGGACTGTATCTAAGTAAAGGAAAAGAAACTTCCAGTTCTCAGTTGTTAAATGTATCAGATAATTTATAACTAGTAAATTAGCAACTTTAGATAGGATCAAAGCTTATTTATTCATTTAAAAATATATTCTGCCTTTTCCTGCAAGTCGCTCACATAATGACTCACATAATCCTCTTTATTTTTTCTACAACTCT
The DNA here is from genome assembly GCF_004798865.1 of Varanus komodoensis. NCBI lineage: Eukaryota > Metazoa > Chordata > Lepidosauria > Squamata > Varanidae > Varanus > Varanus komodoensis. The sequence goes on along the minus strand of NW_025335268.1, from coordinate 78,528,785 downwards.
GAGTTCAGCTAGGCTTTGAGTTTGTGGCTGGCCCAAAGTCACTCTATGGGATGCATGGCCAAGTGGGGATTAGAACTGGTTTCTCTTAAGTCTAAGGCCGTCACTTTAATCACTATGCTATATTGATTCCCAAATCCGGGGGGGGGGGGATGTTGTGGAAGGGGGGATATTGTATCACTATGCAGTATGAGGGGTTTCCTATTTTATTTAACTTAAGAGTTTCCTGCCTTACTGGTCATTAGTGAGGGTCCTTCATGGAAAAACACCTTTGACAACTTGAATTTAGACTGGGATGCACATACCCCATCCCTTGGGCCAAATTTAGCCTGCCTGGCATTCTATTCTAACCTTCTAGAATTCCTGGCTTGGCACACCCCTTCAGCTGCCATGTGTCTGGCGTTTTCCTGGGTTTTGTGTGATTTTTTTAGGAGGAAACTTAAACTGTTTTCTAAGGTTTAGTTACGGACAGTAAGAGCTTTAAGTTAAACCATTGTGGAATTTTGGTGGCTGATCCTTCTTGTGGAACAGGATCCCCAGAGAAGCTCGCTTGGTGCCAATTCTGCTTTCATTTTAGTATCAGGCAAAAACATCTCTCTTCTCCACCTATTTTAATAATTGTCCTTTATAATGGATGCTTAAATGTTATTGTATTTTAGTATTTGGTTGTTCCTCTTACCTGAACATGTTTCATGATATTGATCTTGCCTGTGTTAGAAGTGTTATCAATTGGTTATTTTTAGAAACATAGAAACAGAGCGAGTCAGAAGGGACCTCCTGGGCCATCTAGTCTGATCCCCAGCTCCAGCTGGCTCTGTTCATGCTGTGCCTACTATTTTTAATGATGGTTTTAATTGTTCTGTTGTGATTTTATAACTGTATGCTGCCTAGAATTATGGACAGTAAGAGCAAATTGATAGCTCATATATATAAAAATGTATTGTGGCCTCAACCACTTTGCCATTGGCCCATCCCATTTTTCCTTTAGCCACTGAAATTATGGTCTCTGCAATCTTCTCCAAAACCAAATTTGATACTCAGGTTAAAAGAAGTTCAACATCCCTAATTTAAAGAGCACTACATGAAATGTGCCAGGGCGAGAGCTCAGTCTGAAAGGTAACTGAACGAATATTTGACTAATGCTGCTGTATCTGATCAGATGTTTTTTATATTCCATACCTCTAAGAGAAAACTGTGACTTGCTTTCATTTTCCTTACTCAATTATAGCACACGCATTGCAGAGCAGTAATTTTATGGTATTTGAGAACAGGAGAACTACAGAAGAGGTTGAAAATTAAGTGTGAGTCATGTGACCTTTTCTTCTCTCTTTCCCTCTCCCTACTCTTTCTTCTTCCTAGTCTCCTAAATCAGCATTTATCAGTGCAGCAAAAAAGGCCAGATTGAAGTCCAATCCTGTCAAAGTGCGATTCTCGGAAGAAGTCATTATTAATGGCCAGGTTTCAGTGAGTGCAAAGAATATTTTTTAATTTTTATTTACCAGTGGAAAATGTAATTTTTTCAAGGTCACTCTGTAAAGCTCTAAATGAATAAAATGAGATGATTGCATTCAATTCATTAAGTGTGCATGATGTATTTAACTCTATATGGGGCACCTAAGTACTTTTGAAAAGGAAGGAAGGAGAAAGCCAAGATTTGAATCAAACATGCAGTCAGCAACATGATATAGTCCTCTCACTCATCTGTACCCCATGAATTTTATGGAAGGCTGCTTGTTTGAAAGTATCCCTGTGCTATAATTACATCAAGTAAATAGCTGGATCAGCCCTAAGCATTGTGGGCTGTTCAAAAAACTCTCTGGGGGGCAGGAGAGTGATGCATGCAATCACAGGTCCTGATGTGGCCACCCTTGAGTAAGAAGGTGTTGCAGAAAGATGCTTTTCCCTGGGTTGTTTTAATACTTCAGAGAAAGCTGATACAAAGACACAGTGAAATCCTTGGCACTTGGAAAAATGAACAACGCAGTATGAATATTTTTAGGAATCGTCTCTTATACAAATCATCCATTATGTTCTAATTTATGATACGTGCTGTAACTTTAACAGAACTCAATGTTGCTTGGGGTTTGTATGTGCTTTCTTCAGACCTCACCTTGCAAATTCTGCCCTTGCTTTCTACAAACACTAATTAGTCAGTTTTATGCTATATGTTTTCTTCCTTCCTTGCCCTATCAGCTAATCCCTGCAATCTTTACTTTTAGTGGTTGTTTTGTATTTATAATTTTCTGAAATAAGTGAATCATAATCATTGCCATGCTGGGCTACTCCATGGTCCATTCAGCATAGCCTTCTGTCTACTGATAGATGCAAACCAAGGTTTAATTGAATGCAAATTAAAGGTATTGTGCACAAAGGAAGATCAGCATGCATGTTGCAAAAGTATTTCCCCATCCCTCTGCGCACTTATGTGTCTTTCATTGTTATAATACACAAAATAGCTTCTTACGGTGTCACATTACATGAAGATAATGTTAGTGAAGGAAATCCAGCTGCGAGTATGACTGGCTGCTTAACTAGTTCTTTGTAGCCTAGTGAGAGACTGGTTTTAGGATTTAGTATTGGAGGCTGAAGGCAACTGCAGATGTCAGCAGTCAATGGAAATACCATAGCTCAGTGCTAGAATTAAAATAAAATTAATGTTTTTGCTTGGTGGGATTCAGGATGCTTGATTTCAGCTGTTAGTAAGCTTCTGCAACTTTATGTCGCTCTTTCCTATGAATCAGAATGCTTAAGAGTTGTAATATGGGAATACTAATCATAATTACTCCTTAACAGGAAACAGTGAAAGATAATTCACTTCTTTTCATGCCAAATGTTCTGAAGGTGTACCTGGAAAATGGACAAACCAAATCTTTTCGTTTTGATTGCAGCACTTCAATAAAGGTAGGCTCACTACTCAGAGACTGTAACATTAAGACTGTTTAAAATCAAAAGAACCACTTGAAGCTTCCAGAAAAGGCCTTTATTTTTCACAAGAAAACTCTCATGTTCAAGAGCCAAATCTGTATCACAAAGTTCCCTCACAGCCAGTTTTGTGACATGTTGTTAGCAGGTCTGGAGAAAGGGAAACATAAAACCTGCTTTGCTCCATTACTTCTGTCAACAGGATGACAGTACACAGGCCTTGGCATGAATTTTATTGAAGGTTTTCCTAGTTACATGCACCAAATGTCTATTTAAACATTAATCAAAAAGGGAAAGTACTGCTCCATAAAAAATAAGAGGCTGCTCTGTGTACATCACAGAAAGGATCTTCTCCTTCCTTGGAAATAAATGCTACCTCTAGGAAGTCCTGGATGAATAGCCTGTGATAAGCCCAGGAATGCTACCAGCTTCCCCACCAGTCCATCATGCTGGCTTGTAACTAGCACTTAACTCTGTTCTTAACTTAATCCCAGGAGTTCCTTGGTCTTGGACACAAAGCTAACATATTGCTCATTCAACCCAACCTGGGTGTACTGAAAAGGGGAGCAAGGAAAGGCTTTCTTTCTCCTGAGAAGGCAGACTTAACCAGCTAGTTATCTGACGCCACACCCCAGCCTCAACCTGTTTCTGGTTTCACCCTGGTCATGTCCTCCATTGTACTCCCTTTTTGCCTGTCCTCCCATGCACCCTGGATTTCCTCCACCATCGCCATGCTCTCCTGCACATCCTCCTTTTATTCTCCCCCTTTCCCCTCTACCTTCTCCTTCATGGCTGCCCCACTTCACATGTTGCTCCTTTTGGCTGCAGATGAGGCAAAGCATGTGATGAAACTGGCCTCTTTTCCAGTGTGCTTTCCCTGCCCATTGTGCTGGCCTGGGAGCCTGTCAGGCTGCAGGCACCGGCCATGAGGCTACATACAATTCATTGGGTATCTGCTAAGAGGGGGAGAGCCCTGCTAACCCATCATGTTTGTGAACTATTTTTATGGTCCTACAATTTAATGTGGTATAAGTTATTTAAAATAGGGGTGGTCATTTTGATGATTGCACCTAAATTAAAATTTCATGGGGTTCACTAAGAAGGTCTGCTCTGCTGCCAAAGCTTAGTGTGGTTTGCCAGCAGAATACAAAGCTTACCTTAAGCTATTGATGATTAATTGAATAACTTGGAATAATATGAGCAATACATCTGTTAGGGTTACACAAGTGGTGAATTTTCCTTACTAGTTCATTGCTACTTTAAGTTTTGTAAAATATATCACAGGCTATGTTATAATGTACATATCATAATATGGGAGGGTTACAGAGAGTGAATGTTCGTATGTATCCAGACAGCAATGTCCTGCATTATCTACACAAATACAACACAAAATTGCTCAAGGAGGCAATGCAGTCTCCTTTTGCAAGCATACAGCACAGGCAAACCAAAGATCCAACTGAAAGCTGATTGTTTTTAGGATAGCATGAAGTGCAATCAAATGCATGTTTATTCATAGGTAAGCTCCAGTGAGAACAATGGGGTTTACTCTCCATTAAATGTGCATAGGATTATAGCTTTAGCTGCATTTGTATACCCACTTGAAAATAAGCATATGTGAATTCAATGATACTGAAGAATAGAGTGTAGAGGATTGCCCTCCTGTGACAAGCTGGACTGGGCCCATTATGTGATAGTTTCAGGAAAAGAATTAGGGAGGAAGTGCTGCAGCATCTGGGAGGAAAAGGATTAAACGTACAGCTATCCTATGACATTCCCATGTTGCATCCTTGCACTAGTCTGACATTTGAGGAAAGTGAAAGAGATCTCAAGCCTATACTTTGTACTTTCTTTTTGAAGGATGTCATCTTAACACTTCAAGAAAAACTGTCAATTAAGTGTATTGAACACTTTTCTCTGATGCTGGAGCAGAAGGCTGATGGATCTGGAACAAAACTTCTCTTACTCCATGAACAGGAGACTCTAACTCAGGTTTGTGGAATAATGCAACTATGTATGGAATAAAGAAATGCATTTTGCTTTCCAAGAACTGTAGATGCTTAGAGCCAGTCCTTATATTTTTTTTAATGAGGGTTATAAAAATGGTGTTCAAAAATGCAGAATTGTTGCTGATGTTGTTCTGGAAAACTTTCTGCTAGGTGCGTCTCAAAAGAAGAATTAGGAGTATGAATCTGCTTAGTTGGAATGTAATTGGTTGGACTTGTTAAGGATATTCCTGTGAGCAGAAAATGAATTTTCGAAAATAAAGAAGGTACAATTTCATATCAGATGGATCCACAGTATGAGGGACTGTAGGATAGCCAGCTGAATGCCAAAGACATTGCTGTTGTGACAGAGGTTAATAGAACACCTCAGATACATGGGCAGAACAGTCCCCATTCAAGTCTTTCCACCAGTGAAGCTATGGCAGCATATCAGCCAAAATGGGGTGGAGAGATGGACAAGAAATGGGTGGCACAGAGGAGGAGTAAATATATGCCATATTCTATACTCTTTCAATCCAAAATATGTATCTGTCAATGACACCGCTTTAGAGCAATCCTGGGCCTGGCAGGAAATTTTCTTCCCATTACCTTGAATGGGAGGCACCCAAATATCAGAGCCACCCAAATACCAGAGACATATGGAATAATCTGCTATGCAGAAACGCAGCACCTAATCACAACTGGGTGGTGGTAGTAGGCTCAGCATCAGTGGGTTTGCATGGTGAGGCAACTGCCAAGGAGCATAGGCTTGGAAGGGCTCATCTCTGGCCATGCCAGCCTTTCAGATGGAAGGCAACTGGATTGGCAGAGCTGAACATCAGCTCACTCCCTGTTCCAAAGTGCTACATTTGCTAGAAAAGCCTTCAGTCCCCATCACCACCATGAAGATACCAAGGGGTCATGGCATTCGAGTGGGAATGGATTCAGCACTTGGCTCTGCTCCACAGCTCTGCCACCTGCTGTCTTAGATTACCCCAAATGAAATGGCCAGTGTGGCAATATCAGGCATCCTATTACTAAGAAAAAAAAGAAAGTACGACATTTTGGGTGCATTGCTCCTAAAGCAGGGACCTAAACATTACTTTCAGGTTATCTAAAAAGAAAAATTGGCACATACATAGCTCTAGTCACACCAGTTTCTAGAAAAGATTGAAAGGCGGAAGCCATTGCATGTCTCTCATGCAAGTTCAGGGTAAGTTCTTTTCATGCATTTCCTATAATATATATCTTCTATAACATGTAGTGCTAGCAAAAAGTCTCACTTCATCTTAGAGATTACACTATTGCAAATAATTGATGTCCTTTCATATTATATGTTCCCAGTAGTACTGATTACTTTCTCTTGAACCTGTTCAAACAAAAATTGTTGCCTGATTGTTTCCATAACCCCACAATCTATCCTCTTGTACTGTGATAAATAGTGAAGCAGAAAACACTGCTGAGTAACTTCATTAATTAGACCATTAAGGAAGATTAAGCTTATTCTAGAATTGGCCCTGTGAGATTCTTAGAAGCACTGGTTCTGGCCTAATTTTGCTGTTACTGGAATCAATTGTTGTTTTCTTTGTTCCTTGCTTTGGAAAGGACTACCTTTTAAAAAGCTCACCCATAGCTTGTTAGTACTTCTCTTTTCGTGTGATTGCTTATCTTTAGGTGATTAGGAAATAGCTTGTCAGAGGAAGGTAGAGAACACTATTATGACTTAGGAACCTGTTTAAAAAACACTGACTAGAAAAAGCAAGACTGTTTTTTGATTAAATTTAAAGACAGTGCTGCCAATTTTCTGTCAAAGCAGACAAAGCTGGGAACAGTTCAGCCAAAGTTAAGCATCTTCAACTCCCACTGCTATCAGTAGGAAAGATTTTAATACAACCTCTGGGTCTTAGATCACCTGTTTGTCACACAATCAATTGGAACCTTTGACAGTACCAATACAGTAGGACAGTTTGCTTGTGTAGCATCTCCTGCTGTGTTCATCCTTCTCTGGTCACCTGTGTCTCTCAGAATCTGAAGCAAGTGGAATCTTAATGATGCTCCACAACTGATAGGAGACAGAATGAATGACAGCTTCTGTCTATAGTCACATACACACCTGATAGTTTGGTATAAATTAGTTAGGTGAACATGTACTTATTTTTCCATTTATATCCCTCCTCAATTTATGTTATTCTGTGTCCATCCATCTTTCTTCTTTTATCAGGTGCTCACTAGCAAATTGAAATATTCTTTCATTATTTGGACAGATGGTTTACTTTTTTAACTGACTTTTCCTCTTGATGTAATCTCTTGATTGGAGAAAGCAGTGCTAGGTGAAAATGGATTGAATTGACTGAATCACAGGTGGTTTCTTTAAACCGCAACCCAATCTTGGCACTTATAAGCATGTTTCCCTTATTCTGTCATTACACAATTCCATTCTGCAAAGATAGCACAATCAGAAAGGTATCACATTTTACACTTTCCTAGATGGGGAAATGAAATGAGACAGAATATTTCTTCAAGTGAAATTACCAGCTATTAACTATAGCAGTAAATTCAGGTAAAGACCTGAAGCCTTTACACTACAGAGAAACCCCCCAAAGATTTTCTGTTTCCTAACTGTTAGATTCTTCTTTCACTTAGTTTATCTGTGAGATGGTTTCTTGATAAGTTTCCAGCTATTGCATATAACTGTGACAAATGGTATGCGTCCCATGTAAGTCTGGCTCAGTTCCAGGAAGATTCTGGGTGAGGCATGGAGGTAATGGATTGGAATCCCCAAAGGAGACATCACCAGTGACTTCGTGATAGGCAGCATGTAGTTTGGTATTCCAGAGAAGGGCTAGGAGAACTTGCACTATAGTCCTTCTTTTTGTGGTTTGTTGTATTTATCCATATTTATCATGTATTTTCACATTTCACATTAGCTACCTTGTTTATCTTGTTAAAAGTTTTGGGTACAAATAGTTCAGTGAATAAATGAAACTCTATGGAATACAGATACTGTTTTGATGAAAGTCAGTGTCTCCAAGGCTGCATTGTCTCAGGCACAGGGATCTGGTTTTTCAAATACTGCCTCGGGTGGGCTTTTCTTTCTTAAAAATTCTGAAAAGGCCATTTGGGATGTTTGAGGACTAAGGAAAATACCACTTTTTTCAAAAGCATGTGAACTCATAGAAACATGTGAAGTACTGAAAGGAGCATTGAGACAATAAATTTGGAGATGCCTCCATTTTTTCAAAATCAAAATACCCTTATTTTAGTGGTGCCACCCCACTCCATTTAAGTTCTCTTAGTAGTGGCAGAACATGGCAAAAAATGTATTCTAATAGCAGCAGCCCTGCTGGGAGCTAATGAAATACTGACGTAAAAAAGGAGGAAAAGAGTGTTGCCAATTTGCCCACTTTTGTTCTGTGGTTAATGTCCCTGTAATTCACCCAAGCTTTGTGTGCCCTGTTAGAAAGGGCACACTGTCAGGAAGTCTGTGCCCTAGCACAAATGTTTTGTTGTTCCAGGTGACCCAGAGGCCAAGCTCCCACAAGATGCGATGCCTCTTCAGAATCAGTTTTGTCCCAAAAGATCCCATTGACCTTTTACGAAGAGATGCAGTTGCCTTTGAATATCTGTATGTACAGGTAAGTTACAGAAGTTTACTATAGAGTGAGACAATTTGTGCTGGTTCCTTTAAGCAAGCCCTTTTTCGTAAAGCATCTTCATAGCTGACATGAAACTACCTTTCAAACATTTTGGTTGTAATGGGAATAACAGTAAAAATAGCATACAGATTTACAAGATTGGTGATGATGATCTTGAAATACAGGGACAGCTGAGACTACTTGTTTCCTTGATGTTCCTTTGGTTATTTTTATCTAATCCTTTGTTTTAAAAAATCTACCCTTCCTACAATGAATAAATACATAAATCAGAGTGGCATGTGTGCCCTTCTCCAGTTTCACCCTCCTAGCAACCAAGGAGCTGTGACAGAATGGCTGCCCCAGGTCAGTCAGTGGCCTTAGGGGCAACCCAGTACCCCCAGAGCAGGATCTGATGCTTCTGCCTGCATAAGCTGTGAGTGGGGAGAGGAGACAGGTCTTTGATTTCCCCCTGCGGGTTGTGACATTGTCCACAACTTGGAGCTGGGAATCCAATCCTTCCGAATTGTGACAGTGCCACAGTTTATTGCTGAAATAACCATCCTGCATGGATGCTGGCTGAGGAACTCAACCTTGGAGGAGGAAAAGGGGGGGATTTCAGTGGGTATGGAGAGGAGGAGAGTAGAGAGGCCAGGATACAAGCTGCCCTCAACCACTGATGGCCTCTTTCCTTGCCCCACTGAAACACTTTTGCTCGGCCAGCCTTAAAGCCCAGAGTGAAAAATGTGGAGTGGGAGGCAGAGCTTGCCTCTGCTGTTTTGTCCATCATTGTGGATGCAACTTCATGGATTTAGACTTGGGCCTCCTCAAATCTGACATGCCAAACTAATGCTAGACATCACCTGACAACTTCAAATGAACATTTTATTATACAACAGGTAATATTAAATTGTGCATAGTATAGCACAAAAAGCTTATATATTGAAGGAAGGAAGAAGCAGCAGCAGCAACAAAAGTGTGGAGAATACAACTAGGCTAGGATTTGGCTTATACACTAAACAGAGGGAGATACATTCTAAGAATAGACAGGATGAGCATTTGGCAGTGTATCCACCCATTTCATTGTTCTTCCTGAGAAGTTATTGATAATAAAGTCAAATCTTCCTCATTAAACAGTGAAATCAAGAGCAAAGATATTCAGTTGTTTTAACAAGAGGGGAAAAGCCCTATGGCAACATATCAGTTGTTTCTTTTTTCATTCCAAAAAGTTGCTATTCTTAAAAGTATTAAATGAAGACTGCAACCTTCTTGGTACCAGCTGGGTATAATTTCCCCAAAGCTATGCTACCAGGTACCCATCCCTGTGTATTAGATTTGTACAACTGCATTTTACTAGTGAATATAATTGACTGTTGATTTAAAATTAGCATATATAACAGTTCCTTTTTAACATCATTTTGCTGTTGCCCTTCAATTGTCCTTCTCCTTACTCTGTTACTACATCACAGGCTATAGGCTCCCAAAAGAAAGGAAGAGCTGCAAACTTATATAATTTTAATACCCTAGTAGATTTAATTATGTTTTAACTTGTATTTACATCAATGTTCTGATTGTATAAATTCATATTTTAAGAGGGCTCAATTCCCAGTACTGGGAATGTATGGACTATAAATAAATTTGATGATGATGATGAGGAGGAGGAGGATGCATCATCTGTCAGGTTATGTCTGGAGTCCTAACCTATGTTTATCCGGTACTCCATATTCCTGAAGCTGATTGCTTTCAATTCAAGCTGCTACAACTCAGATTCCTCAGTCAGAGCAACACAGTAGTGGAACCAGCTGCCTAGCAAGGTGGTGGACTGTCCCACACTTGAGACATTCAAGGTGAAACTGGACAGTCATCTGAGTGGGATGGTGTAAATCGATGTCCTGCAACAGCAGGGAGTTGGACTCGATGGCTTTCATGGTCCTTTCCAACTATTCTGTGATTCTTTTTCTTCTTGCTTTGTTATTTCTGCTAGCAACTTCTCCATTAGTTGTAGAAATGAAGAAGACTAAAAGAGGTTGTGCAAACTCCCAAGCCATTTTGTTTTGGGAATGAGAAGTTCAGAACCCTCACTTAGGAAAGCCAAGGGAGATATTAGCTATGAAGTGCCATTCTTGGCAGATATATCTGATACAGAAAGTTAGATTCCCATTCTTGGAGCATGACTAGGTTTTAACCTGTCATGCCTGAGACTCCAGCTAAAATGGTACATGGAAAGGAAACAGTAAGTCTGAAACCTGATAAATTTGCTGTAACCAGGTCCATTGTACATTTTCATTTGGCTTCACAGCTATTTCTCACTTTGTGATCTTCAGGTGTTTATGGACGGCCCATCTGGTACTCACAGTTCTAGTTAATTATAAGCTTACCTTTTCAAGAAGAATTAGTCATAATGCAGTGTATATGTTTAAGATCAGAGATTTTTGAGCTTGATACTCCCTCTGCTGGTTCTTTGACAGAGCTGTAATGATGTAGTTCAGGAGCGGTTTGGACCTGAGCTCAAATATGATATTGCACTAAGACTGGCTGCATTACAAATGTATATTGCAACTGTGACCACGAAACATACTCAGAAAATTTCCCTCAAATACATTGAGTAAGTATATAATGCACATTTTATAACATATGGGGTGGATAGAGTTGTAGAAGTCTATAGAGTTCTATATGCAAGACAAGATTAAGTCTGAAATGGACCAAACTTTGAATGGCCAGCAAAATGTGGTACATCCAATGGCTTTTTCAGGAAAGCCTCTGAAGAAACGTAACTTAATGAAAGATTTTGAGTAGGAAAACTTAAGCCATATTGTTTATTTATTGGAGATGGTTCCAAACTTGATTTAAGGCAGTACTATCTTACCACTAGAACTGTTGCACAACGTAACTTCCTATTTACGGTTAATTTACTTTTGCTATTAAAACACCACAACTTCTCTCTACTCTATTCCAATCTACTTACAAAGTCATTCAGAACAAACAATAAATGAGAGAAATTAAACATTGAGTTAAAGGAATCTATTCTCCATCAAAGATTGCATCCATATTATTGCTGCAAATATATTATTTTTAAATTTATACAGTGTACCCCAAGAAATATTCTAAGGGAACATACATAAATGTATGTATAAATGTATATAGTGCATACCTATCCAATCATTCAATCAAATAAAATCTGTTTCAACCAGCTAAAAAGCACATTGAGGTTAAAATGCATAGGGAAATAAAATATATGAACTTGACCCCAAAAGAGTGGACCATTTGCATTAGGTTAATGTTCCACAAAGGGTAATCTGAAATTGGGCAGTATCACAGAAAAGGCTTTCCATTTCTACCTGATAAATATACTTCTCTGTAAAAGGAATATGCAGAAAGACATCCTCTAATTATGGGCTAGTTTATATGGGAGGAGATTCCTTCACATCATACCTACGGTCCATGCACAAATTGGAGCTTTACAAGGATTCCTATTAGGCAACTGTTCTTGTCAAACCAGTCCTTGAATGCTCAGAAAGAACAATGCCTCTTTTTTTAGTGCCTGCCTATCCATACATAGAAACATAGAAACAGAGTGAGTCAGAAGGCACTTCCCGGGCCATCTAGTCTGACCCCCGGCTCCAGGCAGCTCTGCTCACGGCATGCCCACCATGTGCATACCTACCCCTACATCTGAGTGGAGTCATACCTGCGGGCACCTCTAGGTACAAACCCTGCCATGGGGCATCTCTGTAGTCCTCTAAGAAAGGGATCAATTCATTCAATTCCCAGCAGTTTGCAGGGGCAGCCCTAGTATCAAACCATACTGATTGTAAAGCTATGTACTAGAAGTCTTTCTCCAATCACTGAAAATGTAGAAAGGGGCTGTTCACTCCATCCTACAACACTGTCCTTCAGTTTACTAATATCTCCTGGCTTCCAACTATTTGGACTGAGAAACTATGTGCTAGTTAGGGAAGTCTGCCACAATGACTGAAGATGTATCACAGGCTTCAACCACATGAACCACTTAAATTAATGTAAATGAATTGATGTGTTGCAAAAATTAAAAAGAAAATCTCAGAGTTTTAGAGTTCTTTTAGTACCCATGCCAGTTTTTAGGCATCTACATTTCACATTCTTGCAGCTATTAACTTGACTAGCAGGCAGACAAAGAGAGAGATAGACACTCTTTTATTGCTATGAGTAAAGCAAAAGCATCCTACTTAGAGTTCTGCAACCACGATAATGGCTTTAGGCATGTTATTCAGAGAAAAGTATAAGTTTAGTAAATTTAATACCATTAAATTGGCATTGCACAGTGTGGACTTCTAATGCAATGATTTGTTCACATACTGCATGCCATCATTATTGATTAGTCCTAGTTTGCAGACCCTTCCTAGATCAAAACTTTCCAAATACAACTCATTTCCAGTGTTGGTAGAATCCAGGAGTAGTTGCATTAAGTAAGCACAATGAAATAGGGATCTAAAGGCCAGCTGGTATATTTTTCCAGGGCAGGTTGGCCCTAAATAAGACCGTGTCCTCCATGACACATCTTGCAGCCTCATGAAACGGATAAGTCTTCCTCCTACTTTTACAAGGGAGTTTCAAAGCTTGCCAGTTTCACCGTTGCTCTTTGAAGTTTTTCTGTAGGGATCTTTAAGCTTGTGTACAATGTTATGCGTTCAGCTGGAAATGTTTAAAAAAAAGGAAATTAAATCAGAGATAGTGGTACATAAAAAGATATTTGGATACTTGTGCACAAGCATATCTATAGTTCCCATACTGGAAAATAAACTGCAGTATTTGTAAACAAGAACATGGTGTTAATGTACTCACTGTTTCAAAGGAATCTTAGCTGAATTACACAGAGAGCAGTAATTGAAGCCTACAATATTGATTTGAAGAAGCAGCCCAAGTGGGGTTTATAGACAAAGTTATAAAGCACAGACTTGTGCTCATGACAAAAATCTTAATTTCAGGACATTTAAATACTGCATAGTATGGATGCTATAGATGAATGGCCATGCAGGTGGCTGTGGACCTTTGCAATGAAAGTGTGCAAGGCTAAGCCAGTTGTGTGAGGTGCTTCCCACATGGTTTAGTTGATTTTTAATTTTTGTGAGCTGCAATCTCAAAGCTTTCACAACCCTCTAAGGGAGCCTTCATTTGCAGGCCCTCCATTCCCCACTGATGATTAGAATGTCTAGCCACACTGACATCTGTGTACGTGATTCAGTGATTAGGTTTATGTGGCTTTAAAGCATGGGGTCTTTAGAGCAAAAGGCAAAAAAAAAAAAAAAAAGAAAAGATATTTTCATAACAGAGATTTGTATTTCTACCATTTTAATTATTTTAGTTTTCTGTGGAATTGTGTCCACTGTGTATAGGTAAATACCTTGCATTTCTACGCAATGGGTTTGGCCATGTAACTGCATTTGCTCAGCCTTGTGGATGCCATTTGTATAGATAATTGTCAGAGCAATGTGAAATTAAAGGTATGCCTTATATTGCAGAAAAGAATGGGGACTGGAGACTTTTCTTCCATCTGCTGTACTGCAGAGCATGAAAGAAAAGAACATAAAGAAAGCACTTTCACACCTTGTCAAAGCAAATCAAAACCTAGTTCCTCCGGGTAAAAAGGTAATGCATTTGCATCTTAATAGAAATAGATTTTCATAATCAGTAGAGCTGAATCCAAAAGAGAGAATTTTAAGTTGGTTCTTTAAATAAGTAATTGGCAAATGTATTTTTCAGAGATTTTCCAGACCTTGCAATGGGCAGTGCTTATTGCCATATTCCAAGAACAATTAAAAATAATTTAGCAAAACCATTATTTCATCTTGAGAATGATGGAAATTGCTATTTAACCACAACGACACGGCACTTTCCCTTCTCCTATACTCATTTTGCTTCTACATTTCATAACAAAATTGCTTGAAAATCACTTTCACTTTTCTGAATTGTATTACTTTGGGAGTCTGCCATGCCCTCACATCTTTTTCATCAAGCAGTCCATTGATTTCTGTGATACTGTTGAGTACAGTATTCCAATACAATCATTTACCTTTGACATTAATGGATGTGGTGCTCGAAAGTCTTAAATGCATCTGAAATGGCATATATCTTACCTTTTCATACATGACAACACCGTTCAGCTGAAGGTACACATTTTAAAGTTCCATTAATTCACTTGCAGTGTGAAAGATTAAGCACCTATTTATCTCTCACTGAAATTATTGGGATTCGAAATGCATTAATAATGCGTTATCGAAGATGGGATATAAAGAACCATTCTTATTGAAACTTGGGTATAAATTTAGAAGATAAAGTCAGTTAATTTTTGTCACCAGCAGACCCAGTGTTATTGGCCAAATGCTGAGCCCCACAGTGCTCACTGGAGCTAAAGCCCATCACCAACATCCTCATTAAAAAGCAAACTTTTTCCTATGGTAGTGATACTTACCCTAGTACCACAAAGAAGAGCTCCAGGTGAGAGACTGCAGCCGCTGCCGCCGCTGCCTTTTGTGTCCCTGGAATGCCTCTAGACCTTGCAACATTGACCCCAGAGGCAAGCTAGAGGAGATGAAGATGGTGGTGGCGGGTGTAGCCATTTCATCCAGCACTTCACCCTTCTCAATACCAGAATGAATCTTGGATGTTTCCTCCCCTACCAGTGCTTGCTGTTGCCTGGCCAAAGATTACCAGGGCAATGGTGACAGAAGTTGAAAAATTCCAAAGTTAAGAAGTACCAAATGAAATGGCTGCATCGGTTTCTTCCATCTTCGTTTCCCATCAGTGAACACTGCTTGAGCTGAGTAGTTCAGATCAATATTCTACTAAAGCAACTCTAGTGTTCAAGCTTTACTGTTGATACAGTTTGGATTACATCTGTTGAAAGCAAATAACACTTGAATTCAAAGAACGAAATATAATGACTGCTTTCAGGAAGGAGTGACTTACCTATACACTCTGATAAGCTTTTATTGCCAGTCTTCTTGGGCTGTGCAGTCAAATTCTAATTAATCTAGTTAATGATGTTCTCCACTGTGTCTTACTTTCATATTCATGTTTGGTTTCTCCCCCACCCCCTTATCTCCAGCTATCTGCTCTACAAGCCAAGGTACACTATCTCAAGTTTCTCAGTGATCTACGGCTATATGGAGGCCGTGTATTCAAAGCAACATTAATGGTAGGTTCTTTTTTTTATTTGCCAAATAGTATGCAGATGGAAGATTAACAGGGTACTTCATTAATTGTATTATAACTAATATTGAACCAAATCATGAAGTAGCTCTAATACTACTTCAGGGAGACTCATTCTGATCACCTGCATTTTTACAGATGTCATTTTCTAGTAACAAGTACATAAAATTAGTAGTGCCATTAAATATCATTTTCTTACAATACTTTAAAGCATTTTATTTATGTGATCTACAATCTGGTTAATCTAGACGATATATTTAATGCAATGTTTTTATTACTATCACCCAATAGCCAGAACTCGGAGTAGTTCACAACAATTATCTACTAGAAGTAAACTGATTTAAACTCATACTCTTTTCCTCATTTTATGAAGATCTCTTCTTTTTTGTTTACTTGTTGCAGCAGGGAGAAAAACGTTCTGAGGTGACATTGTTAGTGGGACCACGATATGGCATAAGCCATGTAATAAATACCAAAACGAATTTGGTAGCACTACTGGCCGATTTCAGCCATGTGAACAGAATTGAGATGTTTACAGAAGATGAAACTATAGTTCGAGTTGAGCTTCATGTGCTAGATGTAAAAGTAAGTGGAATATCGATCTGTCTTAATTATTTAAATCAAATTCTGTATTGTAAGAATCTAGGTCTGAGAGTTTCTTAAAAGAATGGCCCCTTGCACCTTGGTAGGCAATTATCCCTAGAAACATGAATAATTTTTAAATCATAATTGCAACTGTTCATTGTGGAATACATTAACTAGAGCATCTCTGGATCTCTCCTCAGATTATGTCTCTGTCTTTTATGTGTAAGACTCAAGATTGTACCTAGATGTGTGGCATTCTAAAGTCCAGTATAGTTACCTCTCCTGACTCCTGAGGAATCCTATAGTGCAGCTCTGCATCAGCCAGTCTGAAACTGGCCTACAAACTGTATCAGGTGCAGAAGGCAAAGGAGAGGCTCAGAGACCTGGAGGAATCTCTGAGGCTTCTGTACCCCATTCAAGAATGGCTAACATGAGCCTTCCACCTTGGCTTCTGAAATCTTACTTTCTCATGAAGGCAGGGTATTCTTTAAGGGAAAGAGTGATATGGAAACTAATCTTAAAAAAAATATTATTCCCTCCCCTCTCAAATTCATAGAAATACTACGAAACCTAACATGAATTTCTTCTGAATAAACATGTTAAAGAGCATACTGGCACTGTAATTACATTAGATTTGCTTACTGCAACTGCAAGAAGGGTTTTTTTTCCCCTGTTTCTGTTTGGTAATCTGTGTATTTTACTCCAAGATAACAGACTTGTCCTGATGATGTAATGTCTTGGTTGTCTTTTCTGCTTAGCCAATCATTTTGTTAATGGAATCATCAGATGCCATGAATCTTGCCTGTTTGACAGCTGGATACTATAGACTTCTAGTTGATTCAAGGCGTTCAATATTTAACATGGCCGGGAAGAAAAATGGTGGAAGCCGTGAAGCAGGTAATGAATATTTACAATGTAACAGACACAATATGCAAAATACTGTACCAGGTCACTTATCAGATTTTTTTTTTCCTGTCACTAGAGAGTGCTGTGAAATTAAAAACATGTACTTCAACAATTATGATTTGTAAGTTTTAGCATGTATCATCACTATAAGTCACTGTAAGAATTCATTATGTGAATTCTCTGTGAGCCAAAAAATGGATAAATAAAAAACATCTGTTAGAAAGTTACCCTGGGTTATATGAACAGGATGAAGCTAAAACTATAAAAGTTTAGAAATAACGAAGTATCCTTAATGGCATAAATTGATTTGTTATTTACCTTTCTCCCATGTACTCATTTTTAGGGAATGAAACTAAGGGGAAGCATAACCTCCATGGATCAGAATGGAACTGTGTGGCAAAAACTACTACATTCCCAGCAGAAGAAGAACAGGAGGCCCACATGTTTGTAGATCCGAAACAGAAAACTACAGAATCCTGCGACAGCACTTTGTGTCCAAAAGAACACAGACACCTATACATAGACAGTGTTTATAGTTCAAGTGAGATTGATCAGCAATTGGCTAAACAAAGTGACTCTACAGAGGCAGAAGAAAACCAAAATTTAAGCCAACAATCTGTGCTGTCATACTCAGGAGGACTGGACTCAAGCAAGAAGACACAAGGATCTCCAAGAGCTGCAAAAGTATCCTTTATATTTGGCGATCACAATTTGGATGGTATTAATCCCCAAACTCTTGGCTATGAAAGACTATTGGATGAAAGTCCAGAAACTTTAGATAAGCAAAGAGCTCTTTATATAAGCCATGCCAATGACATTAAGGGTTTAGAGCTCTCTCCAGATACTGATAGCATTCAGTTTGCTGCTAATTCAGTTTATGCGGGCTTAAATGATGGCAAAATATTTGAAGCTGCAGAAGGAATAGAAGAGCCTTTGCTGCATGATATTTGCTATGCAGAGAACACAGAAGATGCTGAAGATGAAGATGAAGTAAGCTGTGAGGAAGACGTTATGGTAGGAGAAATCAATAGGCCAACTCTTCTTAGCCTTTCAGGTTCTAGTGATGACATCATAGACTTGACATCACTTCCACCTCCAGAAGGCGATGATAATGAAGATGACTTCCTATTGCATTCTCTAAACATGGCCATTGCTGCTCCTCCACCTGGATTCAGGGACAGCTCGGATGATGAAGACTCACAGAATCACACCTTACAGTACAGAGAAGACAAGGAGGAAGCCAAGGACGTTGGGCGTGGTGATATCCCAGTGTCTCTTATTGATGCTGTCCCCACTAATACTGAAGGAAAATGTGAAAGGGGGTTAGATGAAGCTGTGGTTTCTACTCTTCAAGCACTGGAGGCCTTGGCTGCTTCTGAGGAACAACAGACTAATGATAATTCAGGTTCTTTCACCACTGTTACGTTCATTCATTGAAACAAACCATACCATTTCATCCATTTTTACCATTTAGTCTTTTCAACATTAACCTTTTTGGAAACATTTCATAGTCATTGTTGTCATTGTTATTGTTGTTTGCCATCACCTATACATCCCATAGGATAGAACCACCATTGTGTTAAGTTGCCTTTCTTGGAAACTATGCAATATATGAACCAGTATTCTAGAACATTTTTAAGCTTACTAAACCCATTTTCTTATCAGTATGTTGAAGTGCCTGACATGGTTTCATTAACTGGCTCTTATTCTTTGTGGCATACAGGTGTAGCCATCTTGAGAGCATATAGCCCTGAATCTTCATCAGATTCTGGCAATGAGACTAACTCTTCTGAAATGACTGAAAGTTCTGAACAGGCCACCGCACAGAAACTGACTGAAAATGCCACGCGCATGTTTTTGCCTGCTAATGAAGGTAACCAACCGCAGGCTGAATTCTCCATCACCAAGAATCAGGCTGGAGGGCTGCTAATGAAATCTTTACCATCATCGTCTAATCAGCAAGTTACAGAGCTACAGACAAAAGTTGTGCCTTCAAAGCAGATTCTCCATTCAGATAACATGGAGATGGAGCCAGAAACCATGGAAACAAAATCTGTTACTGAATATTTTAGCAAACTGCACATGGGGTCTGCAGTTTATTCTTGCACTACTAAACGGAAAAGTAAGGTGACTGATGGAGAAGGGAAAATGACTCCTGATGGCCATGTTGTTACAAAAAAACAGCAGGAGGCTAAAAAAACAGAAACTGATGAGCAAAAGAGTAAAATTGGTACTCTCTCCTTGAGGGAGGGTCAACGCATAAGCACTTTTAATGTAGAGAGAACTGCCTTTCGCAAGGATGGCCAAAGATGGTATGTTGCTCCAGAAGAAGGAGCAGTGGAGAAACCAAATTCAGAGACAGTGAATGGAAAGGCAGTTCCACGAGTTTCCAGTCTTGGGAAAACAGAGATGGATGGCAAAGATGATGTGTATCCTGAGATTGATCATAATGTTATTTTAGGACATGGGCCAGATGAAAATTTTGTGTCAGATGTGTCTACTCTGCCTTCACCCAAAGATTGGAATGACTCTGAAGATGTTAATTTGTCTGTGGATGATCGTCTTTCCAAGCTTCCAGAAGCTGAGCAGAGTGTGACTAGACTGTGCGAGTACCATTTAGCTAAGCGAATGTCCTCCTTGCAGAGCGAAGGCCATTTTTCCCTGCAAAGCTCGCAGTGCTCTTCGGTGGATGCAGGCTGCAGCACAGGCAGTAGTACATGTGGAACCCCTGTTGAATCTCCTCTTTGTACCTCTGATGCTAAGCACATCATGCCTGACTCAACAGGAAAAAGCATCGGCTATATTTCCGTAGATGAAAGAGCTGCCACGCATCCCAACCACGGATCAACGTACAAGGAGCTGCACCAGCAGTCAGAAACTGTGTGCCACAGAATGGCTGTTCCTGTTATGCATTCTGCAGTGAATTCTGCTGACCCCCTGTTTGGCACGTTGAGAGACGGATGTCACAGGATTCCTAAGATTAAAGAAACTACAGGTACGGAGCATCAGAGCACTGATCTTGAATAGGGACAAAAATCATGGGTGCCAACTAAAATGATTAAAGCAAACCAGCATCCCCACATGTCCGACTGTTTCACACACTGTACAAATCCTGTCTAAATAGTGCAACATAGATCTTGCCACAAACCCACAATGCATAGTAAGTTCAAACACATAAGCAAATGCCCAGTTTCTACAGACCTTGTACCTTGGATATGGAGAATCAAGTGATATGTGTTTATTCCTGAAATACAATGAAAAAAATGGTGCTTTGGACTTCTTCTTCCAAAGCCCAGAAAAAGAGAGCTTCCCAAAACCCTTTAAAAAATTCTTAACATATAAGTGGTAGCTTTGTAGCCACATGTTCTCTAATGTAGGAAAGAGCTTAGGGAGAGATCCCTTTCAAAACAGTACAGCCAAATGTCCAGCACAGAAAGGAGAAACAAGCAGAGGGGAATCAGAGAAGGCAACACTCACATACCTTTGCAGTATTGAAAAAAAAAAATAAAGAAGTCATTCTGTCTCATCTAGTCACTTTACCTACTTGCCTAGTCTCTTGAGTCCCAAGCATATGCCAAGTTTATTACAGAGAGGATAGTTTGAGAAGAAGAGAGCATCTGACTTTCAGTTAGTTAAGGGAAAGCTCTAGAAGCACTGAAGGACAGTACGTCTTATAATTTTTTTTTTGCCCAGTAAAAGCCATACCCTTGCAGCCTTTATTTCTAACACAAGTGGTCTAGCAAACAAAAAAAATCTAGTAGCTGAACCCACCTTCTCAAATTGTATTGCCAAAAGCCCCAGGTGGTTGGAACCAATCATCCTCTTCAGAAAGTTTTAAAGTTTTCTTCATATCTGGGGGACAAGAGACTAAGAAGGTTAAAGAAAGTTGCTCAGGTTATGTTCCAGGAGCCACTGTGAATCTTGGAACAAACCTTGCCCAGAACTTTTCACTTGGGCCTAGAAGGGCTTTTTAAGAGATGAGGCTTATTTCTTGCACTACTCTCTTTTTGACACAGCTATTTATTGATCAAAATGGTTAGAAATTGCCTTGCAGTCCTATAAAGGACCCCTGCCAGGTGCTGTGCAAAGAAAAAGCAAACAAAAACAAATTTAACAGAGAAACAGATTAAAACCAGAACTATTTTAAAACTAAGCAAACCTTTGAAGTCCTGCTGAACTCAGTGTGACTTACTTCTGAGTACATATGTATAGGATTGCACTGTATGTCTCTTTTCAAGTCCCTGCCTGAACCACACTAAATGACACATGCAGTTCCAAGCCTTTTTCCCTAAAAGATTGTTTTTTCAATGGCTGAGATATAACTCCAGAGTCTTCAATCAGGAGCAAAAAAGGAACAGCTACTCTTCCTTTTTTTTCCCTCTGACTTGCTTATATCTTTTCCCCACAGGAAGATAAACATTTTAGGGAGTCTGCTTTTGAGTAGACAAATGGCAGAAAGGGAAATGATGAAGCGGAGGGAGCAGAATTTTGGGAAAAGTATATCTGAAATTATTTTAAGGCCACTTTTAACAGTGAAACCTGCTCAAGGTGTGCTCAAGGTGGCAAAAACCCCCAAAAAACTCAGCTGAATGTGTGGTGTAGTTTGCCTCTGCTAGCCCACAAGTCCCCAGTGCAGATGCCTTCCAGATTTAGGTCACAAGGAACAGTGAGAAGGAAATGGAGACATTGGAAGCCACATGGTCTGTGTATGTGATGAGTGTTACTCTTGAGATATGGCCTGTACTAATGATGACAGATGTGAACCAATGGGATCTAACCATGGCACATGTTCATGTGCATACTAGCTCTCTCCATGCTGATGCACATGCTGGCCAAACCCCTTGATAACACCCTTGGCCACAAAACCTAACTGTTCAGTTGCATGGATTACAAATTTTTCAGCAATATCATCTAAATAGCGTTTTAGAAAGCATTTCTCTATCTTGGACCTCTTGGGGAATAAACCACAAAACCACAAGAATGTTTATCTAACAGCAGTATTTTTATAGTGCCTTTTCCTGCTGGGGCAATCTTGTTTTAGGGCAAATATTTACAATTTATTTTATTTATTTATTTATTAAAACATTTTTATGCCGCCCCATTCGCCGAAGCCTCGGGGCGGCTTACAACAAAAAATTAAAATAACATTTTAAAATATATACAATAAAATACAAATATATAATATAAAACATACACTATAAAACAAGCCGCCCTGGCCAAATAAAATTCAATAATATTAACATTTAAAATACTGCTTAAATAAAAAGGTCTTCGCCTGGCGCCGAAAAACAAATAACGACGGCGCCAGGCGGACCTCTCTGGGGAGCGCATTCCATAACTTAGGCGCCACCGCTGAGAAAGCCCTCCTCCGAGTAACCACCCTCCTAACTTCTTCCATGGAGGGCTCCCGGAGAAGGGCCTCTCCCGCCGATCTCAGGGGGCGGCTGGGCATATAAGGATGTAAGCGCTCCTTCAGGTAACCAGGACCCAAGCTGTTTAGGGCTTTATAGGTCATAACCAACACCTTGAATTGGGCCCGGACTTCAATGGGAAGCCAGTGAAGCTGACGGAGAACTGGAGTCATGTGAACATAACGTCCAGTCCCCGTCAGCAGCCTGGCAGCTCTATTTTGGACCAATTGAAGTATCCGGACCGTCTTCAAGGGTAGCCCCACGTAGAGCGCGTTACAGAAGTCCAAACGGGAAGTCACCAATGCATGTGTCACTGTCGCAAGGCAGTCATTCTCCAGATAGGGGCGCAGCTGATGAATTAGCCGAAGCTGGAGGAAAGCGCTCCTCGCCACTGCTGTTACCTGAGCTTCCAGTGAAAGCTCTGGGTCGAGGAGCACTCCCAAGCTGCGGACCTTGTCCCTAAGAGGGAGTGCAACCCCATTCAGGACAAGGTTCAATTCACCCTCTCCGAAGCCCGATCCACCAACCAACAGGACCTCCGTCTTGTCTGGATTGAGCTTCAGTTTATTGGCCCTCATCCAGCCCATTACCTCGGCCAGGCACCGGTTCAGCACAGCCACTGCCTCACCTGGATTGGTGGAAAACGAGAGGTACAGCTGGGTATCATCAGCGTACTGATGGTTCCGCAGCCCACACCTCCTGATGACCTCTCCCAGCGGTTTCATGTATATGTTGAACAGCAAAGGGGACAAAATGGACCCCTGCGGTACTCCATGGCATAGCTGCCATGGCGCAGAGCCATAGTCCCCCAGCACCACCTTCTGGAACCGGCCATTGAGATAGGAGCGGAACCACTGCAAAGCAGTGCCTCCAACCCCCAATCCCGCAAGCCTATCCAGAAGGATACCATGTTCGATGGTATCGAAAGCCGCTGAGAGGTCCAGCAGAACCAACAGGGACGCACTCCCCCTGTCCGTCTCCCTGCACAGGTCATCATACAGGGCGACCAAGGCAGATTCAGTACCGTACCCGGGTCTGAAGCCGGACTGCAATGGGTCCAGATAATCAGTTTCATCCAAGAGTGCTTGGAGTTGTCCCGCCACCACTCGTTCTAACACCTTGCCCAGAAACGGGATGTTGGCCACTGGTCTATAATTAGTGGCCATCTCTGGATCCAGTGACGCCTTCTTCAGGACCGGTCGGACTACCGCCTCCTTCAAAGGGGCAGGCACCCGACCCTCCCTCAGAGAAGCGTTAACCACTTCCAAGATCCAGGTTCCAATCCCGTGCTTGGAATCATTTATTAACCAAGACGGGCAAGGGTCCAAAAGGCAAGTGGTTGGACGTACTCGCCCAAGCACCTTGTCCACATCATCGGGCCGCAGTAACTGAAATTCATCCAATAAATCTGGACCAGACGGCAGCGTTGGTGTCTCCTTTGAAACCTCTGAATCAATAGTGGTGTCCAGCTCGTGACGAATCTGAGCGATTTTCTCCCTGAAATGCCTGGCAAAGTCGTCACAGCGGGCCTTTGAGGGTGGAATCAGGTCTTCCTTTGGACCTGGACGGACCAGGCCTTGCACCACTCGAAAGAGCTCCGCCGGACGGCATTGTGAGGAGGCAATGGAAGCGGAAAAGAATCTCTTTTTTGCCGCCCTCACCGCCACAGCATAGGCCCGATAGTGGGCTCTTAAGTGTGTTCGGTCAGATTCATCTCGTGATTTCCTCCACCTACGCTCTAGTCGTCTCCCAACCTGCTTCATCGCCCTCAATTCAGGAGTATACCAAGGGGAAGAGCGGGCTCTGCCCGGTGGGAGAGGACGCTTAGGAGCGATCGTGTCTACAGCCCTGGTCATCTCCCCATTCCACAGTTCGACCAGAGCCTCGACAGGAGCACCCGTCTTGTCAGCCGGAAACTCCCCCAGGGCCTTCAGGAATCCTTCTGGATCCATCCGGCTCCGGGGGCGGACCCACATAATCGGGTCCGCACCCTTACAGAGGGAGAAGTCGCTCTCGAGCATAAACCTCACCAGGAAGTGATCTGACCATGACAGGGGAGTCAAGCATAAATTACTCACCCTCAGACCACCCTCTTCCTGCCCCGTCGAGAAAACCAGGTCCAGAGTGTGTCCCCGTTCATGGGTGGGGCCGGTGACATGTTGAGACAGCCCCATGGCCGTCATGGAGGCCATGAAGTCCTGAGCCGCCCCGGTCAGACTAGCCTCGGCATGGAGATTGAAGTCCCCCAGGACCAACATCTTGGGGGTCCTCAACACCAGGTCCGAGACAGTCTCCGTCAGCTCAGGCAGGGAGACTGTTGGGCAGAAGGGTGCGCGGTACACCAACAGAATCCCCAGTCTGTCTCGGTCGCCCAACACCAAATAGAGACACTCCAGCCCTGGTCTCGAAGGGACCGGAAGTCCCGTGAGGGAGATGGAGGCTCGGTAAACCAAAGCGACCCCCCCTCCCCTCCCCTCCGGCCGTGAGCAGTGCTGGACCAGATACCCGGGCGGGCACACTTGGGAGAGGGCAACATCCCCCCCTCTCCCGCCCAGGTCTCCGTTATGCAGACCAGGTCGGCCCCCTCATCCACAATCAGGTCCTGGATGAGGGCAGATTTGTTATTGACCGACCTGGCATTAAGCAACAGCACCGTCAGGCCGGAGGGGCGACTGACGAGACTCCCTGGCACCCTCTGGCTGGGAGCAAAACCAGAAGTAGGGACAGGTGTCAGCCATCTGTCCCTCCTTCTTCTATGCGGACACGTTAAGCTCCCAACGCTGTTACGTCCCCTGCCCATAACCACCTCAATGGCGGCACCCGTGCGCTCCCCAGGAAACATAAGCGGCAGCATGGCCAGGGACGACTCCATAAAAAGATTTAAAATACTACTACTAAAAACACACACACACACACACACACACACACACACACTCTCACCCCTCACTCACAGCCCAGCAGGAGGGCCTACCATCGCCAAGCGCAAGCCCCTGGCCAGCCCCGCCCCCTGCTCGGCCACCCGAACGGTGGCGACCATCCTTTGGCCGACGCCCTTTGTAGCCGCCGGCCCTGCGTCCCCCGCCTCGTCCGAAGCACGCCTGCCACACGTGCTGGGGCGTGGCGGAGCAGCCAAGTGGGCGGTGGATGGCGGCGCGGTCTTACGCAGCAAGGCAGCGGCTCCCCTCCGGCGCGGCGCGGTCTTACACAGCGAGGAGGCGGCCCTCCTCCGGCGTAGGCTGCCGGGCGCAGTTGGTGTTGCTCAATGTGTCTACAAGGACGCAGAACTATGACAAACAGAAAATGTAATCCTAAATCAATATATATGATTAACTTTTCTTCTTCTTCTGAAAGGTATATTGTGCGCTCACTGCTTTTTCCAGTGACGTCAACACGACTTACTAGTACACATTTAAATTAAATGGCACTTATAGAATAACTAATTCACTAAAACAAATTTGTGGTGGAATCGCAGAAATGGCCCCTGTGGTGGTGTATGCTGCAAATCTCTGCTTCTGCCACAACGAAAGGATAGAGGGGACCATGTATTTGCCACTCAGCACTACTAAATTATTATTATTATTATTATTAGTACATTTCTATGCCGCCCCTTGCCGAAGCCTCAGGGCGGCTTACAACACAATAAAATACAATACAATATAAAAATAACAATATAAAATTAAAATTAATAATATAAAATAAATAAAAAATATAAACGATATAAAAGAAGTTATAAAAGAAAAGTTATAAAAGAAAAGAAGTCGCCCTGGCCAGATAAATAAGTAAATATTGTTAACAATTAAAATGACGTTTAAATAAAAAGGTCTTCACCTGGCGCCGAAAAACAAATAACGACGGCACCAGGCGGACCTCTCTGGGGAGCACATTCCATAGATTGGGCACCACCGCAGAGAAAGCCCTCCTCCGAGTACATACCCTCCTAATTTCTTTCACGGAGGGTTCCCGGAGAAGGGCCTCTCCCGCAGATCTCAAGGGGCGGTCGGGCATATATGGATGTAAGCGCTCCTTCAGGTAACCAGGTCCCAAGCCATTTAGGGCTTTATAGGTCATAACCAACACCCTTGAATTGGGCCCAGTGAAGCTGTCAGAGGACTGGAGTCATGTGAACATAACGCTCCGTCCCCGTCAGCAACCTGGCAGCTCTATTTTGAACCAATTGAAGTATCCGGACCGTCCTCAAGGGTAGCCCCACGTAGAGCGCGTTACAGAAGTCCAGACGGGAAGTCACCAGCGCGTGTGTCACCGTCGCCAGGCAGTCGTACTCCAGGTAGGGGCGCAGCTGATTAATCAGCCGAAGCTGAAGGAAAGCTCTCCTCACCACCGCTGTCACCTGAGCTTCCAATGAAAGCTCCGGGTCGAGGAGTACTCCTAAGCTGCGGACCTTGTCCCTAAGAGGGAGTGCAACCCCATTCAGGGCCAGGTCAAATCCACCCTCTCCAAAGCCCGATCCGCCAATCAACAGGACCTCCGTCTTGTCTGGATTGAGCTTCAGTTTATTGGCTCTCATCCAGCCCATTACCTCGGCCAAGCACCGGTTCAGCACAGCCACTGCCTCACCTGGATTAGTGGAAAATGAGAGGTAAAAAAATCAGAGATGAGTGAAAAAAAGTCTCTTCCTTCCTCTTTGTAACAGCCCTTGATGTACCTGTACAGTACTATCATATCCCCTTGTAGTCTTTTCTTCTCAAGGCTAAACATGTTCAGCTCTCTCAGCTTTTCATCATAGGGCTTATCTTCCACAACCTGGGTCATCTTTGTTGCCCTCTAGTTTCTTTCTAGAATGCTTTCTAGTTTTTCTGCGTCTTTTTTTAAACCTGGATACCCAGAACTGAACTCAGTATTGCAGGTGAAATCCGAGCTTTGCTTGAGTTTTGCTGATGTGCACATCCCTATTTTGACCACACTTGATGTTTTACAATCCATTCACACAAAAAATTGAAAGGCCATTTTTCATGGGCTTCTTTGTCAAAAGTTTTCTATTTCAGATGAAGTATTTTATAATTATTAGTTTTAATAATGACATTCCTGTTTCCTTCAATGATAGCTTAATATCCTAAATAATCAAGATCCAGAGAACAACATAAAATGCAAGTCTCCTTTAGGAAAACGGAGAATATCATTTTATTTGGAGAGTTTTTCTTCCAATATACACATGTATAAAAAAAATATGAAGCAAGACATTAAGTTTAGTTCATCATAGTGAGATTCTGGAAAAAATACATGTGAAGACAAACACAAGATGTTTAGGGCAGTGAGGCCAATTTGGAAGTGGGTTTCTTGTATTTTATCCCTGTAGGATCAAAGTGTTTGTAGGGCGGTGGGGAAAGGGCTCTGAAAACTGACCACTGTAGCAGCCTGTGATTTGCCCTGATTGGTTGGCACCTGTGATGAGATCACATAACCACATGATCACCACCCAAATCCTGGAACAGTGATTTAATTTTACTTAATCTAACAGTAGATGAACAGGAATTTATACAATCTATGTACTTGCACAAAACAGATATAAATTGATATTTTAAAAATAATGATAAAGGAGGATTTCCAAGGAGCCAAACCAGTATTTGATTCACTATTGTATCTGGATGCCATTTGAAGGAAGCCAAGAGGAAACCAGGTTCAGTCACAGCTGCAGAAGTAGTTGTGACTTTTCAGTTTTTGCATTAGGTCTGTCTTCACTCTAATTGCCAAACAGCATGTCTTATTTAAATGGTTTTGTTTGTTTCTGCATGTCTCCTGAAAGAGCCACGGGTGTATGATGAAATAGTAAATATCCCCAAGAATCTAAAAATAAGTATTCATAATGTTAATCCTTTCTCCTTTGCAAAAGAAAAAGAAAAAAAGTGAATGCTGTGAGACTGAAATACTCAGTCACTAAAGGCCTTTTTGAGATGCTTCATTATTCTCTTTGTTCTTCTACTACCCCTAGTGTAGCTTTCACAGAGCCTGTGACTGGAAGACAAGGAGGCATACCTTCAGCTTTTCCAAAACAGCCCAGAGCTGGTTCCATCATGCTATCATCCCACATTCACTCTGAATCAAAGGTGCCAAGTCAAAACCAAGACTCTTTTGATGTTCCCAAAGTCAACCAGTCAGGTGGGGTCGTGGCTAGTTTTTGGCCATATGATGTGATGGGGGGAAGCCTCAGAATGCCACACAAGAAGAAAGTCTTGAGACGGAGCAGCAGTGTCATTGCAGAAACTACAGGCATTGCGATGTTTCTTGAGAAGGAGAAAGCCACAGCCAGTTTGTTATGTACAGATGCCACGGAAGGAGAGGACTCAAAAGCAGAAAAAAGAGGAGAACTTCCTCTGGGGAAAAAGTTGTTGAAATGTTATTCCCAAAGCTCTGTGAATGTCTGTGTAAGCAGCAAAAGATCTGTCTGGAATACCATCCAGAAGGAGCCCAAGCAGTACAGAACATTGCCCTTACGAAAGCTCGATGCTAGCAACTGGAAATGCCGTGGGCCGTTTAGCTATTGTTTCTTGAAGAGAGGAACTCCTGAAGATGATGAAGA
The DNA here is from genome assembly GCF_004798865.1 of Varanus komodoensis. NCBI lineage: Eukaryota > Metazoa > Chordata > Lepidosauria > Squamata > Varanidae > Varanus > Varanus komodoensis. The sequence continues at coordinate 78,499,627 of NW_025335268.1, read as the reverse complement.
TGAAGTTGAGCACAGAGATAGCACCCAGCTCTCATGCCTCTATCGTCCTGAAAGACCGTGCATGGTGGAAGAAGTATCTACTCAGTCTTCCTCGACCAAAAATGAGGAAAATGAGATAGAAGCTGTGGAAGTTCCCAGAGATGCAAAAAGCAGTCAAAAAAGCAAGAGGAGTCTTGAAGGTGAGGATGGCAAATTCAATACGGATCTCAGTGACATGTCCTTCAATGCACGGATTTCAAGACTCAGTGTCATGAAGGAAAAGAATTATGCAGTGCCTGATGGATTTCTTGCAGCACAAAAGGATGCCAATGAGCTACTCTGTTTGGTCCGGTCTAGTGTGGGGAAGAGGGAGGATCATCCAGGAACATATGACCTTAAACTTTCTCAGTACAAACAACTGTTATCTGTAGAATCTAGACAGTTGGGAAGTGCCTGCAGGAAAATGGCCATGGCTGAAAAAAGCCCTGAGGAAATGCTTGTAGCTATGACTTCTAGCTTTCAAGTACTCTGTTGCTTAACAGAAGCCTGCATGCGTTTAGTTAAAATCATGAACTCTGAAACACAGCAGGAGGAAATAGTAGCTAAAATAGATGAAGTTGTAATAAACTACATTTGTCTTCTAAAGGCTGCAGAAGCCGTGTCTGGCAAGACCTCCAGTGACTCTAGCATTAAACTCTTGGCTCGTCACTCGACTACCATGGCCACTATTGTAAGCACACTAACACGTTCTCTTAAAATGCTTTTAAATAAATAAACAAACAGAAGTCACTTCATAATCTACCTTTGCAAAGCCATACATTAAAAAAAACCTTTTATTTACTTGTATCTGTATGAACTAGTGTTAACAAACACTGCTCTCTCTGTGTATATTTTGTGATTTTATATAAAATAGGTATGAGACCATACACACACACACACACACACACACACACCCCTGAAAAACTTCTGGCCAGTTCTGTTCTCCTGTTTCCTTTATTTTAAAAAAGAGAGAAAAAGATGCTGTACAATTGGACATTTGGCTTTTTCACTGACAAATCTACAAGTGTATGATCTAAACTTCTAAAGACTGCAATGCTAGAGGAATTACCTCCTTTCCCCCTCCAGGTTTAAACTTAGAAACCATACCATTTATGGTTAGAACTAAGAAATGGAAGCATAATGTATATAACAGTATTTAATGTTTTGAATTATAATGTTAATAGCAAAAATAATTTTAAACCCCAGAGGCTATAATGACTTACTAGAGATTATATATATAAATATATATACATACACAATAAATTAATCTTTTGTTCTTATTACTTGATTGATGCATTTGTTATGTTATTTCCATGCTGCCATTTGTCCAAACAAAACCCCTACAAGGCAGCACACAAAAGTTAGCACAAATACAGAATTCAAACAGCAAAATTTGAAACAACAAAACAGCAAATTTCAAAAGTAACATTGTAAACCACCCTTAAGCCAGACACAGCATTCTGCTGCCTAAAAACAAAAATAGCATCCCACAATTGTCAAAGAAAGCATCAAGGGTAAACCACACCCCATGCGGTAGCTCCATCATAGGCAGCAGCTTTTATAAGGACCCCAGTCAGAGCAAGTGTCGTGGAGCAGGTGAAAGAATTCACCCATGATGGTTCTGTTTCAAAGAGCTTCTCCTCAGTCCCTTTCTGGGCAGCACATGCTCACATAAAAATAAAGGGAAAGCTGGCTTTGCACCTACTTCTACACATTTCTTTTCATTGGGCCTTTTTTCAATACTGTAGTAGCTCAGAAGTATTTTGGTTACTATCAGAAGTGGGTAAAATGTGGCCTTCAAGATGTTTTGGCCTACAACTTCCATCATCCCTAGCCAGCATAGCCAGCATAGAGGTGAGAGATACTGGAAAGTGTATCCAAAATGCCCTCAAGTTGCATTAGATGCTAAGAATAGAAACCTGACACATTCTCACATCACTGTAAGCCACTCTGCAAATAAGCCACCGTTGGTTTATTGTTTGCTAAACAATGCACAGTCCTAACAAAACGATCAGACATGCTGTGGCCTTTTATTCCTCCCAACTACTCCAGCACATTTCCCAGGTGCCTTTGTGGCAGAACTTCTCCTGTATCAAGCATCCTTTCTGCAATTTGTCCACAGGTCGCTGGCTACTAAAGGACCCCCCCTTTCCGTTGCATTAACTCATGAAATGAAATTAATTTCATGAGCGCTTACATACAGCAACACTTTTGCCTTGCCTTCCTTGGAGAGGGCATTTTTATTGTTGCACAAATCCAGTTCTATACTATTTAGCCAAGCATCCCCATATTCTCTTCCATTTCAGCGTTTCCATTGCTAGCTGGCTAACACTCCCTCTCCCCAAGAAAGTTGTGTCAGATTATTCCAGACTAAGGAGACCTGCTAGCAAAAGTGCTTCCCTCTGGTTACTTCCCTCCGCCACGGCCTTCTCGCTTGTCTCCTCCTTCCTTTACTAACTGTCACAACTTACTTGATATGGGATTCAGGGAAGACAGTCGGAAGAATGTCGTAGCAAAGAAGTAACATGGAGGGGGAAATTGTGGAAATGTAAAGGCAGCTGTTAGCTGAGAAGGGGTGAGGGAGGATGTTGGTGGCAAAAGCAAGCAATGGCAGGGTCATTTGCTGCTCTGGATGAGGGTTCGCTAGATGCCCCCGACACCCCCTGATCACTTTGCCCTGCCGGGTTTTGACAACACAACAAGCCACGGATTCTTCGGTTGGTTTATGGGAAAACAAAACAAAACCTGCTGAAACTATGCTGGGTTCTCACAATACAACAGTTCGCTCTGGCTGATTGTTCATGGAGGGCTGCTGAGTCATGCAAAACACATCACTGTTGCATTTGAGCAAAAAGAATGCAAAGCACTCAACACTTGGGGGATGGAAGCAAAAGCCATATCACCATGGTCAGCGATATACATTACCTAAAATTGGTCTCTTGGGCAGCTTGAACAGAGTGAGTGACTCTTTATTTCTTGGTATGTTTTTGTGGCTTCTCCTGATTTTATATTCCTTCACATTACATTCTGCTCTTTTGTGCTCCTTGATTTGTGCTCCATTCAGTTTTGTTCTGCTCTCTTCCAAAATGGGTCAACAGAGAGCTTTAACAGGAAGCCATATAACAGACTTATAATTTCCCAGCAAGTCAATTTTCCTTTGAAACGATGAGACTGATAGTAAGTAATCAGAGATTTACACTGCTTGAGAACATGATTACAGGATAGCTATACAATATGAAAATCAATTAAGCAAATGGTTGCAACTTTTCATGCAGCCCATGATCAACCAAATCAGGAATGCTCATGCATTAGCTGTTCTGCATCACTAGGTGGTTAGACTAGAGAATATTTGAGGTCTGTTCCAGCTCCATAATTCTAAGTACCTTATTGGTCAGCATTAGTGAGCTTCAGAAAAACTTGCATTTTGCATTTACCTTATACATTTCATCTCAACGTATCTCTGGATTATGTCTAGCATTAACAGTGTCCCTTTGAACTTTGGTTCTCACAGGCAAGGGGCCATTTTTCTCTTCACATGATGCTGGTATGCCAATGGATGGAGCAGCATGAGTGAGAGTAGAGCAACTGGGCCCTGCTGTCCAGCTATTTTAGTTGATAAACATGAACTTATAGCAGCAAGCCAAAAAGGTGTCAGCAGAGAACGTGTTGATAAAGTTGTTCAAAGATCAAAAGCATTATTTACATACAAGACTTATTTTATTGTCTGAAGGCTACCTTGCAGTACATTGCTGTCAAACTTTTCTTGAGAGATGGAATCTGCCTTCAAGGTTTCTAGCTTCTCTGGCTGCTGTCTAAAGTCAGCCTTAGTTACCAACTATTCAAATCATATGTGCTTGTCTCTTCACTTTCAGGAGGTTACCAAAGACCAAGCAACTGCATTTCAATGAGTTTTTTGTGAGTAAAAAAAGTACTAGTACTATAAATTTTCTTTAAAATAAAATGAGGGACTTTAATATCTTCTTTCTGGTGAACAGTCATGTTTTCAAACTTCTTTGTATCCAATAAGCATTATGTCAGACAAGCAAGAAAACTAAATTAAGGTTTTAGTTTAACTGGGTGTGAAAATGTGATTCTCTTGGGGCTTGAGAGTTGCAGGAGAAGAGGACAAGGGTAGTTTATGTTAAGTCAGCACGGATCTCTTCAGCAGAGATCAGAAACTGCATGTCCATGGACAATTCCCAGTGGGTCTTGCTGGCTGGTGTTTTGCCTCTGGTTGCAGTTTTAGAGGAATGCTGAATAGGCAGTTGGCCTCATCATGGGTACCTCGCTGCCTTCTTAATTCTCCTTCCACTTGTTCCTTCAGGTCGTATCCCGGGGGCCCTATGGAAGGAACAAATCCTCTCTCCTTCCTCACCATGATGCTAAACCATTGTTACACCTCCCCTCCCCACCATTTACAGGCCTCCCATGGTTGCCCCACATTATAATGATGGCAGGGGAATAATGTATGCAAATAACAGACAAGACTTTTGCTATAGCTTGCCCTGTATCTAGGGAGGTGCATTAAAAAGAGGGTAATTTTTAAGGGTACTGGCTTGATGTTGTTTGTATCTGCTGACTTCTTCGAGTTTGGGAAGACAGAGAGGATGTTGGGAAGTCATTCTGAGTGAGATGATGATGGCAGGACCACATTCTGCAGCCAGGTGAGCATGGAAAAAGGTACTGGTGGTTCTCCATGGAAGGAGAAACCTGTATTTCATTTTCTGAGTGTTTTTCAGTGTGTTGTAGAACCACTGATTCAGGCTGTGTGTGTGTGACTGCAAGGTGAGGTCTTGCATATTACCAGAGAGTTTAGCTTAAAGACAGATATAATCATGATGAAATTCATGGATGACCAATGAGCATTCATAGGCCTGTTATTTATTTATTCATACACAATGATAGCCTGCCTTTTTCCCAGAAAGCTTGAGGCAGTACATACACTTTCCCTCTTTAATTCTCCACAACAACCTTGTGAAGTACTTGAGGCTGAGAGTGAGTCACTATCCCAAGGCAATCCAGCGGCCTTATGGCAGAGAGAGTAATGACTAGCTAATACCTACTTTTTACAGTATAATAACGCCTGATTACCTGAGAGGATATTGGGACATGCGACAACTACCCTTTCTAGTTCTATAATTATTATATATGGAGAGTCAAGCACTGTGCATCCCTCATATATCTTAATACTCAATAGTCTACATAGTTTAATATAGAACCAAAGCAGATACAACACAGTAATAAACTCTGTCACCATTCAAGACAGAGCAACGTCTGCAAGATCAGTTTGCTAATTTTTTCAACTTCCAAGATTCCTCACACTGGTTTATATATATGAGATAGATAACCCAACTAGACAGAGTTGTGCCAGCCACTATTTTGTTAGAAATGCAATGTGTGAGAACAAAATCCAGCCACTTTTCCTCCAGAACAGTTGTTCAGCTCTATCTATCTATCTATCTATCTATCTATCTATCTATCTATCTATCTATCTATCATGGCTGTTTGAGCAAAGCTCCAGCTTCCAGATTGGACTGGCAATCACACACACATGAAATTACATGTGAAATGCTGTCTCCTCCTAGGAATAATTGGGCAAAACCCTGCAGCAGGACAATCTCTTGTATGGAAGAGGACTCACTGACCTGTCTGTGTGAGTTTGCTAAAGATGGCAGCCAAGAATGTAAGAGTTTAGCAAGGATGTGCTTTCATTAAAAGTTATAGTTCTGATAAAGCTGGAAAATAGTATTTCACGGAGCTGTATTTCACTTAACTACAGCAAGAGCTAAATTCACAGGGTAATATCCAGTGTTAGGCCAGTGGGAAAATTACAAGCACTGATGAGCTGCTACAGTGGCTGTGCAACCTCTAGCAGAGCCACCAGCACAAGAAACATGTGACATCACAGGGTGTGGTTTGAATCTCATACCTTTGGAAAGGAAAATGAGCCTGCTGGCTGCTGTCCTTAGGATCAGGAGTGGAGACTGTGCATCCCTCCAGATGATGTTAGACTGCAGCTTCCAGCATCTCTAGCAAGCATAGCCAGTGATCATGGGAGTTGTAGTTCAGAAACATCTGGATGACCATGTAGGATACATTTCTGCCCTAGATGCTTTCTTAGACATAAGCTCTATAGATTTTAATGAAGGAACTCTTAGATATCAAGCTTTCCTTTTATAAGCTCTGGCAACTCCAGCTATCTGAAAATTTAGATATGGGTTAACTCACTATTCGGAACTCATGACACCCAAATCATTCACGTTTTGATATAGCTATATTCTAAAACATTAATAGGTTTTGAGGTTTCAGTAATTCTGTAAATGAAGAGAGCAAAAAATATATTTGCATTGTACAAATGTGACAGTTGTTCCATAATAAGGCACACAAGAATGTATTTTTCTAGTCACGTTTAACATTTAGATACACATAAAAGTGAGATCAATAAGTCCATATAGAAACATTTCTACTAGAGATTTCAGTTCTCCCATCAATAATAAACTACTCTTTATGTGAATGCATCCTTGCACACAATTTTGGATATTGATTGCTATTTTCCTTGTTGCTAGTTTGCTATTATCTCTAAATGAAAAGAAGAATTAAATGGGGCTATAAGAAGGTTTTTGAAAGTAATGCTTGAAATAAAGCATACAATGAAAAAAAAAAGTGTGAGAACTCAAATTACCTTGAGGTCTGAGTTGACTGACAGTGCTGAAATCTTTTATCAGGATAGCTTGCCTGCCTGCCTGCCTGTTTGTTTGTTTGGACATTTTTATCCCGTCCATTATGGTTTGTCTCTGGATGGCCTACAATATAAAACACCTAATAAATACAACCAATCAACAACAAAATAACACACAACTGAGGATATCAATAAAATAATAATTAAAATATTTAATCTTTAGAATATTGGGTAAATAAAACGGTCTTGACCTGGTGTCTACACACTATTTGTGTGAATGTATTTGTACACAGACTTTTAAAAAAATGAAATGGAAGTATGTCCCAGCTGTAATTTTTAAAACATGAATTATACCAAGGCCTAATATATTAAACATAATTTAAATTATCTAAAAACGCAGAGGCTCACACTCGCTTGGAGAGTGTATGTTCTGACATGTCAGAAAGACCCTCTTCATCTGAAATTAAAAAGATGTGTTGTGATTTTTTCATTGATGAAGAACAGACATGGAAAAGGAACATTCCTGTATGGCTGTACCCTTTTATTCTTCTATGGTTTGGCTAAATTCTGAATACTCTGCACAGTCAAGTCACTCTTTATTTGAATTAGCCATAGGCCTTAGGATAAAAATAAGTGTTAAAAACAATAAAACAAAATAACATAAAAGCAGATAGGATGTGCAAAGCTAAAATTGCCTTAAAACATTCCATAATTTGTATTAGGTAGCAATACCAAAGTTATTAGATAATTCATTTAAGTCGCTTCTGGGAACCTGTAGAAATTAGAGCTCTGAAACAAAAGTAGACCTTATCTCAATAGCACTGGATAGAAATCTTGCAGTTTTCATTGCGACCTGTTTGTTTTGTCCGGCTAGAAGATTCAGATATGCAGAAGCAGGTTATCTTGGAATAGGTAACAGTAAGGGTAACAGTAATCACCTCAGTCCTTAGCTCTTTATAAAAATCACATAATAATAATACATGCATTACTGTTTCAATATTGCTGTCTCCACATGGACATTAGCAATTTCCAAGATGATTTTTCAAATAGATCCTCAAGTATGGCTGAGGGCAAAATATTGAGTCTTGCATATGTGAAAGCTCGTCTATATTTTAGCACAGTTACATGTTGCAAATAAGATACCAGTATATGAAAGGACCAGAGAGGAAAATGATAGAACGTCTATAGAACCTGGGCTGGCTGGTTGGCTGGCTGTCTTCATTCATTCATTCAAATACCCAGATTACTCTGTTGTTCAATGTCATATAGAAACTGTTTGATTAAGGCTTTTGCTTTGCTGAGTCCTAACTTCAAAAAGTGCTGGGGTGATAGACGTGTAAAGTGAAGTTTTGTGATGGTGCACTTTATTGAAGCATTCTTGTAGGAATCTTGCAAGATTAAGAGAGTAAACCAGTAGGGGTTGAGTAGAGCTGGAGCCAGAAATTAAGTGGCCTATGCCAGACCTGTAAGTTGATGACAGGGAGATCGCAGGTGCAGCAAGGTATTTGTAACACAAGAAGGATCCATAAAGATTTTCCTTATAACTTAGACTGACCAGCTTCCACAACTCTAGTATATGCATTTGCCAAATCTGGGTCTCATAAAGTAGCTGTGCTAGTTTTAGCTCTGAACACTTCAAGTGCTGATGGCATATTGTTGCCTCCGTTTGTGTAGTAAAAATGTATTAGTAATTTAGAACTCTGAGATGCCTTTTCCACCACATATTTCTGATGGGCTGATCAGGACCCTGTTGATTGAAAAACCACTCCAAGATATTTAAAGGCTTGATTTGTTCAATTGGCTGGTTATCCACAGACCATCTGTGGACCCTGTGACTTGTAGAGAATACCATAACTTTAGATGTGTTGTAGTTAATGTCAGGTGTTCTTCGTGGCAAGACTTGGAGAATGCCCTCAACGAACTTATAAATCCCAGTTTGGGTTGGGGATAGGACAGCAGTCCTCAAAATTTTTCAATAGAGGGCCAGTTGAAAGGCTGTGGTGACCGTTGCGTGCTGGGGAGTTGGGGGTGCCTGGGGGCATGGGCCGGTGAGGTGCTGTCGGGTGCGTGTGAGGCGGCATCGGGTGCGCGTGGCGGTGGCTCACTCGCTCGGAGATCTCCCAGCAAGTCCAAAACCATTGAGCGAGCAAGCCACCATCTCCCCGCACATGCAAGCGTGTGCGCGTACGGCGAACAGCAGCACGGGCCGGATGGATGCCCATGGTGGGCCGGCTCTGTCCCGCCGGCCATAGTTTGAGGATCCATGGGACAGGAGTATAGCATCATCTGTGTACAGGAGGATGGAAATAGCTTTTGTAGCCAATTTAGGGACATGGAATGCTGGGGAATTTAAGTTCCTAACAATGTTATTTATATATAAATTAAACTATACAGGAGCCAGGACGCAGCCTTGTTTGACTTGCTTTCTAACAAGCACAGGTCCAGTGAGTTGTCCATCTAAATACTGACCTTCAGCCATAGAGCTCTATAGTTTTGGTCATCTCGTCTTAGCTAGGGTACTGTAAAGCTGGGGAAGATGACAATGAGCAAAGTGATTACTGAGTTAAGCATCTTCCATATGATGAATGATCACAGTGTTTAGGAAAGAAAGTGTGACAAGAAGACATGATAGAGGTATTATGCATGATGTGGAGAAAGCAATCAGAAATAAGTTTTCTTCCCTTTCCCATTACATGAGTCTCTGGACCATTCAATGAAATTCATTAGCATCAGATTCAGGACTGGCAAAAGAAGTACTTCTTCACACAGTGCATAGTTTAGAGATGCCTAACAAGTTGGTGCTGCTGGTCACCAGTAGAGATGCTTTTAAAATGGGATTAGACACATTTCTGGATTTGATCTAAGACCGCTTTGTTCATCTTTCTGTCAGTTCAATATTATTCTGCAGGTATAAATTGATTCCAGTGCTAGTGCATGGATGTCACTGCATAAAAATGCATTTATTTATGCCTGCGCATAACAAATAATATATTTTAATTCCCACCAAAATCTGCTAATTTATAACTGAAATATTTATCAGTTGTCACAGTTACGATTAACTTTCTATTTTGCATGTTTGCTATTTCTGCGTGTGTCTTTGCATCTTTTGAATTTCATTTCAGCCCTTACTGGAAAGTGTACAGCCATAAGGTAGCTTCTGACAAAACATTTTAAGGGAAGAACAACAGAAGTCCAAATGCAGACCAATGCTCAAATATCATGAAATACACAACACATACCTGTCTCCCAGAAGGGAGATACTGCCTTGTGGAATATTTTGAAGATTCTCCCAGTTTCCTTCTTAGAAGTTGAACTATATACCATAACTATAAAAATGTGTTTTCCAAACATATGCATGCTGGTAAAATGTGAATGTCAAGGTGGAGTTGTTCCATGGGGAAATCAGTGGGCAGGTGATGGTTGTTAGCCTTTACTGCCAGTTTCCACGTTCTAAACACAGGAATACATTCAAGTACATATAGAGATGGATGATCCAAGCCACTGTAGTAATCAAGGCAGGCTTAATTGCTTACCCTCCCCCAACAGTACAATTGCTAACACTCTGCAAAGGGACTAATGGTCATTCATTTGAAGAAAAAAAATACTATTAAGCACTTTTAAACACCTTTTTAAAGAGTTTTCCTAAAATAAGACCTTCCAAATCTGGTATGGGGACTTTGCTGCAAATCTGAAGTTTAGAAATCTTGAATATTATTATTACAGAATAAGTCATTTTCATTGCTTTCTCATTTCTTTGGCTTTTGCTGCTGTTCATATAAGCCTTGCAAGTACAGAGAAATATTCCTGCAGTCATTTCCACATGAAATTAATGTAGAATCAAAAATAGCTGGACATGTTAACATTCATGTGAAATTTTAAAATTCAATGAATCAAGACTTACATCCTTTACTGTTTCTACACTGAGATTAGAAGATTTTTCCAACCAATATGTTTATGGCTCTGCAAAATTATAACCCACAACCACAGCCTAATGTTTCCTAACAGATTCCAGAACCTGTTTCTTTTAAATGTAATACTGCAACAAACCAGCTGACACAGTCTGCAGCCAGGACAAGTACTCAGACCAGTCTTTTCTCTAAACAATGCCCAAAACATAGTATAACCTGCCAGTGGTCCTCTGTTTTTGGCCTTCTTTTCAATCAATGCTGATCATTGCTCTTCAAGCCACTCTGGTTCCAGGCATTGCCACCAAAGCCGCTTTGGAGCTTTACCTGAGCCATGCAAGGGGTAGAACTGCTCTGGTCAAATGCAATGCCACATGCTGGACTCAGCAGGAGGCATTTTGGGGCTTCTCTTCTCCATCTCTCTCTCTCTCCACCTCTGCTAAGCAAAGACCTGCCAGTCACCAAGGTAGGTAAGTCTCACATGATCTTTTTAAGTGAAAGAATGCTTCACTCCACTCAATCTGCCAAACCTTCCATTCCAGGTCCATGCTATTTGTTTTCTCAGTTTAATCTCTAGGACCAATTAAAATGGTCAACCATGTTTCTCTTTACTTCTCAGGCCCTTCCCCCACTAACTGGCAGACTGCTGCTATATTCTCTACCATGAAAGACACTGCTTAAATAGCAGGAACATTACACTGAAAAAGAAGGCATATTTCTCCAAACATTTTCTTTTTGTTAGATGAAGAGAGATTCCCACAAATCCTGCTACTGACATTTTAAATGAATCCATCCACTCGTCAGTTTACGAGCACGAGGTTCTCTTTAACAAAATTGGTTTTGAACTGACATAGAACATAATTCACATGAGAAGCATAAGAACGATTGGGCTTTCAGTAGGCAGCAGGAAAGAGAGGCCAAGCCAAGGGCCATCAAGTTCCTGGCATGCATGAATCTGTCTTTGTGCCTTTCTTCTTGTTTGAAGCTATTTTTTTCTGAAGCATTTTTCTACAGCCATTTTTCCTGAAACAGTTTGGCATAACAAGCTGTAGTGGTTATACTGGACTGGTCTTGGGAGATCCATTTGTGATTAGGAAGTGATGATAGTGTGCTGTGAATTCATTCAAATGCTGCGTAATTGAAATCACTGTGCATTGGGGCACTCCTGCCTTCCTTATTTCACATTTGGTTATCTCAATTTAAAAAAAAAAAAAAAACGATTCAGACTTTTGTACATTTTTTCCAATTACATGGGTTGTGCCCATTATCTTGGTTAAAACTGTAACTCTCTTCATGCTTCATGTGGCTTACTTTCAGGAAAAAGAAATCTATTGCAGGAAAATTATCACTTGCCCTGTTCAAGTCTGGCACGTGCATTTCTCATAAAGTAACTTTGGGGATGAGGGACCATAGCTCAATAATATGGCACACGTTTTTCAGGCAGGCAGCTCCATATTTGATCACTGGTGTATCCAGTTAAAAAGGATCAGGTAGCAGGTGATGCTGGAGACACGGAGATGCTGGAGAGACACTGCCAGCCAAAACAGAAAGCACAGCTTGACCTGGCCTTAGACAGCTTTTTATAAATACTCCCTGTAACTAGCTACTTTGGTGCATGTTTTGCAATAATATTTGGTAGTTACATATTTCCATAGTGTGTAGCAATAAGGATTGCTCCTTTTTGAAGCTAACTCATACTCACTCACTCACTCACTCATTTATTTATTTATTTATGGAGTCATCCTCTAAATCAGCCCAAAGCCCCTCAAAGTAGATCACAATTCATAAAGGATATAATAACAATAAAATAGTAATTAAAATACAATATACAAATAAGACAAAACAATGCACAGCTGAGGGCCCGTAATTTAAAACTTTTCATATTAGCACAACTTAAAAATTTTCTGAATAAAATCAATTATTAATGTGCCTACAAAATAAAACTGCTTTTGCCTGGCACTGAAAAGATTGTAGCGAAGATGCCAGGCAAGCTGCTTTTGGATGGCTGTTCTACAAATGGGGCACAACTACTAAGAAGGCACCTCTTCAGTTAGCTGCTGTTCTTACTTCCTTGGAGGATGACTCTTTCAGAAAGGCACCTGAAACAGATCTTAGGGTCTGGGTAGGTACATATGGGAGAAAGCGGTCCTTCAGGTACCCTGGTCTAATACATACATTATGTATAGCTTAGATATGATTATTGATATGATTATTAAACCAACTCTGCTCTGTCAAAGTTAAGAGGAATTTTTCAATATTACTCTAGTCTGACCTTGCTTATAAAGAATAAATCAGTGTATCACATCCAAGATTATGATATTTTGCTTTTTATGTGAGGAGCCAGATCTGTTTGAGACTCATCGCAACCAGGGCTCATCCATACTGAATTTGCAAACAGAAGTTGGATCCCCTGCAAAGTGCATTACAAGCTACTTGAGCAATGATTTCTGAATAAGAGAGGGAAAAAATACTTTTGAAAAATAAAGATGGGGCAGGACATGATAGGGATGAAAGGATGATTTGAAACAAGAAAGAGTTTAAAAAAAAAGGTAAAGAAAATTCCTTAGCCTAAAGGGATGGGGGGGCTGAGATCAGGTAGTACAGAGTGTGAGGAAACTGGCACTCAGACAAGATAGCAGGAAACTTGCTCAGTGAAGACCTCTTGACTGTTAACAAACACACCCTGCATAGGAAATAAGCTTATTATAATTCACCAGGGAGGAACCAAGTGGGAAGGAAGAACAGGGTATGCGGACGGAAAAGATTTGTGACCTCCCAGTACCCTGGCCAATGGGGGGAGGGAAAGAGGAGGGAGAAGCAGCCAGGGGCAGGGCATAAAAATGAGATGTGAACATGTGTTGAGTTGAGCTGGAAGAAGGGAAGGAAACCTCTCCAACTTCCTTTATTGCAATAAAGTTTCAAAAAGAACTCTCTGCATGCTTGGAATATTTTTCTCTTCCAAAGGAAAGGAAAGAGTGTTTTTAACATGACTGAAGTCACAAACCAAAAAAAAAATATAATTAAACAGCTAATGAAGTGTTCAGTACAAATAGCCACACCAATTTTGTTGTAAGTTACAAGTTACAAAGTATGAACATATTAAATCCACTCTGTCTACATTTCTGATTGTCAGGCAGTTTCCATTTCATCATCTGCTCATTAATTCATAAAAATAACAAATTTCCCCAAATGCACAAATATGCCAAGACTATGCAACCACCTTGCATGTTTTCATGCATTAGGTTATGAGGGAACTGCAGAGCTTCACTTGGTGGTTTTATTAATTCGTCATATTTTCCATGCTTATATTTACTAAAATTACAGAAATAAACAGTAGTCAGGAAGTCCACAAACTCCAGTTCAAGGGAGTTTGTGGTAGAATCTATGAGTCAGATTCTTGGAAATTCATACTCATATGAAGGGGTGGGGTAGTTTGTTTATTTATTTATTTGGAGTTTTTGTATGCTGTCCCATTCGCATAAGCCTTGGGACGGCTTCCAGCATAATAAACAGTCATATAAATAATACATATAAAATCCAGATTCACCCTGGCTATAGAAATTAAAACCAATAAATAATATTAACAATTATTAAAATATTGTTTAAATAAAAAGGCCTTGGCCTGGCGCCAAAAAGCAAATAGCAACGGCACCAGGCGGACCTCTCTGGGAAGCGCATGCCATAGTCAGGGCGCCACCGCAGAGAAAGCCCTCCTCCGGGTACCCACCCGCCTAATGTCTTTCACGAAGGGTTGCCAGAGGAGGGCCTCTGCTGCTGATCTCAAGGGGCGGGAGGGCAAATATGGAAGTTCCTCAACAGGGGATCACAAATGCTTGATACATCAGCAAAAACCAAACTGGGAGGATAGAAAAGGACACGAGGCTCCTAGTATTGGCAGTTATTGAATGTATTGTCCTAAATGCATCTGTGGGATGCAGGAAGAGACAAAAATGCAACCATGCACTCAGGCACACATACCTGTTCCGTAACAACTGCCATATGGAGGGATATTACCTCTGATACCTCAGGTAACTCATAACCATATGACTATTAGCTATTAAATATTCCTAGCAATTAATATGGCACTGCGACATAAAAGGATTTGAAGGGTTGGGCTTACAAAAAAAGAGGCATCCCAGTATGATTTTGGTGGTTGGAATGTTTTTAGCATGGACAGTAATGATGAGCTGTGCAGAAAAACAACTTCAAGGATGGCCTTTTCAAAATTGCCCACTTTTCAGTGGAACTTTAGACCTCTGTTAGGGTTAGGGGTGTGCACCAGGGTAGGGTTAGGGTTAGAAAAACAAGGCATCCCAGTCTGTTTAGTGTGGGCAGAAATGATGAGCTAAGCAGGAAAATCTCAAACAAAGCATTTAAAAAATGCCCCTCTTTTCAGTGGAAGCCTAGCCATATATTAGAGTTAGGGGTATGCACCAGGGTAAGGTCAGGGTTAGAAAAACAAGGTCTCCTACACTGATTTTGATGGCTGGAAGGTACTTAGAATGGGCATAAATAATGAGCTGCGCAGAAAAATCTCCTCAAGGCTTTTTCCAAATTGACCCCCTTCAGTTGTATTTTACCCCTATATCAGGGATGGGGCTGTGTAGCAGGGTACAGTGAGGTTAAAAAATTGAGGTGTCCTGGTATGATTTTGATGCTTGGACTGTGTTTAGCACAGGCAGAAATGATGCGTTGTGTGGAAAAATCTGTTCCAGGAATGGTTTTTCCAAATCACCCTATTTTCAGTGGTATTTTACCCCTATAGTACGGATACGGCTATGCAGAAGTAAAGGGTGAGGCTAAAAACTTTAGGTGTCCGGGTATGACTTTGCTGGTTGGAAAGTGTTAGGAATGGGCAGAAATGATGAACTGTGCAGAAAAATCTCATTCAAAACTTTTTCAAAATTGCCCTCTTTTCAGTGGAACTTGAGTCCTATATTAGGGTTAGGGGTGTGCACCAGCGTAGGGTTGGGTTAGAAAAATGAGATGTCATCGTATGATTTCTATGGTTGAATTGGGTTTAGTATGGGCAGAAATGATGAGGTGGGCAGAAAAAGCTACTCAAGGACAGTATGTCAAAATCGCCCTCTTTTCAGTGGAACTTTACGGTATATTAGCGTTAGGGTTGTGTACCAGGGTAGGGTTACGGTTAGAAAAAGGAGACATCCAAGTATGGTTTTGATGCTTGGAATGTGTTTAGCATGGGCAGTAATGGTGAGTTTTGCAGAATAATCACCTCAAGTAGGGCTTTTTCAAAATCGCCCACTTTTCAGTGGAGCTTTAGTCCTATATTAGCCTTAGAGGTGTGCACCAGGGTAGGGTTGGGGTTAAAAAATCAAGGTGTCCTGGTATGATTTTGATGCTTGAAATGTGTTTAGAATGGGGAGAAACGATGAGCTGTGCAAGAAATCTCAAACAACTATTTCACAATCTACCACTTTTCAATGGACCTTTAGCCTATATTACGGTTGCATTAGGCACCAAGGTAGGGTTCAGGTCAGAAAAACAAGGTGTCCTGGTATGAATTTGAAGGTTGGAATGTGTTTTGAAGGGGCTGAGATAAGCGGCTGAGGAAAAAATGTTACTCAGGAAGGAGTTTTCAAAATTGCCCTTTTTTTCAGTGGAACTTCAGCGCTATATTAGGTTTAGGGGTTTTCACTAGATTAGGGTTAATGTTAGAAAAACGTCATGTCATGGTATGACTTTGAAGGTTGGAATTTGTTTAGAATGGGCAGAAATGATTAACTTTTGAAAAAAATCTCAAGAAATGCTCTTCACAATTACCCCCTTTACAGTGGATCTTTCGCCCTATACTAGGGTTAGGCGTGTTTACCATGGTAAGGTTAGAAAACCGAGGTGTTGTCATATGATTTTGATGGTTGCAGTGTGTTTAACATGGGCAGAAATGATGAGCTTTTCAGGAAAATCTATCCAAGGAATGCTTTTTCAAAATCTGCCTATTTTCAAAGGAACTATTGCCATATATTATGTTTAGGGTGTTTCACCAGGGTAGTGTTAGGGTTAAACAAACAAGGTGTCCTGGTATGATTTTGATGGTGGGAATATGCTTAGAATCGGCAGAAATAATGAGCTGTGCAGAAAAAGCTACTCAATAAGGCTTTTTTGGAATCAGTGTATTGTCAAAGCAACTATAGTCCTATATTGGGTCTAGGCCCCAAAAATGGTAAAATTGGGCAGGTTGGCAGAATGCTTCCAAATCCATAGTGTTTTCTTGGAGAGGGCCCCTGATACCCTTGCTACGTTGGGCCATTCAATGTTGTGCTAGATGTGGTATCAGGAGAAAGCACCCAAAATCAGAGTTTCCCAAAATTGCCCCACGTCGCCCATACGCTGGTCAGAGCCCCAAAATTGGCGTAAATGTGTAGATTGGCACAATCCTCCTATATTTACAACGTTTGCCCCCGCTAGAAACAGAAACACAAACAGTGTCATCCACTCAGAAGGGGCCTCTGAGTCCATCTAGTCTGACACCCGGCTCCAGCCGGCTCTGCTCACGTCATGGCCACCATGCTCAAGTGTATCCTATCCTTGAACACCTTCACCAATGGGGCCTCAAACACCTCCCATGGAAGCGCAATAGACCACGATGCCCAAAATCGGCCTTTGATACCCATCCATGGGTCATGGCCCAGAAAGTGGCCAAAATGGGAAAGTTGGCAGAATGCTTCCGAATTCACAGCATTTGCTCAGGGATCTCCCCTGGTAACCCTGGTATGTGAGTGCTTTCAATGTAATCCCATTTGTGGTGTCAAGGGAAGGCACCAAAGATCAGACCGTGATGCCCAAAATCAGCTCACAACGCCCACCCATGAGTGATGGCCCCAAAAATAGCCAAAAGGGACAGCTCAGCAGAATGCTTCCAAATTCACAGTATTTGTTCAGAAAGGACCCCTGCTACCCGTGCTGTGTTGGGGCATTCAATGGTATGCAGGAAGTGGTGTCTGGGGAAGGCACCCAAAACCAGACTGATACCCAAAATTGGCCCGAAACGAACACCCACAGGACATGGCCCCACTAGTTCCAAAATGGGCGGGTCAGCAGGATGCTTCCATATTCACAGCATTTGCTCCGAAAGAGTCCCTTATACCAGTGCTATGTTGGGACATTCAATGGTGCGCTGGAAGTGCTGTGAGGGGAAGACAACAAAAATCAGACTGCAATGCCTAAAATCGGCCTGTGACACCCATGACACATTTCAGTCATGGCCCTGACTGAAGTGGCCGATATGGGCCGGTTGGCAGAATGCTTCCAAATTCGCAGTGTTGGCTAAACAGGGCCCCTGGTACACTGGGGCATCAGCACTTTCGTCAGAGCCCTGGATGTGATGTCAAGGTAAGGAACCCAAAATCAGAGTGCAATGCCCAAAATCAGCCAACAGTGCTCACCTGCATATCACAGCCCACAAATGTGGGCGAAATGGGCAAGTCAGCAGAATGCTTCCAAATCACAATGTTTGCTCAGATAGTGCCCCTGATATCAGTGCTTCGTTTGGGCTTTCAATGGTGTGCTGGAAATGCTGCCTCTCGAAAGCACCCGAAATTAGAGTTGCCAGGCTGCTGACGGGGACTGGACGTTATGCTCACATGACTCCAGTTCTCCGTCAGCTTCACTGGCTTCCCATTGAAGTCCGGGCCCAATTCAAGGTATTGGTGATGACCTATAAAGCCCTAAACGGCTTGGGTCCTAGTTACCTGAAGGAGTGCTTACATCCATATATGCCCAGCTGCCCCCTGAGATCGGCGGGAGAGGCCCTTCTCCGGGAGCCCTCCATGAAAGAAATTATGAGGGTGGTTACTCGGAGGAGGGCTTTCTCAGCGGTGGCACCTAAGTTATGGAATGCGCTCCCCAGAGAGGTCCGCCTGGCGCCGTCGTTATTTGATTTTTGGCGCCAGGCGAAGACCTTTATATTCAAGCAGCATTTTAAATGTTAATATTATTGATTTTTTCTGGCCAGGGCGGCTTATTTTATATTGTATATTTGTAATTTATTTTAATTTATATATTTTAAAATGTTATGATGATTTAACTTATTTGTTGTAAGCCGCCCCAAGGCTTCAGCGAATGGGGCGGCATAAAAATGTTTTAATAAAAAAATAAATAAAATGATTAGACTGAGATGGCCAAAATCGGCCCGTGATGCCTTCCCATGGGTCACAGCCAAGGAAGTGGAAGAAATGTTCAGTTCGGCAAAATGCTTCCAAATTCGCAGTGTTCACTCAGAGAGGGACCCTGGTGCCCCTGGTACATTGGGGCATTCGATAATGCGCTGGAAATAGTGTGTGTGAGAGGCACCCAAAATCAGACCAATATGCCAAAAATTGGCTTGCAATGCCCACCTGCAGGTTAGGGCTCCGAAAGTGGCATAAATGGGCAGGTCGGCAGAATGCTTTTAAATTTGCAGTGTTTGCTCAGAGAGGGCCCATGCTACCCTTGGCGCGTAAGCACTGTCGGCGGAGTCCAGGATGATGTGTCAATGGAAGGCACCCAAAATCAGACCACGATGACCAAAATAGGCCCACGACGGCCACTCATGGGTCATGGCCCTGGATTTGGCCAAAATGGGAAAGTCGGCTGACTGCTTCTAAATACAGAGCATTTACTCAGAGAGGGCCCCTGCTACCCTCTGCCTGTGAGCACTTTTGCTGGAGCCCTAGATGTGGTGACAAGAGAAGGCACCCAAAATCAGACCGCCATGCGCAAAATCAGTGTGTGACATCCACCTGCGGGTCATGGGCCTGAAAGTGGCTGACATGGGCAGATGGGCAGAATGCTTTCAAATTCACAGCATTTGCTCGGAGTGGGCCCCTGGAACCACTGGTGTGTGAGCACTTTCACTGGAGCCCAAGATGTAATGTCAAAGGAAGGCAGCCAAAATCAATCCATGATGCCCAAAACAGGCCCGTGACACCCTCCAGGGGTTCCAGCCTCGAAAGTGACCTAAATGGGTAAGTCGGCAGGATGCTTCCAAAGTCGCAGTGTTTGCTCGGAGAGGCCCCTGATACCCATGCTATGTTGGGGCATTCAAAGGGGTGCTGGAAGTGGCGCCTGGGGAAGGCACCCAAAATCAGACCACAATGTGCAAAATCGACCTGCGGCACCCAGCCACGGGTCAAAACCTGAAAGTGACCTAAATGGGCAGGTTGGCAAAATGCTTCCAAATTCTTAGCGTTTGCTCGGAGAGGGCCCTGATATGCATTGGGGCATTCGATGGTGTGCTGAAAGAGGCATTGTGGGAAGGAATCAAAAATGAGAATGAGGTGCCCAAAATTGGCAGGGACTTTCGTGGCAGGGTCACAGCCATGAAAGTGATTAAATGGGCAGGTCAGCATAATGCATTCATAGCCGCAGCGTTCGCTCAGAGAGGGACCCGTACTGCATTGGAGCACTCGATGGTGTGCTGGAAGTGGTGTCTGAAGAAGGCACAGGAACTCAGACCGAGATGCCCAAAATTGGCCAGGGAGGCCCACCCATAGGTCGCATGGCCTATGGGTGGTGGAAAGGGTAGGTAGGTAGAATGCTTCCAAATTCACAGCATTTGCTCCGAGAGTTCCCCGGATACCCGTGCTGTGTTGGGGTGCTTGATGGTATGCTGGAAATGGTGACTGGGGAAGGCACCCAAGACTATTCATACCAGGACACCTTGTTTTTCTAACCAAAACCCAACCCTGGTGCCCACCCTAATATAGGGCTAAAGTTTCACTGAAAGAGGGCGATTTTGGAAAAGCAGTCCTTGAGTAGATTTTCCTCCACATCTCATGATTTCCAACCATGCTAAACAGATTCCAACTATCAAAATCATACCAGCAGGCCTCATTTTTCTTACCCTAACTGTAGCCTCATGAAGACTCCCTACCCAAATATAGGGCAAATTTCCGCAGAAAAGAGGGAGTTTTTGAAAAAGCCATCCTTGCGTAGCTTTTTCTGCACAGCTCATCATTTCTGTCCACGCTGATCACATTCCGACGATCAAAATCATGCCAAGACACCTCGTTTTTCTAACCCTAACCCTACCCTGGTGCAGACCCTCAACCCTAATATACGGCTAAAGTTCCACTGAAAAGAGGGCGATTTTTGAACATCCTGTCTTTGAGTAGCTTTTCCTGCACAGCTCATTCTTTCTGCCCATGCTGAACACATTCCAACAATCAGAATCACTTTGGGACACCTCGTTTTTCTAACACTAACCGTACCCTGGTGCAGACCCTTAACCCTAATATACGGCAAAAGTTCCACTGAAAAGAGGGCGATTTTTGAAAATACTGTCTTTGAGTAGCTTTTTCTGCACAGCTCATCCTTTCTGCACATGCTAAACATATTCCAACCATCAAGATCATACCTGGACATCTCGTTTTTCTAACCTGAACCCTACCCTGGTGCAGACCCTTAACCCTACTATACGGCTAAAGTTCCACTGAAAAGAGGGCGATTTTCGAAAATCCTGTCTTTGAGCAGCTTTTCCTGCACAGCTCATCCTTGAAACATGCTGGAGAAAATTTCGCAACAGCCTCAGGCCATGCAGTTTACAGATAAGGAACAACTTTACTTTAGGAATCAGGCTGAGTCAATGGAAATAGGGCAATGTTTACAAAGACCCCAGCAACGGGTTCTTGGTTCTAGAAAGGGGGACATGGGGGTGGAGGTCCAGGAGCGGTATGAGCACTCAGGGAACATGCTGCAAGAGAGAGAAGTCCCTGTCACAGATTGACAGCAGTGTGAAACATTTAAAGCTGATGTTCTGAAGTGGCTGGATGTTCTGAAGGAGAAATGGCAGGCAATTGTATTGCAAGAAGAAGAGGTGGAGATAGAAATTAGATGCAGGGGGACTGAAGAAGGGGTGCAAGAGCTTCAAGAAAAATTGAAACAGACAGAGCCTATCAGGATAGCACTGGAGCAAGAATATAAAATGTTGACAGCATTTTTAGAAGGAAGAGGTTCTCTCTGTTGGGACAGTTACTCCAATCCACAAGTAAACCTGGTTTTTCAAAAAATGGGAGAAGAGACACAGGCATGTCCTGGACAGGCGCAGATGGGTCCTGTGCTAGAGGAGAAAATGAGCCAGTGTGCAACAGTTAAGGGACGGAAAAGATATGAGAAGGGAAAGTTTCCATCGCTCCAAAGATTGTCTAAGCCTGAATTAAAGGACAATTTATTTATTTATTTATTTATTAAAACATTTCTATGCCGCCCCATTTGCCGAAGCCTCGGGGCAGCTCACAACATAAAGTTAAAATACAAGAAATAACAATATAAAAATATAAAATAAGTCACCCTGGCCAGATAAAATAAGCAAATAATATTAACAATTAAAATGACGCTTAAATAAAAAGATCTTCGCCTGGCGCTGAAAAACAAATAACGACGGCGCCAGGCGGACCTCTCTGGGGAGCGCATATCATAGATTGGGCGCCACCGCAGAGCAAGCCCTCCTCCGAGTACCTACCCTCCTAATTTCTTTCACCGAGGGTTCCCGGAGAAGGGCCTCTCCCGCAGATCTCAAGGGGTGGGCGGGCGTATATGGATGCAAGCGCTCCTTCAGGTAACCAGGACCCAAGCCGTTGAGGGCTTTATAGGTCATCACCAACACCTTAATTGGGCTCGGACTTCAATAGGAAGCCGGTGAAGCTGACGGAGGACTGGAGTCATGTGAACATAACACCCAGTCCCCGTCAGCAGCCTGGCAGCTCTATTTTGAACCAATTGAAGTATCCGGACCGTCTTCAAGGGTAGCCCCACGTAGAGCGCATTACAGAAGTCAAGGCGGGAAGTCACCAGCGTGTGTGTCACTGTCGCCAGGCAGTCGTACTCCAGGTAGGGGCGCAGCTGATGAATCAGCCGAAGCTGAAGGAAAGCGCTCCTCGCCACTGCTGTCACCTGAGCTTCCAATGAAAGCTCCGGGTCGAGGAGCACTCCCAGGCTGTGGACCTTGTCCCTAAGAGGGAGTGCAACCCCATTCAGGACTAGGTTCAGTTCACCCTCTCCAAAGCCCGATCCGCCAACCAACAGGACCTCCGTCTTGTCTGGATTGAGCTTCAGTTTATTGGCCCTCATCCAGCCCATTACCTCAGCCTGGCACCGGTTCAGTACAGCCACTGCCTCACCTGGATTGGTGGAAAACGAGAGGTACAGCTGGGTATCATCAGCGTACTGATGATTCCGCAGCCCACACCTCCTGATGACCTCTCCCAGCGGTTTCATGTAGATGTTAAACAGCAAAGGGGACAAAATGGACCCCTGCGGTACTCCATGGCATAGCTGCCATGGTGCAGAGCCATAGTCCCCCAGCACCACCTTCTGGAATCGGCCATTGAGACAGGAGCAGAACCACTGCAAAGCAGTGCCTCCGACCCCCAATCCCGCTAGCCTATCCAGAAGGATACCATGGTCAATGGTATCGAAAGCCGCTGAGAGGTCCAGGACAACCAACAGGGACGCACTCCCCCTGTCCTTCTCCCTGCACAGGTCATCGTACAGCGCGACCAAGGCAGATTCAGTACCATACCTGGGTCTGAAGCCGGACTGAAATGGGTCCAGATAATCAGTTTCATCCAAGAGTGCTTGGAGTTGTCCCGCCACCACCCGCTCTAACACCTTGCCCAGAAACGGGATGTTGGCCACAGGTCTATAGTTAGTGGCCATCTCTGGATCCAGTGACGCTTTCTTCAGGACCGGTTGGACTACCGCCTCCTTTAAAGGGGCAGGTACCTGGCCCTCCCTCAGAGAGGCATTAACCACTTCCAAGATCCAGGTCCCAATCCCGTGCTTGGAATTATTTATTAACCAAGACGGGCAAGGGTCCAATAGGCAAGTGGTGGGACGTACTCATCCAAGCACCTTGTCCACATCATCGGGCTGCAATAACTGAAATTCATCCAATAATTCTGGACCAGACAGCAGCATTGGTGTCTCCCCAGAAACCTCTGATTCACTAGTGGTGTCTAGCTCATGACGAATCTGAGCGATTTTCTCCCTGAAATGCATGGCAAAGTCATGACAGCGGGCCTTTGAGGGTGGAACCAGATCTTTCTTAGGACCTGGACAAACCAGGCCTTGCACCACTCGAAGAAGCTCCGCTGGACAGCATTGTGAGGAGGCAATGGAAGTGGGAAAAAACCTCTTTTTCACCTCCCTCACCACCACAGCATAGGCCCGATAATGGGCTCTCAAGTGTGTTCGGTCAGATTCATCCCGTGATCTCCTCCACCTACGCTCTAGTCGTCTCCCAACCTGCTTCATTGCCTGCAATTCAGGTGTATACCAAGGGGAAGAGCGGTCTCTGCCCAGTGGGAGAGGACGCTTAGGAGCGATCATGTCCACAGCCCTGGTCATCTCCCCGTTCCACAGTTCGACCAGAGCCTTGACAGGAGCACCAGTCTTGTCAGCCGGAAACTCCCCCAGGGCCTTCAGGAATCCATCCGGATCCATCCGGCTCTGGGGGTGGACCCACACAATCGGGTCCGCACCCTTGCAGAGGGAGAGGTCACTCTCAAGCACAAAGCTCACCAGGAAGTGATCTGACCATGACAAGGGAGTCAAACATAAATTCCTCACCCTCAGACCACCCTCTTCCTGCCCCGTCGAGAAAACCAGGTCCAGAGTGTGTCCACGTTCGTGGTTCGGGCCGGTGACATTGAGACAGCCCCATGGCCGTCATGGAGGCCATGAAGTCCTGAGCCGCCCCAGTCAGACCAGTCTCGGCATGGAGACTGAAGTCCCCCAGGACCAACAATGCACGTGACAGATATCCAGTAAGGATGAACAAGGGGGAATATTCAAAGTATAGCGATTTCCCTGCATGGAGAAAAGACGCCTTTGCTGTAACCCATGAAGAGCCTCTATCTTGGGTGACAGATGCAGCCTCTAGACTCAAGACGGGGAAGGTGCCCAGTCTCAATCTTGAACCACAGAACCAGAGGGGAGAGTCTCCACTGCCACAACAGGAGAATGGGAGGCAAGAGGAGATGGAGTTGGGACTCTCATCAGAGAAAGAGGAGTCAACGGATAGCGACATGGAGTTTTGTTTAGGGAAGGGAGTGGGCCAAGGCGGGATCCCTCACTCCTCGGGGGATGAGATAAACTCGGTTTTTGACGTCCGTACTTATAATACGGACCCGGAGACAGACCTGTTGATGCTGGGGGATTCTGAAGTCTCAGAGACTAACGATAGCTCATGGAAGACCAGAGAGTTCGTGGTGATACAGAACTGGACTGAAACCCTGCACACACCTGTCGGTTGGGTAGGTGACATCATCATCCCCAAAGAGTTTGCTGAGAATGACATGCTGAAGTTGTGGGGATATATGGTGGCACATCTGGCCTTCTCTTCGGTAAAGACCAACGATTTAACCAAACTGGCTCAGTATAAAGTATGGGAATGCCTCGACAAAACATCACAGATTTTGAGGAGTCTGATGGCTGGCTTGTACGTTGCAGAAGCGAAGACGAACAAGCAGAAGGCGGCTATTAAATTGCTAGCCGCACAAGCGGTGTACAGGCTGCTGCTGGCACAAAAACCCAAAAAAATCCAGCCTAGACCTTTGGAGTGGTTGGAGGAAAAGAATATGGGGAGGATCATTCAAGATATAAAAAGGACGTGGGACATGGCTCCAGAACATCAAACCCCATCCTTTTGGGAACGTCTCTATGATACATCTATGATGACACGAGACAGGCTTAAGGAGTGGCTGGATCAGATGATCATAATGCTGCAGAACAGGATGAAGATCAAGAAGCAACAGCAAGAGGAAAGGCCGTCACCGGGGAGCAAGTGAGTCCCACCGAGCGAGATGCAGACGGTAGAGGATGCAACGCAGCCAAGGGAGGCTTCCCCGATGGCTGAGACAGCTCTGGACCAAAGGTTGGGGGGGGGGTGCTTCGGTGCCACCCCCTCTAATCGGTGAGGTGACACTCTCAGAGAAAATGCCGGGGGATTGGGAAGGGGGAGAGGTTCAGAAGAAGGGAGAAAAGAGGAGTGGTGATCTCTCAGATATTGATACGGGGGAGGAGCGGGAACAGGGGCAGGATCAGGAACCTCTAAGCGGTGCAGAGGGAGAGATGGGGGAGGCCGAAAAGAAGAGGCCATGACTACATGATCCGGAAAACAAAAGTGAGGGCAGGGGTGCTAAAGGAGGGGTGGGGATGGAGAGTCAAGTGACGGGTTCTGGTGCTGGGGAAGGGATGGGAGTGGGTGAAGAAGGGCAGGGGAGTGAGGCAGGGAAAACCGTGGAACACCATACTGGGCCTTGTGGTTCTGTTTCTGCTTTCAGTGAGAGGAAAACCTCATTGAGAGATGAAGAATTCGCGATTGGGAGAAAGCAAAGGCGGCAGACCTCCTTGACAGATATGGACAGGGGGGCTAGGCCCAAGGGTGCTCAAAGGGAACCGAATCGGGGTGGGAAGGAAATGCTGCGAACGGAGTCTGCAAGTACAAACATTTTGCATGGATGGGATCGGGATGGCTTGAGTGATGCTGCCGAACGGGAACCCACACAAACACACACAGGTACTCTACCCAGACCCAAGACATATGCCAGTGTTGCTAACAATCAGAGAGAACCGGACACCGGGAGGATGGGAGGCCCTTTATTTGGAGCGGCCTTTGAGGAAGAGGAGGATGCGCACATCGCGCACTACCTCGAGGCCGCTTCAGATACAAGGGACCCCCGAAAAAGGTTTGTGGACCGCTTCCGATACGTTGGATCTGACCCCAACAGAGACACTAGGACCTATCTGACAAAGACTCTTATGAGGGAGGTCCTAAAGAATAAAAAAGAACAGGTCGTGGCTGTGATTCAGTTACCGGGGTCTAGGGAGACCGACGTGTGTCTAGCCTCTGAGCTAGCCTACTGGAAATTTTGGGCAAAGTGTAGAGCGGCACAAAGGGCGAACCCCTCCTTATTGGAAGGTTTCGAGGTAGCCCCCCTCTTCAAGGAAGACAGCAGAATCCTGACTGTGATCTTTTGCACCACCACCATCCCGGAGGAGGATGTCGCCTGGTGGGTCTCCAGGTATGCCGTGATACTCAACGGGCCATATAAAAGGGTCGATGAGGAGGGTTTTTGGACGGGCGAGTACCGTTGTGTGGTGTCCTTTAAAAATCAGAGCCAGGATAACAGGCAAGGGAAGATCCCAAAGTATTTCTTTCTGGGAGCAGAACATGGAATCACCAGGTACAGCGGGCAACCTTCCGCATGTTACCATTGTGGTTCCTATGAACATTACAGGAGGACGTGCACCACGCAGTTGTGTTCACGCTGCTGTGGCAAAGGGCACTCCACGCTCGACTGCCAAAGGGGCATCCGATGCAATCTCTGTGAGGAGGCCGGCCATACATATTACTGGTGTCCTCAAGCTTATTATAACCGGCAAGACGCCGAGAAGCTAAGTAAGGCGGAAAAGATGGCACAGGCAGGCAGAGAGAAGGCCTGGGCGAGAGAGCAGATAATGAGGAAGAACGTGGATGACTCCCAGGGAGTGGGTGCTGGAGAGCGGGAAATGAGCACGGGTGCTAAGCATTTGGAGGGCACGGACACACGTCAGGAAGATCAGAGCTGGAAAGTAGTCGGTTCCCAGAGAAAAGGAAAGAACCATGCACCTGCTGATACGGCAGGGAGGGGAGTTTCGCAGAGTGTAGAAGCAAATTCTAATAGATTCCATCTTCTGAGAGAGGATGAAGAGGAAGGAATAGAGGTGGATGGCGCATTGGGGGGTGAACGTGTCCACGAAGATGATTTGGTAGAAGGGCCGAAAGGCACCACGCCAAAAGAGCAAAGGGTACACGGCAAAAGGAAAGAGAGGAAAGGGCGCCAGGAGACCCATCTTCCTGAGCAAGGGGCTGTGCCGCATGGCATGCTGATGGAGGTATCTCAGGAATGCGTTCAGCCACGTGCAGAGACACTGCCGGAAGCAGAATCCTTGTCCTCCACTGCCCTAGCGGCCCTTCCCTCAGATGAGCCTCCCCAGGTACAAGCTCTTTCAAACCTTCCCTCCGGTCCACCCTCTGACCTTCCTTCAGACCTTACCCCAGATCTCACACCAAACCCACCTCATCCTCCCCACCCTCCTGACACCCCCTCCCCACCCTCACTTGATGGTAGGGCTACGCCTCGGGCTTTGTCCAAGGAGGTAGAAGTTTCCTCAGAGAGAGCGGAACAAGAACTGAGACGTGAGGATAGCGGTCCTCATTGAAGCGGGGTTCGTGTCTTTCAGGAAGCGGTACAGATTGAGATCTTTTACAATTCCTTGTATACTGGATAGACCGCAGCAATTTCTTTATCTATTCTCACTTATGGCAATACTTAGCCTTTCAACGTGGAACACACGAGGTCTGCGACAACCAAGGAGAAGGGAGGAGATCATCCCACAACTAGCTAAGCTTCGCTATGATATCTCGGTCTTACAGGAGACGCACATCTGGAACGAACAGCAGAGGAGCCACGCTCAGAGATTATGGTCCCCGGGACCATCGGTGTGGTCCTACGGAGAAGAGCGTGGTGCAGGGGTAGCTGTACTATTTAGGGAAAAACATAATCTCCATATTGACAACATTTTAGAGGCCCTCCTGGGGAGATTGATCGTGATTGATTTCTCCTTAAAAGATTTGTCGGCAGACGGCCTGGAGATCTCGAGGCCCTTTCGCTTATGTGGTCTCTACGCGCCTGTCGATAGTTCCCGGAAGAAAGGGTTTTGGGAAAACCTCAAGAACTTCTGTTTCACGCAGCACCGGTTGATAATAGCAGGAGACTTCAACAATAGGACTAAATTATCTGACAGGATTCGTGCGTTCATCTCTCCCACTCGGAGCAGAGCACTGGCCCTGAGTGCAGAGGAAAGGGACCTAGAAAAATTCCTGATGAGTCAAGGACTCCGGGATAAAGCCTTGGAGGTGCCTAACTCATTGGACTTCTTCCCTGTGCCTTGCAGGAAGGCGTTTCTAGATACTTTTCCCACTATAGATGGGGTGAGGTTCACTTACTATTCGGGGAAAACAGCAAGCAGGTTAGACCGGTTCAGAGCCCCAAAGGAGGTCAAGACAGAGAAATGCAACATCGTCGTCACCCCGTGGTCAGATCACACCATTCTGGCTGTCGAGCTGAGCTTTGGGCAGGTCTACCCTAGGGGCAGACCCCTGTGGAGACTCAGACCCAAGATGCTGGACGCGTCCTGCAGGGACAACATGGCTAACGTTTTGGCCAATATGTTGACCCTGAGTGACATCTATTTCGATGAGTTACCGGAATGGTGGGAAAGGACCAAGAGGGCGATTAGGAACAGCTGCCGCAAGTATGAGTTTACGGTGAATAGGTGAGGACTCCAGCACTACCAGGAGGCCGTTTTTCACTTCTTACAGTGCTACAGCAGAATGAATCAGGGACGACCGTACGACAAAGGGGTTTTGGTCCGGTCTAGGAAAGTCATTGCGGAATTCCACTACACCCAAAGGAGGAACCAGCTAAACTATAGAGATTATAGAGTGAAGGGCTCCACTGTTGACGTAGAGGAGTGGGCGAAGGCTCGCAGTCCAAAGACACCCATAGAGATGAAAGGTCTGCGAGAGAAGGAAGGAGACGTGGTCGCCTTCCACCCGCAGGAGATGTTGTCTATCATGGGGCGGTATTACCAGCAGCTTTTCGCTCCTAAGGACATTGACTCCCGCGAGGTGGAACACTTCTTGGAGGACATTCCCAGAGAGAAAGCAGGCTCTCTTTATGGGAAACTGACAGAAGTGGAGAGTCAGATGTTAGAGGCACCTATTGAGGAAGAAGAGGTGAGGTGAGCCATCTCGACGGCAAAAGGAAATTCCACCCCGGGAGCAGATGGGCTGGGATATGAATTTTATAGGATATTTTGGGAATGGCTCGTCCCCCCCTCTGACAAAAGTGTTTAACTCATTAGTGGCCCGAGAGCGACTCACTGAATCTTTTTATCAGGGCACTCTGATTCTCTTCCCTAAGAAAGGGGACCTGACGCTGCCGGCTAATTGGAGGCCCATAGCGCTGACCAACATGGATTATCGCCTCCTGGCGAAGATACTGAACAGGAGACTGGCTAGTGTGGCGCACAAATTGGTCGTGGGGTGCCAGACCAGTGCGGTGCCGGGGAGAGCTACGATGGACTCCCTCTGTCTTATGCGGGAGATCTTCCAGTTGGTGCGGGACAGGAAATGGGCAGGACAGATTCTCCTGTTAGATCAGAGCAAGGCATTCGATAATGTCCACCACTCCTTCTTGTGGAGGGTTCTCCGATGGAAGGGCCCCCCGCCCTCCTATGTTGGGTTCCTCAAACTGCTGTATGCCGAAGCCACAGTCACCCCCCAGATTAATGGGCACAGGGAAAGTCGCATCGATTTACAATCAGGAGTAAGGCAGGGGTGTCCGTTGAGCCCACTCCTCTACGTATTGGCTCTGGACGCTGTCCTGTGCCGCGTACAGCTCGAGGAGGGGATAGCAGGGATCCGTTCGGCCCTTCCTACCGGTGCTCCCATACGGATCAAGTTCATGGCCCATGCTGATGACATCTCGCTGCTCCTGAATGACGACAGAGAGGTCAGGAGAGTGCAGCGGATCTTTGATATGTACGCACGTGCCTCGGGTTCTCAGATAAACAGGAAGAAAAGTTACCTTATTTCTTTTGACCCCGAGGACGAGCAGCTTAAGATAGCTCCCATGGAAACAGACAAAGAGCGGGAGGGCGGGAATGAGCAGAAGGTAGAGGAGGTGAAGATTCTGGGGATTTACTATTCCATAGCCGAGGAAGGGTGGAAAAGGAACTGGTTCGCTTGGCTTGAAAAGTTTAAGGAGAAAATAGGGATGTGGAGGAAGTGGCAACTGACCGTGTATCAAAAGGTGGTTTATGTACGCACATACGTGTTGCCGGTAGCGCATAACATAGCGGTGGTCTACCCCCCTCCGGGAGCCGTGATGAACGAACTGGAGAAGGAGCTCTTCAAATTCCTCTGGGGAATGGCCACCTTCCCTCTGGCGAGGGCGGTGGCCTATAGACAGATAGACCAGGCGGGTTTGCACCTCCCGGCTCTCCATCTGAGGATGTTCACCACCTTCCTGAGTTACAACTTTGGTAAATACGCTCAATGGGAGGAGGGGGGGGGACCAACCTCACATGTGGGTGGTCCTGTTTGCGTAGCACTGGGTGGGTAAACCGTGGGTGGAAACCTGGTGTGGGGAGCACTGCCTCGACTTTGCCATCTCGGCCACAATGCGGTGCACGGGGCCCGAATATCTGAGGGAGCTCTACAGCTTCATCAAGCAGCATAAAGTCCATGCAGAATGGTTTGGTACTAGCCAGGGGGACCTGTGGAGTATCAAACGAGTGGTGTATAGAGAGCTGCTAGAGGTGGCCTATTTCAGACCGCAGGTCGTCAAGAATGTGAGGAGGGAAAACCTCTCTCGATACTTGAGGGAACAGACTTACCCGATAGAATATTTTCACGACAGGAGGGTTCCGTTCCAGCTGTGGGACATCAGGTGGATGCTGTATCATCAGGTGTATGACCTGCAACGGACCAGACCCTGGCTTCCCGAGTGGGCGCAGGCCTGCCCCAGACTGCAGTGTAAGAGCGGGGCTGTCGCAAGTGGGACAGCGCAAAAGGAGACAGTGAGGCACTTTGTCAGCGATTGCCCTGCGGCACGTGCCATGTGGAAGGTGGTGTCTGAAGCATTGGACTGGCCGGACCTGGGCTCCCAGGACTGGGAATCGGTCGTGTCTGACACAGAACCCACTCCTCCATTGAAGGGACCCAGGAGGAGTGTGCCCAGGAAGCGGCGGTGGAGAGAGACCACGGCTCCCAAGACGTACTGGACTGTACCGTGGTCCACGATTAGGCTGATTAATCTGTACGTTCTGTTGGCGCTGTCGCTCCAACGCCAAAGAGAGATAAAGACACGAAAGGTGGCTGACGTGGCCAGCTCAGTCAAATTTGTCCAAGAGGAGATTTTTTGGTAGAGCCGCGAGGAAAAAGGGAGGATGCCGCCCAGTTGGTGGAGGAAATTGTGGCCGTGGTTGAGTGGGGCTCATGCCCCGATCACGTAATGTACGTATACCGCTCATACACGGAAAATGTTGGTGAGACGCATGGCATGAACCTATCAAGGAGAAGTCTGTAGAACGTTCTTTCTGTAAATTTGATTTGTAAAGTTTGGGAATCCTGTAAATGTGTGTACATTTGGCATTTTGATACCTTGTAAATATTGGATGGTGTACTTTTCTAGTTTTGTAACGTTGCACTTTTTGTGCCTTTTGTAACTTTTGTAGTATGTTTTTATTTAAATAAAAAATTTCAACCTAAAAAAATTTCAACCTAATATAGGGCTAATGTTTCACTGTAAAGAGGTCTATTTTTGAAAATCCTATCTTTGAGTAGCTTTTCCTGCACAGCTCATCCTCTCTGCCCATGCTAAACACATTGCAACCATCAAGATCAGTCCTCGATACCTCAGTTTTCTAACCCTAACCCTACCCTGGTGCAGACCCTTAACCGTAATGTAGGGCTAAAGTTCCACTGAAAAGAGGGCGATTTTTGAAAATCCTGTCTTGGAGTAGCTTTTCCTGCACAGCTCATCCTATCTGCCCATGTTTAACACATTCCAACCATCAAGATCATAACTGGACACCTCGTTTTTCTAACCCTAACCCTACCCTGGTGCAGACCCTCAACCCTAATATATGGCTAAAGTTCCACTGAAAAGAGGGCGATTTTTGAAAATCCTGTCTTTGAGTAGCTCTTCCTGCACAGCTCATCCTCTCTGCCCATGCTAAACACATTCCAAAGAATACAAAGAATTCACTGGAACAGAATTTGCTCCTTGGTTCATGTTCTTGTTGAAATCGGACCTGGCCCTACTAAGCAGAATGTGAGCCTGAACTAATGCAATCTGATTGTAGTTTAACTTGCTATCTAGTGCTTTCAGTTTGCATATATTACACACTTTCGACATCAAAGCCTTCCCATTTTAATTGGACCCACAAAGGGCTGGTTGTTTCCATGCAACGGAAAACATAGCTCTGAAGGACTGAGTAGAAAGCTTGCCATGGTTTCATGACATCTTTGATGGTCATAACAAAGTGTTCCCATTTACAATGCTCCTGAACTTGAGTGAATTCTTCTCATTTCACTCCTTCTGGTGTCTGGCCATCATCACAAGTAGACTGTCTTTAGATGTAATCAATCTATACAATAATAATATTGTAGTAGTACATAAGAAAAGCCATGCTAGATCATACTAAAGGTGCATATAGTCTAGCACTTCATACACATGGTGGCAAACCAGCTGGCCGCAAGATCACTCAAGCAGAATGGATGCAAGATCTTCTCCTGCCCAAGTTCCTCAGCAATAGGTGTATGCAGGCATGCCGGCCCTGGTAAAGCAGATAGCACATAGCCAGCGAGGCTGGTGGCCACTGAATGCATCCTCCCTCATTTATCCATCTAATCCCATTTTATAGCCATCCAGATTGGTGGCCATCACAACATTATGTGACAGCAAATTTCACCAACCCATTGCCTAAAGCAGGGATTCTCAAACTTTTTAAACAGGGGGCCAGTTCACTGTCCCTCAGACTGTTGGGGGCTGGACTATAGTTTGAAAAAAATAAGAGCAAATTCCTATGCACACTGCACATTAAATAATTAAAATTAAAATAAATTTAAAAATTAATTAAACATTTAAAAATGTTTGCTCCACTCGCTCAGGCTGCAGCAGAAGCCCAAGATGACGTCATGCCGCCTGCTGGAAGGAGGAGCGCAACACGAGGGGGAGCCACGAGGGCATGCTCGCCTTGGTCAAGGCCATCCCGGCTGCTCACTGCCACTCTGCTTCCGAGCTGGAGGAAGGTCCCCTTGCAGGCGCTTGCCAGGCCCCGGGAGAGGGAGTGGGAGGCCAGAGAGCCAGAGCGTGGGGCAGCTCCCCCAGCTGAGAGAAGGCTGCAAGGAGGTGGGGAATGGCTGCTTTCCGAGGCAAGGGGAAGGGAAGCAAGGGACCGGGCTGCGGCTGGCCAAGCAGGGTGCCCCCCACCTCTCCCCACTGCAGGGGGAAGAGGCACGGCCGCTGCTAGACGGCGGTGGCAGCTTGCTCAGAGAAGGCCCGTAGCCTGGGGATGTGGCTCACATAATTACAAAGAGATTAAAAAGTTATATTTTAATTACCTTCTATCTCTTTTAGAGTCTTCATTTCTCTCTCTCTTCCCACTGCCCTCCTCTCTTCTGTATTTCCTGCTCCATATCCCACTCTGTATTCAGAGCCAACGCATGCAGGCCATAGGAGCTAGTGCACACGCAGTTGAAGGGAGCTGTTACAGTTTGGCACATGTGCCGGCTCTCTGCTAGTCTCTCTGCTAGTCTCTGGACTGGGTAAATGACCACTGTGGGCCACAGTTTGCTCTAAAGCAAACTAGACCCATGCTCTAAAGGTTTTCAGCCAGAAGTTTTTTTCCTACACTTCTTTTCCCCTGTATTTTGTCCCTGAATAGTCAGCTGCGACAATCTATAGCTTTGTGTTTCTTACTATATGATCAAAACGTTCCAATTTTCTGCATTTGATGATTTCTCGGTATTTACACATTCTCTTAAACATAAACAGCCCATCAAACGGTTTGAGATGGCAACTCGGAATCCTACGTAACTTTCCCCAACCCGGTAGTCTCCAGATGTGTTAGGACACGCTGCAGTCACGCAGTTGTGGACAAATACCCCGCGGTTCAATGGATGCAGTCAAAGGAAGCTGGGTAACGTGGGAATGCATTTTTCTCGCGCCTTTCTACCAGCCCACCATTCCTTGGGCGCCTCTTTACGGCCACGGCTGCGTCTCCCGTCTCGTCTTCTCGCCCTCTGCCTCATTGAACGCCTTTCAATCCTACGCTCCCCCACCATAGAGATAGAAAGCTTAAAGTAATTCCGCGCTATGCAGCTTGTGCAGCGCTCCTTCCGTTCAAAGCTTTCCTCCCGAACGCCCAGTGCAATCGGATACCGGATTTCCACCAAGCCCCGTATTGTTTCTGCAAAGCATAACGCGGGACGTTGCCCCGCGGCGTCGGTTTCTGCACGCCAGATAGCCTCGTTCCTCGGGAAGTTTTGTCCGCTTCCCTTTCTACCTCTAGGTTCCATGCCGCCTGCCGCCGCCTCCTCCACTGGCTCATGGAAACCGAATTACCCCCGCGGATGACGTAACTCCCCTTCACCCTGTTAGGCAGCGACTCTTGCTCAGAGGGGCGGGCAAAGAGAGACTGTGGGCGTATAGCGCGCGCTTCTGGAAGGACGGGGCGGGGCCTCAGGAAGGGGCTGCGAGCGCAGCTATTTGACCTGCCTGCGGCGCCTGTCCGTCCGCTCGCTCCTCGCTCGCGCCCATCCTCCTTCCCTCCTTCTTGCCGCCAGCCCGGTTCCCTCTCCCCAGCTCCAGCTCGGCCCGGGCTTCCTCCTCCGTCGTCTCTCTTGCCGCAGCCTCGCCATGCCCAACATCGTGCTCTTCAGCGGCAGCTCCCACCAGGATCTGTCCCAGCGCGTGGCCGATCGGCTGGGGCTGGATCTGGGGAAAGTCGTGACGAAGAAATTCAGTAACCAGGAGACCAGGTGAGCAGGTCGCATGCGAGCGGGACGTGGAGCCTTCATGCCTCCGCCGCAAGGCATTGCCAGTATTTTCACGTGGTTTCCCCTGCCTGCAAAGCGATAAAGTCTGTTGCGCGGATCGTGCAAAGGACGTGCGGTAGGAGAGAGATCTGTCAAGCCTGCGAAGGGAAGGAAGGGAAGTGTGGCAATGGTACACAGCTGCCTTCAGTTATGTTACTTTCAACTTCCTCTGCACTGCAACGAAAGGTCCCATCCCACTTTGCTGCTAAGCATGAGTGGAAAGAGCATGTGCAGGGAAGGGAAAGTTCCCTTCATGTTACAGCATAATCATTTTGATTGTTGACATAGCATGTTAGTTAAACAAAAGACTGCCCCATTTCAGAAAACCCAAGAAAAATAGGTTGAGTCGTCTTGTCCCCACTGCTGCTTGTTGGCATTTTCTTCTGCATGTTTAGAACCTAAGAAGAGCCTGGCTGTATCAGAGGAAGGGTCCATCTATTCACACAACAGGATGGCACCCACCCACCCACATGATCCCACAAGCAGTCTGAAAGCTGTTCTGTACGTTACTCAGGAGCAGACCTGCCTGGCACCTGCAGACTGTGGCTATATATTTCTTTTTAAGGCTGTAGGATTTTTCTGCATTTTATTATTGCTGTATTTTTAGAAATAATTTGATTTAAATAGTAAATGTGTGTCTGTGTGCATGTATATCTCTTTAAGTGCATGTGTCATGAAATGGATCCAGATGAAGACATGTACAAGTGAACTGGTGAGCTAAAGTGTTTCAGGAGGTCTTTGAAAACTCGACAGAAGCAACTTCTGTGTTAACAGAAGACAAATCCTAGATTTATATCTAAAAACATGGCATATGATGTGGGGTTTAGCATAATTGCTCTCAAAGGATGCCTTGGGTAATTACCATGTCCTGAACCCCTACTTAAGTCAGTCTTTGCTTTGCTTATACGCATGTGTTGAAGGCATAGAGCTGCTTGTTCTCTCCTCTAGAGACCCTGTTGATGAGCAGTGCAGAAGTGGACTTAAAAGGTACCGATGATAGTCAGATGTCACCAAGTACAATTCTGCAGCTACTTTTCAATTGCCTCATCTGTGGTGCTAGAACAGCTTATGCAAACTGCACAGAGTTTATTTTATAGATAAATTTGAATCCATGGGGTTTTTTTCCTTTTTTTTCCTGACTATGAACCCTAAGACAAGAGTTATTGGCCAAAGCTGCAGAGTGAACACACTGCAAACCTTGGTTATCCATGTAGAGAGTTTATTTCATCAAATTCATTCTTTTGTTCCTCTCTCTCTTGCCTGTTTCTCCTAGTCCCGTTGTGAAGTAGAATACCATCTGCTTATGATTTGCTTCTCAGAAGGCAAGGTCATCTAACTGTTTCAACTAGAACTAGAAGTAGCTAATCCTCATCTCTGCTCTCTTTGCTCGTGATCTTTCATTGTGGAGCAAACACCCCTTCAGCAAAAGAGCTCTTTCATTTTCCCAGCACACAGACCATAATATTTGATGCCTGGAAGAAATTTAATTCTTCCATCAGATCTCTTGCTTTTTTCAAATTATGTTGTGAGACTGTCATAGACACCTGTGACATAACTTCTGACAGAACTTTCTTGCTGTACTTGCCTACATTATTTTTTGTGAAGGCCCTGGAAGCCTCGAAAACACTGCATTAATATTGTCTTGCTTTAAAACTCCAACTATAATACTTCTTGCAATCTGATTATCACAGGGAAGGAAAGGGACATTTTGCAGCTGTTTAGACTCACCATGTTGGCTTTAGTCAAACTTTGGCAGTTTGTCTTTGGAGCAAGACAATCTAAAGGCCTTTAGTTGGACACAAGAGAACTGAAGACAAACTTGATTTTAGGTTCTCTTTTCTGCTATTGACCATATGAGTGAAATGGACTGCAGTCCCTTTAAAACAGCACGTAGACAACAAGGTTGGCCTCTTCTCAGCAAGGCATTTGCCTTCACAAATCAGTTATACCTTCTCTAATTGATCCCAAAGGAGGGGGAATCAGGTAGCAGGTCTGATCTTCCAACTGACATCCTGAAAAGGTGGGCAAGATGATTCAGGCTCTGGAACAGGCTCAGGAAGCTTCCTGTGGTGGGATGTGCTGCCATGAGAGCCAGTGTGGTGTAGTGGTTAAGAGCATGGGACTGGGACTCAGGTGATCTGGGTTCTAGTCCCTGCTTGGCCATGGAGCCAACTGGGTGACATTGGGCCAGTCACAGACTCTCAGCCCAGCCTACCTCACAGGGTTGTTGTTGTGAGGATAAGATGGAGGAGGAGATGTAAGCTGCCTTGAGCCCTTTGTAGAAAAAGGCAGGAATCGAAAAATAAATAAATAAAAATGAGACACTTACAGGAGGAAAATACTCTCTTCTGATCATGTGACTGAGCCCTCATATGTGTGTCTTTTCAGGATATTTAGAAGATGAACGCTCTAGTCCTTCTCACTGTATTAAAAGTTTTCAGTGTTATTGAATGCTAAGACATGCCTCAGTAGTGCCAAGCTAGCCCATGGCAAACCATGGGCTGTCAGAGCCAACCAGGGCTGTCAGATCCTGTGAAAATTTAATGCTGCTCTTTATAGTTAATGCATATTATTAGAAACTTGAGTAAGGCTTTATTTGCAGTCAGTATGGTGGTATGGCATTCTGCTTATTCGTTAAGGGGGGGGGTGTGTGTGTGTGTTTCCAAAGTAGTCAGAGGTGCAAAGAGAAGTACAAATCCCAATGATCATGTGACTATAAAGGAAAGTGAACTCGGCTGATGAGTCCAGCCTTCAGAATTGCTCAGACAATCTGGGAGATCATTCTCTCCCAAACTGGTTTTGCTTGGAAATGTTTTTCATACTTCCTAAGGCTGAGAGAACTAATGTAAGAAATATTAATTAACACTGAAGAGTCCCAAATTTTCTGGATCTATAATATGGATGCTGGGGGCTCTTGTATTCCTGATTTAAATGCATGTAAGGCTCATTGATTTCACGTATCTGCGTTTAGTATTTCAGCCTTAAGCCATCCCAAATGGCCTTTCAGAGCAACAGTTCTGTTTGCTCCTGCCTTCGTTAATTTTCCAGCATGTGACCTAGCCTGAGGCTTAGAACATGTACTGTGTGGGTGTCGTAATCACCTCTGCTTCATGTGTATAAGCAAAAGAAGCTTATTGCTTTTGTTTCTTTAAACAGAAAATCACCACTGGGAGTAATGGCTTCAAATGTTATAATGATGTTTGTGAAAACTAAGATGAGATAATTCAAGTTGCAATAATTTGAACTAATGTGCACATGCCTTAATGGCCTTCCTGTGTTTCCATTCACTTTAAGGTCCACACATGTGGCTGTTCTGTGTTACTGTTTATTACTTTTCTTTTTTTCTGATGGGTTGTGTCACTCATTATTGACTGACTGTCTAACAGGAGTAGTTAGTGTGCTTCAGTTAATACATGTGAGTGGCCCTGTTGTTGGACATACCATGCAAATGAATAGGTGCTACCTATTTATTTGGTAGATTATTCTGAATCAAAGGGGTAGCTTGTGTAAATAATATATTTTATTATTGTGTTTGTTTATTAAGTAACTTTTATCCCACTCAACAAAGTCAAATACACAAAGCAGACAAAATACAACAAAACAGTAAAACCAATAAAATCACTAAAAATCCATTGTCATTAAAAACACCAGCACAATAAGACAATCCAACAAGGCCACCACTGCCATACAGGCACAGTAATGATAGAAAATACAATATTAAATTAAAGTTTAACAGTTAACTAGGGAATAAAAAAGGGTTTCACCTGGTGCCAGAAGGAGAAAAGAGTAGGCATAAGGCATACCTCTTTGGAGAGCTGATTCCATATATGGGGCGCCACAACCAAAAAGACCCTTCTTCTGGTTGCTACCCTGCTTACTTCCCTTGGAGGGGGTTCCTAAGAAGGACCTCAGAAGATGATCTTTAGGTCCAAGTAGGTACACATGGGAAGAAGCTTCCTTCAGATATCTGTTCCCAGGCCTTTTCTGGCTTTAAATGTTAGTACAAGCATTTTGGATTAGTACAAGCACTTCGGAGAGGACCAGTTGTTCTTTTGTGTTATTTATTTAAAACATTTGTATGCTGCCCAGTTGTGCCACAGCAACTTTCCAATCTCTTTCTGTTTAATGTTTCTGAGCTCTGTTGCAAAGGATAGATGTGATCAAAGGATACCTAACAGAAACAAACTTCATAGGAACATCTTACACCTTTCCTAGCTGTGGTTGTTGGTCAGTTAAAGGAGTGCATTCTTTATTTTTTCTAAACTCTGTTATTTGTTATTTGAGATATTGTTTCATGCTTATGTTTTCTCTGCTTTTTCTTCAAGTTCCTATTGTATATGCTTGTTGTGTTTCATCAGTTCATAAAATATTGATAACCCTTTCCATGTGAATTAGACTTACGGGAATGATCAAATTATTATTATTTTTTAAAAGAAGGGCCTGCATCAGTATTTATTTGCATCCAGCTGTTCCCTGAGAGTACACAAAGTAATTCTTCCAACAAACCTATGTAATGGATTAATCTGAGAGATAGTAACTTACCTAGTCAAATAGGAAGCTTACTAAATGATCTTTAGTTTTTCATATCCAAGCACATCATTATGATCACTGATTTAATGTCAGGTATTTGAACAGTCCAGAGAAAAATCTTTACTGTTTAACAGGAAATGAAATTTTACTGCTAGGTTATTACTTTGGACCTTAGTGTACCTTATATGGCAACAAGCATATGTTTTAATGCCATACCTTCACAGGGTTTGTAGTTACAGCTGAGCTTTAGTAGTTGGCATATGAATCTGGATGGGACATCAAATGGTGCACATATCCTACATTGCACTAAAATTTGAATGTTACATGAAGACTGCTTTAAATGTAAGTATGAAGCAGTCCACATATTCTAGTAAGCCTAGGTATGTACGTGAAGTTTGCATATCTAGGCTGTGGCCTGAAAAATGAATATTTTTGAGTGCAAATGAAAATTTGCTCTGTTTTATGATTAGCAAAATATGACATTGACCATCTGGATTCATACCTCTAGAGGCCTTGCTGATTGCATTGGCAGTTACTGCAACACTGTTCCTAGAGTTTGCAAGTGTATATTCAGCATTACGCATTAATAGAAGTGAACAATTAACCAATTGGCTCTGTATTAAAATACTGGTAATCCTCTCACAGAGAAATTCCAATCCCTTTCACATAAGTCCTGAGGCAAATGCCTGTGTACATTGATAAGCTTTGTCCGGGAGGTCAACAAACCCTTGTTTGGTTGAACCAGTTTAGGGGATGAGTTCCAGTGTCAATAGCTTGCCAGGTCCAGCTCTCTTAAGTTAACACACATGCAGTTTTCAAAGAGGCTGTGTGCAGGTATGTGCTACAACAGTATATATGAAGCAGGTAGTATGATGAACATGCATGGTCCTAAAGGCTCTAGGGTTGGATCCCTGAAAAATCTTACTTGATTTCCTATGTCAGTAGCACAGAATTACAAAAGCAAAAGTGCATGCTAGATTCTTTATAAAATTCAGTAGAAAAATTTAGCAATTAAGATGTATTGTCTTCTATTTGTGAAAACCTATACATAGAAACATAGAAACAGAGCGAGTCAGAAGGGGTCTCCCAGACCATCTAGTCTGACCCCCAGCCGGCTCCACTCATGACATGCCTTCCACTCACGACATATACTTTTACTTATGCATTAAAGCAGGCTGTTCAGATGTAAACTTGACACTTTCTGTGAACTAACCAGACATCAGCACTAACAAGGAGAAGAGAAGAGAATTGGTGGAGGTAAGGGGAGACTGATCGTTTTAGCAATTTCTCTGTGCATTTTCCATTTTCAATGGGTTAGTTCCAGATTCAGCCATACTTACAGTAGTGATATTGAAGTCAATGGGTCTATGCTAAGTTTGACTAAATCTGGATCCAGCATATTGTTTTCTCATCTTTTAACTCTGCAAGCCACAGCCTGATGCCTTTCAGAAGTTCAGTACTACAACTTCCATCAGCTCCAGTCAACATGGCCAATAATTAGGGATCAATAAAGTTGTAGTCTGAAGCATCTGGGGGAAACCAGGTTGTAGAAGGCTGTTTTAACTTATGGTAACCAATGTCTGTGAAATTCTGATGGGTCCTAATAAAGATATTATAATATTATGGCTTTGAATGGTAACTGAACTATCCTTTGTTTAATGCAGGTACGCACAACCTTTCTGGCTCCAGTGGCCACACCAGGTGTCTGCTGGATACAAGGATATATAGACACACACATCACTCACATGCATACCCGCCAGTGCAACATCAGATCTTGGTCTTGCAGCAATAGGAGCTGGTCCACATTGAAGCCCTCTCCTCATCTGCCCCAACCCAATCGCTAAAAAGAAATTTAAAAACCCTCTTTAAAAAACGACTGTTTGGTTCCTACAATAGAAACCGTGTTCCTAAAATTTCAGACAGCTGCTAGGAACCATCAAACACTGCTTCCTTGGTCACTGTAGTTCCACGTGACCATCACCCTAGTGCCATCCAGGGTTAGGATCCTTCAGTCAGAAGCGCCAGCTTGGGGAAGGCTGCACCAATAATCTTAGCAAACCAAAGAAATCTGCATGATACTCTGGGAGCCACTCCTCTATTTCAACAGAGTTTAGCCCTCTTCCACTGAGGTTGTTGTGGGCCCTGCAATTAGAAACACAGAAACAGAGCAAGTCAGAAGGGGTCTCCTGGGCCATCTAGTCTGACCCCTCGCTCCGCTCATGTCATGCCTACCATGTGCATGTCCAGCCTATCCTTAAACATCCTCACCAATGGGGCTTCAACCACCGCTCATGGAAGCCCATTCCATGCCCTAGGGGTCCTAACCATCAGGAAGTACTTCTGGCATCCACCTTGAATCTTGGTTCCCTGAACTTTGCTCCATTGGAACGCATCCTGCCCTCCACTGCAGAGGGAAAAAGGTCACAACCCACCTCTGTGCAATACCCCCTCACATACCTATATGTTGCTAACAGACCCTCTGAGTCTCCTCTTCCCAAGACTTGAAAAGACCCAGTTTCCTCAGTCTCTCCTCATGTGGCTTACCCTGCAAACCAGCAGCATCCTTGTGGCCCTTCGCTGCAGCAATTCTAACCTTGCTATATCTCCTCTTGTAATGAGGAGCCCAGAATTGTACAAAACACTCCAGCTGCAGGCCCACCAGAGTTGTATAGGGTGGCAGTAATACCTCTCTCAATCTAGAAACCACACTTCTGGCTGTGCATGCAAGGGTAGTGTTCGCCCTCTGCCAGGTCACACTGACTCATGCTTAGCCTGTGGTTGACCAGCAGCCCAAGATCCTTTTCACAAGCGCCTAACCCTAACCCAAAACTCCTCAATTTCTCAACCAGGTTATCATATGGCACCTTGTCAAAGGCCTTGCTGAAATCCAGGTAAACAACATCAACTGCATCCCCTCCGTCTAGCCACCTTGAAACCTTGTTGTAGAATACCACAAGGTTTGTTTTGCAGGACCTGTTTTTGCAGAAGCCATGTTGCATGGCTGCCAACCTCCTTTCCCTATTTAGGGTTTCCAGAGCATTTCATATTATGAGCCTTTCCATTGTCTTTTCCAGAATGGATGTAAGGCTAACTAGCCTGTAATTCCCCATGTCCCCTGTACTACCCTTTTTGAAGATTGGGACCACTGATACCACGTTCCATTCCTCTGGAACCTCATCCGTTCCCCATGAGGCCTCAAAACTGGAGGCCACAGATGTGAGAGTACCCCTGCCAACTCCCTAAGTACCCGCAGGTGTAACCTGTCAGGGCCTGGCACCTTTGTAATGTCCAGTGCCCTGAGGAGCTCCTTGACTTCTAGGTGCTGATTCTAATCTGTGCCCCTAAATCCCCAGCCTCTTGCTATTTACA
Organism: Varanus komodoensis; assembly: GCF_004798865.1. Taxonomy (NCBI): domain Eukaryota; kingdom Metazoa; phylum Chordata; class Lepidosauria; order Squamata; family Varanidae; genus Varanus; species Varanus komodoensis. The sequence goes on along the minus strand of NW_025335268.1, from coordinate 78,456,471 downwards.
TGTTGATAGAAGCCCTTTTTTGTTGTTTCTGAGATTCTTTGCAAGTCGCAGCTCATAATCAGCCTTAACCTTGCGAAGAATACTTCTGCAACGAGCCTCTTCCAGATATGCCTTTTTGTCTACTTGCCCCAGTGCCCATTTCCTATGGAGGTTCCTCTTGTGCCTAATGCCTCTTACCACTACTGTTCTCATCCATGGCAGCTCTCTTCTTCACCTCCCCACCTTGCTAACTAGCGGTATCATCAAGGCTTGCACCTCCAAGACCTGCCTTTTTTGCACCATCCACCCCGCCTCGACTGCCTTGCCTTCCCGTACCCACTCCCAGGAGACTTTCCCCAGTCGGACCTTCAACTGACCAAAGTTGGTCCTCATGAAGTCCCAGCTTCTAATACTCTATCTGCCACTCATCCCCATTCCTCTGATCTCAAAACAAAGGATGGAGTGATCACTCTTATCCAGAGCTCCCCTAATCTGCACCCCAATTCTGCTCTCACTCCTTACTAGTTCAGTTTCATACATCTATTCCAATGACTCAACTGTTTCTCATATTTACTAGGAACAATCACCTGAGAAGGATAAACTACAACTTTAAAACTGCCCAGCTTGCTTAATAGTGAGTTGGCAATTGGCACGCGCTCATTGTTACTAATGAACTTATGAAATGGATGTTTTCTGCAGCAAAATTTTGCCCTTATCATTAGTAATAGAAGAGCAGTCAGTTGTGCTTCCAGACAGGTTCTGGCATTGGCAGGCTGTTAAAGATATTGGGAGGCAGAGATGAAAGAGTTCCTGGGGCAGCAGCTGGGAGTCTGGCAATATTTTCAAAATGCATGCAATAACTGCTAGAGTGGCCCCAGAAAGGCTCACCTGAGATTCTCCTTAATGCTCTTTTTGATGCCAAAGTCCTCCATAATCTCTTAGCCCCTTTAAGAATGCAGTGCTAGACACACTTACATGGGAGTAGGTGCTATTAAGGGCAGTTAAACTTGCAGCGGAGCAGACATACACAGAATCGCACTGTTATATCCCATTGCTCAACTTTAATCAGTTTGGTCTGTGATGCGGGGTTTTAGGCAGTTCTCATGTTTTTATGGATTTATGGTCATTGTATTTTACATTTTATACATTTTGTATTTAAATCTGTGTATTTGAACTGGTAGCTGCCCTGGGAATTTTCTCGAAAGATACAATCTAAGCATATATCAGCATTTAATCAGTAACAAACTGCCACCACCTGCTTTCAAGATGTATGTAGCAGTATTGCTATGTATCTAACACAAATGTTAAGTAGTTCTTCGAGTTAAGTTTTGTTCCTCAAAATATGACTTTATAAGTTATGTCTTCTGTATGTAATATGGATTTTAGATATTACTACAGTGGAGTGTTTAGAGGGCCTAAGATGAAATTTGATTATTTAGACGCATTTTGAGCTGGCTTCTGGCCTGCTTTTGTCACCTTGGTTGACAATCTACATCAGGAGTTGGACAGAGTAGTACATCTCTGTTGTTTCTTCTGGGCCTCTGAGCAGCTTCTGAGCCTGCTGTCTGCCGACTGCCTGGCTGGGATGGATTTTGGAACACAGTTTTATTATGACTTTGGTCCTTTTTCAAGGTCAGTTTCAAGTGATAATGGGGAACTTTCTGTTGCACACTTTGGCCTATGGCAGCTTTCCCTTTATCTTGGACTAAAAATATCAGAAAACTTCTTTCCCATGGCCACATTGTCTGGGGCTGATGGACACTGTAATCCAAAACATCTGCAGGATGCCAGGTTGGGAGAGACTGTCCTATGATATTATATGATGCTTCACCTTGCCCCTACGTTGTTTTAACATCTACGGTGGTTGCACTGATAACATGCAGATTGTGCCTGGTTATTATTGCCTCTAAGGTCCTAAATGGCCTGGGTGTTGGGTACATCAAGGCTCTCTCCTCCCATATACTGTCCTTACCCTAAAATCTCATGGTGTGATTATGCGTTCCAACATAGGCAGATAATGGTTGGGATATGTGAAAAGCTGTTTTCTGTGTAGAACTCTCTTCCGCGGAAAAGATGCAAGATTCATTTTAGATACACAGATATACATGTTGAATGCATTGGATTCCTGAAAGCTATATGTGTTTCAGAGGCATCAGACATTTTTTATACTTAAGAAAGAAAAACAAACAGTGATGATGGTGGAGTTTTCTTTTACACCATATAGCTCAGCAAGCTGTCTGGTGTGTTATGTTCACAGTCTTAAAGAGCAGGATGGACACAAAGGCCAACACCAGCAAGTATCTCTCTGTGTAATCTGATCAGTCTAACAGAGAGTGCAAAACAGTGTCTTGTTGGTTTTGCTACTTTACTAAGTTTAAGGAGCCATTTCATTTTGCATTGTCTTCATCCCTGAATTATAACATTAATTTACTATGGTAAATATGAGAACTGATGGTCCCAAATAAAAAGAAGGAAAGACTCTACCCTTCCTTTTCCATTTCCCTTTGCACTAATATATTGGTGCTTTTACAGAGAGACTTTGGCTCTGTTTGTGATGGACCTTTCCAGCCTAGGAAGTGCCTGTGTTCAGTTCCTTTTGTTTGGAGCAGAGCAATTGCTTATCTGCAGCCTAACACCATCAAAAAGCAGCAGCAGTTATCGCCTAGCATCTGGAGCAAGCTAGAACAGGAGGGGTCAGATGTCTTTTGCTGGACTCTACTTTATTTTGTTTGTTTGATTACTTTTTGTTTTTCCGTTGTTGTTTGCTTTGTGCACTCTATCATCCAGAGCCTGAAGCAATAGGCATATAATTTAAGAATTCCAAAGCCAGAAAATTGCTTTGAGCAACAACTGAACAGAAGTCACCGTCCCCTTGTCTCTGCTGAACTTAACCACTGTGTAACCCCCAGGTTCTAATGTTATGGGAAAGAACTGGCAGCTTTGTTTGTAGAGAATGATGCTCTATCCCATTTGTCAAAGATGGGAGGGAGCCTTGTGGCTAATGGGTGGGCCAAAAATTGAAGGAAGGAAGGAAGGAAGGAAGGAAGGAAGGAAGGAAGGAAGGAATCTCTGTGAGGTTAAAAGAGGTTGATGAGTGCAAGTTGTGCCTAAATTGTATTATAATGTTTAAGAACTTCTGCCCTTTCAGAAAATATGAATTCTACTAATTTTACATCACAGCATATAGTGTTCAATCTGCGTTACAGAGAGAGAGGTGTTTGCATTAGTTGTTGGATTTTCTGTACATGTAAATCAAATTAAAATGGATCTATTAACTAGAATGTCAATACAACTGAAAAGCATTTTCTCCTTTCTCTCACATGAACCATACTTGCAGTCAATGGGTTATAATAAAAAAGCATTGGCAGACAAATAGTCTAGCTGAAAGAGTGGCAGCTAGGTTTGACCCCATTAGGGTTGTAATATGGCTTCCTTTATTGTGTGTGTGTGTGGGGGGGGGAATCTTTATTTTTAATAATCAAGGTATGGCGTTTTTAAAAGCATCATAAAATGGTGTAAACATAAAAGCAAAACTGGGACTTTTAAAGCTGCACTGTATGTTCTTGTTGTGTTTAACGTCATTTCTTGTGTTATCTGCTGATTTCAGCTCATTTTAACTGAGAACTTGAACTGAAAGTTCCAAGCCTCTGAATTTGATAAATTGCATAAAACAAACAGAGATGTTCTACTGCAAGAGGTTCTGGTTTGATTGCCCTTTTATCTGTAGCGTCACTGCAGAAGAGTTTGAACTTGGGAAATGGGGCAACCCTAATAGTTAATTAGTAATTTTGTCCTTGATACATCTGGAATAAAGTGAATTTCAGTAACTGTTGAACTTATTCAAACTCTTGGCATGTTCAAGCCCAAGTTCCATTTAAGAGGAAAGTATGTATTTAAAACATCATCTTGAAATCAGCATAATTTGTGCCCTTAACTTGGTTGAATTGTGGCTTATTCATTCTGCCAGTTTACTTTTAAGTCAGGGCAATTTGCAACATTTTTGTGTGTCTACCAGAAAAAAAACCCCAGGAAAAAACAACCAAACAAAACAAGAACTGTGAATGTGATAAATGAGTTTATCTTACTGGTACATTGACAATCTGCTGCAGTTCACTGTTGAGTGTTTTTTTTTTTAATCATGACAAACCCATATTTGTTTCACAATAACATAATTTGTGAAAGGTGCCTAAAGTGGCTAATGCTGTATTCTTTGGGCTTTGTACTAAGTTTTCCTGAAAACCTCACACTTTACAGTTCACGTTTAAGACATATTTTAAATATGAATAACCTGTACTACATAGGAATCATTTAGGCCTTGTGTTTCTTGAAATATTTTTATATATAGCAAAGTGGAGGTCCCTATGCTTGTAAGTCAGGATTATTACCAAACCTTCTAGGGTGCATCATTACAATGAACACTGATTAAGCTATTATCTTTTTCTGTGTGCTTTATGTACTCTAAGTGTTTATTTTCTTTGTGGACAGACTAAAGGCAAAACCAAAATATCTGATTTTTATAAAGTGTGGCATGGTTTTATTGTTATCTGCAAACCAGGAACATTTGCAACAAGTTCTGCCAAAGCCTTTCCTCAGAGCATGGTGAAGGAACTAACAGAACAATTCTAGGGTGACTAGTCAGAAGCTAGGCAGTCATAGGTTTGCTTGGTTCACTAACTATGATGTCAGAAAATCAGCAGGCCAGGATTGGAGCAAATGTAATTATGAAGGACTATAAAGAAAACCTCCAAACCTCCAATAGAATCCACCCATATTTTTGTCTGAATGGCTGCCTTCACTCCTGCAACTCAGCAGTGACTGGATACTCCAAAACATCCAAGATCAAAGGCTTCCTGCAGGATTGTATCCTTAATGATCAATATCAAGTATTTGTCATGGGTCAATTCACTTTTGATTCATTGGATACTCTATTGTTGAACTATGTTCTTTTTATGTGGAATTAGGTAAGATTATGGTATACCGATTAGAACACTGATATAAAATAATTGTGTTTCCTGAAAATGGGCATTTATCCCATCAACACAGGAAGATCTATTTCTTTGATTAGGCTATAATACTTCTGGAGCCTCTCCTTATGTTCCTACCAGTTGACAGTGATTTTTAGCATACCGCCTTGCATAGGAAGGTATTTTCTTTGCTTTTGGAGTATTTGATACAGCTCTGAAGAGAGCGAAGTGAAAATTCAAAGTGCTTCATAGTTATTATGGCAGCATATAAGTCTTTACTGTCTGCTCTACCAATTTAGTACACCTAATCATACATTGTTATGTCTCTGTCCTTCAGTGTAGAGATTGGTGAAAGCGTCAGAGGGGAAGATGTGTATATCATCCAGAGTGGTTGTGGAGAAATAAATGACAACTTGATGGAACTTCTCATCATGATCAACGCTTGCAAGATCGCATCCTCCTCCCGTGTCACTGCTGTGATCCCATGTTTTCCTTATGCTAGGCAGGATAAGAAAGATAAGGTAGGTTAGGGTTGGTCACTTTCTGAAGATTATGTAAAAACAAATGCTTCTGCATTTGCCAGATTATGCAATGAGTTTTAACTGTTGTGAACAAACTGTTGAAGTGGCACTCCTAAAAATTCTCAGTTGAAAGTAGAAATAATTAACACTTGCTTGCAAGTGCTAATTGGTGCCTATATGAATATAGCTACATCCCTAATACTGCCTTCCCACCCAACCTGAGCCTTTAGATAATAGAATGGAAGAGTTCTGTTGTTGTTAAATTAAGTACAGAAACTTACTTCTGCATACCAAGAAGGTCGATCTTAACTCAAAAGAGTTATTGCCAAACAAAAATTGCTGGGTTTATAGATCTACTCTTGCTGTTATATTGTAGCTACATTTTTTTAAAAGAACACTTTATGTGAATAGATTATATTCTATCTAAATAGAACTATGGAATAACATTGACTTAATTGTTTTGATTGGCTGTGTAGACATTCTAAATTTAAAGTATGTGAGCAATGAAAACTGTTTTTAAAAGACACCAAGAAACCATTTGAAGTTGCTGAGGATCCAGTCTGTCTAAACCAAAGCTGCCCAAAGCCATCTTGTGTTCACCAGTGCTCCCTGGCACTGCATCCTTCAACTTATAGGCTCAGTCTATGTGTTGCTAGTGCAACCAGTGTAACAAAACTGCTGTCAAATGATGCCATCTGGAAACCAGTTTGTGTGATCTTAATCAGGACTTGGTTCTTGTCTGGGCTGTTGTCTTATTCACAGCTGTGCTACATCAGCAGTTCCCAAACTGTGTTCCGTGGAACCCTAAAGTTCTGCAAAAGCCTCATAGAGGTTCCATGAAAAATCTCAAAAATCAAATTTAAAATGGATTTTAAAATGAAACCATGTGAGGCCAACCATTTGATTGTCAGTTGGAGTCCAAGCAGCAAACAAGGAACGGCATCACATCATTTGGTCTCTAGGTCTCTATTGCATAGTGCTGGGATTAATCAAAAGAATTCATTTGGACTATTGCCACATAATTGCTTCATCCATTCATTATATTTGAAATAGTTCCTCTTTATTTCCAAACCTACTATGTTATGTAAAGCACTCAGGCAATAGGAGCAGATGAAAGAAGGAAGAACATTGCAGGTTCACAATGCCTAGTAAAAATCAAGGCTAGAGTTAGGGTTCCCGGGGGAAAAATGTCTTCAGAAAGGTTCCATGGCTGAAAAAGTTTGGGGACTGCTGTGCTGCATCGGTAGCAAAGGAACTGCATCTCAGTCACTTGAATAATATTGGAGTGTTAAATTGATCCCTGCTTCTCCAGTTGTCCATAGAGTTGTCCAACTCATTTCACCATGGATGGCATACTGCATGCATCTCTGCCATTAGAGGGAAGCATGCAGGCTGTAGTCCTGGCTAAGCACCACGGCAGTAACTGCCGGCCAAGGAACATAAGCATAGATTGCTCCTTCAGGCAAGACAAGGTGATTAATTAAGACAAGCTGAGCAGGTAATAAATAACACAAGTGCAGCAGAAAAATCCCAATGTTAAGTGTATATGTGCATGATTCTTTTTATGCAGATATAACATAGAACAGAATAAGCATATTTATCTTTACAAGATATTGTGTTTCAGTTTTCCCGTGTAAGAATATTGAAAAACAATCGCACAGATCCATGTCAAAGTACATTTTTGCTTCTGGGGAAAAAAACAGTAAAAGGATGCCAACTTCTACCAGATTTCACTGTGCTGTGTCTCCTGTCTCAATTTAATTATGTCATTCAATTCTGTTAATTGTGCTGATTGCCATACTTTAGTAATGCATTATTTAATTATGAGCATGCTTGCTGTGCAGTGTTTGGCTACCACATTTTTTGTGTTAAACTAGTTAAGTCCTAGCAGTCTCAGAAAAGTAGTGCTTAGGCAACCAAGTCGGTAGTAATATATCATAATAGCCTATGTTTTTAAATAAATATCTGGCAAAGTACAAGTCCTTCAATTACACAGACAATAATATCATGACAAATTACATTCCCAGTAGTATTACTATTACAAAATTTACTGAACTTGTCTGAAATCCAATGCCTTAATATAAAACCATGTAGATATTTTTTTTTCTCCTAAGTTATGCAAGGAGCCTTCACTGTTATTTTTAGGATTGTTTTATTTTATTCAGATTCTAATATATTTATTAGAATATTTTATTTTAATTTATTGTTGTAAGCCGCCCCGAGGCTTCGGCGAATGGGGCGGCATAAAAATGTTTTAATAAATAAATAAAATAAATAAATAATAAAGGACCAAATTTAAAAATTATTTCCACTTAAAATGTTTTTATGCTACTAAGGCAATATATTGACAATATGCCTTTTATTCTTAGAAGTATTTTTTTCAAATTAAGATGTTCTTAAAATCCCATTTCTGACTTACATAGTTTCTTTACTGAAAATATTGGAATTAGTTAGAATATTCTGAATGCACTCTACTCTTGAGTTCTTGAAAACTTATGCTATATGCTTATGCTTCTAATAAGTCAATAAATTTCAATTTTTATTATTTAATCCTTAAACATGTGTTGTTTCCATTACTATTTTTTCATTGTACATTAAGTCAGTGGAGATTTGGCTTAATTGGTTTTTTATCAATTATCCTATTCTTGCAGATCAGAAAAGGAATTGCACATTTCATTAATTTGTTTTTGTTGTGTTTTTCTATATAGGACCAAGGTAGATGGGTAAGTGGTGTCTTGTAGCTCTCTTGATCTAAAATGTACTATGGAATATTAGCATCTGAGCTGACCCATTTTGATCTCAGCTTCAGTTCCACTGTGTAATATTAACTTTATTTGGACAACGAATACTTCTTTTGTCCACAGGCCTTTTAAAAGAGCCTGGAGTTTTTGCCATTTCAGATACACTGTTATTCTTTGCCAACATGACAAAGTTCATATTTAAATTGGTATCAGATCTTTTCCAATATAAACAGAAACTTAGGTAAGAGTATCCATTGAATATATGTAACTCTGCCAAATTAGGAGAGCTTTAAATTTAATAAGCTGTCAATATATTTTGCTTGTGTATGTAGTATATTCATCACATATGCAGACAGCATTATTAAAGAAATAAAAATAATCACTAGTTTTGAGGGATAAAGCTTAGTACCTCATTGGTTAAGCCTGAAGATCAAGATCATATTGTATACATAGCATATGCAAAAGTACAAGTTAAAAAATGTGGTAGTCAAATTCACCTGGACAAGCCCAAAGATTGTGTGAGTTTTGGTGGTATGCTTGGAAAGGAGGAATTTTTTCCCCTACATTTTAAATGTTATCCTAAAAAGATGTGTTGCTCATGCTATATAACAGAATTGTAATTAATGGCTAGTAATTAATGCTAGTAGAGAAAAAATGTCTAGTTAAATACTTACATATTCTAAATAATGGATGTGAATTCTTAAGGGTTCAAAGTGTGATTGATTTTAGAGGTTTTTAAGTTGGACAGTTCACTGCTTTCCAGAGTTTGTTACAAAATCTAAACAAAGGATAATTTTTATTGTTTCATTAACTGGCTTACTGGATCAGAAGAGTTCTCACTGTTGCATTGGTCTGCCTTATGCAGTAAATTTTCTAAACTTCTCCTGAAGGCTCCTTATCTAAAGCAAATTGTAATATGGAAAATGTGTGCTATGTTTGTATTAAGTGCTTAAAGTTCCGGGTTTCAACAATTTAATCTCCCAAGTATATCTTACACTAGTGTTTGGTAACTTTCTGGAAATGTAACTTTAAATGCTAAAACAGGCCCATATACTAAGTGGCCCTGAATGGAGAGAGATTGGCTGGCAGAAAGTGTTAACGACTAATCTCACCTCATTCCTAATGAAAGTCAAAAAAGAAATTTACATGTATCTGCTGTAATAATATTGTAGCCTTCCCTTTATTGGGGCTGCGTAGTGGATTAGCTCAAAGAACTATTTTGCCATACATACTCTTAAATGTGACCTTTCTGCAGCTTCATAGCTGCTGATGGAACTATTTCTGCTCATCTTTGACTGTCATGGTTACTGTCAAAATGAAATTCTTCACTTTTTAAAACTGAACTATAGCCCAGGAAATTAAAACTTAACAGGGGTCTGCTTCACTGTTATGTTTCACTCACTTCCTTGAATATGAGCTGTGAGAATCAAGCCACTGTGAGATTTATAGGATGCCTACACAAACTATACCAAAATGAATGTGTATCAGCAATGCCAGGTAGACTGGGAAGTACACACAATTCTTAGTTACAAATAAAGCAGGCAGATGGCCTCTTGCTTCTAAACGTAATGACTAAGATCAGTACTCATTTTTCATATCAAAGCTGTTAATTAATAAGTAAATGATCCCCAGATAGATGATGAACCACAACGCTTGTCCTTTAGTTGTTGCTAGCTGAATAGTGGGTTCCTATCACGGTTGTGCTTCAGTCTCCACAAGCACCTTTTCGCTTCTTTCTGGTGTTTTGTGTGCCTGCTTTCTTCTCCCTTTTTACTTCCTTCCCAAGCCTCACTCCTCTCTTCAGACTCTTATCTGCTCTTCCCCCTTCAGCTACCTGACCTTTATCCTTCACCTGACTCTTGTAGGCACTGCTGTGGTGGCTGCGAATTCGGTCCTTCTGTGGTAAAAGAAGTGGAGATAAAAGGAGCCACTGAGAAGCAAGAAGAAGGGTTTAAAACAAAACCCAATCCCTCTTCCCACCCGCAGAGTCAGCCCAGTGAGGACTGAGCATGCTTAGCCATAGAATACCAAGTGACATTTGAAAAAGAAAAACAGGAAAGTGAGGCGAGAAGGGGAATAAATTGACTTCTGAGACCCCCTCTGAGTGTATAGTAAAGGGAAAGGCTGGTTGTCATGCACCTGTTAGCTGAGAATACAGTGCAACATTCTTATACTGACCATGGAGGACCTGGTCTCTCCATATTGTTTGAAACTGAACAATATTACAGCTACTTTTCAAAGTGCATGAAATCCATGTTTTGTTCCATTTAGAGCCGTGCTCCCATTTCTGCAAAACTTGTGGCCAATATGCTGTCAGTCGCTGGGGCAGATCACATCATCACCATGGATTTGCATGCTTCCCAGATACAGGTAACTATGCAGCCTTTTTACTTTATGTACAGGAACTCACTTTCTATGTATTCACTGCCATGAAAAGATTTTTCATTGTTTCATTTTTATTAATATGCATATCCTGCCTTCCAAGCCAAGGCCAATCCATGAAAACCTTGCAAGAAAACGATATAATATTCAGTAAAACAATAAGGTGACAGACATTGTAAACAGACTATTCAGATGTTCTCGGGAGTGTGTGGGGGTTGTTCTTAAAGATCAATGGTACAATACTAACTGCAGAACAGGTATTATGAGTCAGATGCACCTCTTTGACGAGTTGGTGCTATAATCTGGGTTCCGCAGCAGGCAAGACCCTGTCCTTCATCACTGCCAGCAAAGTGTCCATCATCAAGCGGGTGATAACAAGGGCAACAGAAGCTGAGTGAAGTTCTCAAGCAAGCTCATAATCTTGGCCCCAGCCTGTTTAAAAGCTTTGAAAGCTAAAGCCAGCAACCTGAATTGAACTCAGAAACAAACTGGCGGCCAGAGGAATTGATGTATATCATGGTATGATCCAGTGTGACCCTGCTGGCCTCTGGTAACAGTCTGGCTCCAACACTGTCTGGAGTTTCCAAGCTGTCTTAAATGGTAGCCCTGTGCAGTTTATTATGGTAATCTGAATGTGGCATTTGTTTTCCTGGTAAAATTGAAGCCAACTGCAGTGATTTCATTGGGGAATCATGTTGGGGCTTCTTTACACATCGTAAGCTCTATTGCAGCAGTGCTCTCTTCTTAAATTGCAGACTGAAGCATTTGTAGCAAAGATTTCTGCTACCTCCTAAGCTCATATGAAGCCTCAGGGCATTGGCCATGAGTCAGAGACAACCGTCTTGTGTTGTCCAGGCCAAATAAGACATCTGTTTTTGCCCCCATGGGGACCATCAGCTTGGAGTTCATAGCTGACGTGGTCTGAGTCACCTAATGCAGGGATATCCAAGATGGCAGCATCATGCCAACATATTGAAGGCTATTTTCAGTGTGCAGCAGGATATGAGAGGCAGCAACGAGGCCCCTGATAGATATTAGGGAACAATTTATTCAAATAAACTCATGAAAGCCAACACATCCTGGGTAAGCAACTTCCCTTCTAACTAAACATATGCATCCCACCACCTTGTGATGCCTTCTAGACTCGGGCTGGACTGGACTGTACTTCAGCAGTGAATGTCAGTGAGGGTTTTCCTACTTTTTAAGCTCTTTTCAACCTTTCCAATGAAATGCTTATTGAAATAGGGCTAGGGTACCCTGTGTCTCATTTCTGTTTCTAAAATGGTAAGGGCACAGCAAATTACACACTGTATCACAACCGTTATTATAAACAAAGGTTTCACATACTTGTTCACGTTCATTGCTGATGTTTTCAAGACTTGCCTTGCTTTTGCTTTTTAAATGTCACTGAAATTAAGCAGTGGCTCTGGTAGGAAGTTCTGTTTTTTCATGTGCTTCTGTCTGACCTTCTGCTTGTAAATGCTCTACAGAGACTTAGTGAAAAACACTGTTTGTATTATTTCATATATGATTATTTTTCTCCTTGCAATCTCCAGGGCTTCTTTGATATTCCAGTGGACAACCTGTATGCAGAACCAGCTGTGTTGCAGTGGATCAAAGAAAACATTGTGGACTGGAGAAACTGTGTCATTGTTTCACCTGATGCAGGTGGAGCTAAAAGGTAGAAAACAACTTTTAGCTAGTCTAGCACTATTCATTTCCAGAGTGGAATCTCTTTTAGTGCTTGCTATTGGCCTAAGTGACAGGAAACAAGAATTGTATGCATATTATATCTCTCTTCAGTCTTTTATTTAAAAAAAGTGGAAAGACTTGCCCCTGCACACTGCTTCTTTCTTATAGTTCAGTCATTGCTCTTCTTTTTTCCTCTGAAGTTGTCTTAAGTTTTCCTTCTCCTGTAAAGTATGAAAACTGTCTCAGTCCATCTTCTACAAAAGGGATTCAACTGAGGCATATTTCTGTATAAGTTGTTATGAAATAATTTAGGTTAGAAAATTGTATTTCTTCATGCAATGGTACATTTTTGCAGATATGTACTTTATTTTGGTTGATAAGATATATATTGATTCAAACAAAGTTATGTTCTGTACGGATGTAATCAGGCCAGGTTTTTAAATCTGACTGTTGAAGGGCATGTCTGCATTGATGTCCATTGTTGCATTTCTTTTGTCTTTGATTGAGCCTGCCTGACAAGAGGAGCTGCCACGCTGAAGACTCTTGTCCTGGTGAATGTCAGTTAGGCTATAGGTGCAGGTGGAACCACCAAGAGAATGTCCTGCAGTGCCTTCAGGGACAAGGCAGAGAGAGAAGGCGCTCTCTCAGGCATCATAGCCCCAAGTTGTTCACAAGTCTGTGGAACCTGAAACCTGGCCCAGAGTCCCTCATTTTCATAAGAAAATTCAAAACCCATAGTTGAGCAATCTTTATAACATTAAGTAAAAGTTTTAATGAGGGCTAGAATTCATCTATGATGTTCAGTTCCTTTTGTTGTGTGGTTCAAGTTTGCTCAAATACCATATTACAATGAACCACTAGAGGTCACCCTTTGTAGCTTTTATTTTTCAAGAAATTACTTATAATCATAATTTACAGGTGAAAATTAGTAAATTAAGATAATGTCAATATATTTTAAAAGATAATTTAGAAGTTATTGAATAGAACTGTCTTCGTTTGAAAATGTAAAAATTACATATCACATTTGTACAACATTTTACAGGACTGATATGTGGAATTTGAACAGTTTATGTGTGTTGTGGATTTTCTAGCTAGAAACAGACAACATTCATTGTGGTGTATTACTCCAACATTCTGTACAACATTCTATGCAGTCCACCACAATTCAACATTTCACAGAAGCATCTAGCATTCAGATACGAATACTTCAGTTGATAGTGTGACTGGAATATATGCCCAATTTATACATTACCAGAATACAACGATAACTGCAGATAACTTTGTAGTCAGGGGCCCTGTCACACAGTAACCTTCCACAGGCTTGTCGCAGGGCTTGGCTGGATCACGTGGTTATGCCTAGCAGTCCTAGAAGAGATCTGGTGCTGATGTGAGATTGTGCGTTTCCAGTTGTACATGGAGTCTGGTTATGCAGGTGCTGGATTTGGTTGTCACCATCCTCAAGCTCTGCTTTAAATGCTATAGCTGCTGGAAAAGCATCCAAACAGCAGCAGATTGACAGGTGAGAGCTGCTCACCATATGATTCGTGTGCTGGAAAGTTACAAGATTATAGCAAATCAAAATGGCCAATATAATCAAGTACAGCTACATTTAGATGCTGATCAAGAGTTTACAAAAATTCGGACTCATGTTTTTAAAAACCTTTTTTAATAGTGTGGGTGGCCAGCATTGAATTTCAAGTCCTATGAAAAGTAAAATAAGGCCTTTGACTTATCTCCACTATTGTTTAATCTAATTACTAATTCTGTATAAAATATCATGCAAGTTGCTTGTTTGAAAGGCTTATTATCTTCTTGTTTCTTTATTATATAGGGTCACTTCAATTGCTGACAGACTGAACGTTGACTTTGCTCTGATTCACAAAGAAAGGAAGAAAGCCAATGAGGTGGATCGGATGGTCTTGGTTGGAGATGTGACTGGTCGTGTTGCAATTCTGGTGGACGATATGGCAGACACCTGTGGCACAATATGCCATGCAGCAGACAAGTGAGTAAAGCAGTCATATGTTTTTGATGGGGTGGGTATGATGACCCAAACAAGGCAAATCAGGTAGCAGAGATTCCTCATATAGGGAAATGGGCTGCATTTTAGTTTAGGGCAATTGAAGCAGTCCTTCAAGCACAAAACTTCACCTAGGAACGTGTGTATCTGTAAGGTACTCACTCTTTTTTGTGGGAGGGAGCACAGGTTTGCTTCAAAATTAAATCTTGTCTGTTTGCCATTTTATCTGCTTCACTTTACAGCTGTGAAGGCTCATTGTATGAGGGTTTTTCAAAAAGTTTCTACACTTTTTAAAACTCTACTTATTAAGAATTTCAAAAATAAATTACATCACTTTTCTACATAGTCATCTTCTTTTGCGATGCATTTTTCCCAGCGTCATACCAACTTGTTAATGCCATCAGTAACATATGTACAATATATTTATAAAATACAAAAGTGTGGAAACTTTTTGAAGACTCCTCTTACATTATGATTCAGCACATGAGCCTTGAAATGGCCAATGTGGAAATGGCTTTCGTTAAAGCAAGTGTCTCAATTGCATTCTATTGGCTCCATTATAGAAAGCAGCAAAAAATGCATCTGTAAGGTTTTCATTTCTGAACTGCTTCATTAATGCTGTTTGCTTGAGTATACATGGCATGAAACAGATGCATGGGAAACTTCATCTAGCCTGCCTTTAGGAACTCCAAAGGATGTGTGGACCTCCAAACTATTCCATCTGAGTGGCTGGAAGGCTAGTTATCTGCTGAAGCCCCTGGACACCCTTTTTATTATCCTGACATGCTGTTCTGATAGTAGCTTGGATGCAATCCTTTTTGCTATCTCACACTCTGCCGATCTTTCTCTCTGTCGTGTATTTTATAGGCTAGTGACTGCAGGAGCAACCAAAGTTTATGCCATTCTCACTCATGGGATCTTCTCTGGCCCAGCTATTTCTCGGATCAATAATGCTGCATTTGAAGCAGTCGTTGTAACTAACACAATCCCACAGGAAGAAAAAATGAAACATTGTCCCAAGATTCAGGTATTGTACTCTCTTATGTGCTTGATGTGCTTTGTATTGGAATTTCAGTGTATTGGGGTTTTGCTGACTGAAGGAATAAGTGAATTTTGGAGAAATTCTGTTACATATGCTTGTTGTACCATAGTGGTATCTTAAAGTAGTACAGGAAAGAGAATGGTCTGGTTTGCACAGAATGCTAACCCATAGTATGTGTTGTTTAATCCTGGATTGTTGTTCTGGGTGAATGTAGCCAAGGTAACAAACCATAGTTTGTTAAAGCAGACGACCTAGAAGAGCCCATGATGCATTTTTGCTGGTGAACTCTAGGTTGTTTCTCCAGACTACAGAGTGGGCACACAAGGGTGTAAAATAAAACCTCAGTAAATCTTCATGCCTTACTGAAGCACCACAGTGGCATTTAGGATGCAGGGACAGTGTGGGCAAAAGAGGAGGGCAAACAATTCACAGCTTGAAAAACCAGCCCATACTTTGTTCAGTTTTTGCCAGTCAAACTTTGGCTAGGCAACAAACCATGAATTAAGGAAGCAGGGTGATTCTGGGAAATGCCCTAATTCAACATTTCCAGAAAACCTATATTGGTGCTTGTGGCTGGCACAGCTGCAGAATGAAGAAGCTAGTACAATACCTTATCTGAGAAATATTGCCTGGATAATATTGTGCAGTTGTATTCTCTCTTGTCCTTGTCCTTTAGCTATAAAACTTGCTTTTTATTGATGATGATGATGATGATGATGATGAATAGAAAGCAAAGGGGGATAGTAAATATGCTAGGGATCTAGACAGAGGTTTCTGCTAACCAGATGCTTGAACACTTAAAGGAAGAGGTGGTAAATTACTATACAAAATTAGCATAGGGCAGTGAAATAATAGGACTTGGGAGATAGCATTTGGAAAATAGATTTTCAATGCCACCTTGTGGTTAGAACTAGATCAGTGCATGAATGCCCTGTTTTGGCCTCCAACCATTTTAGACAGTTTATCCTCTTTAAGAATGGATTGGATGGAAAGGTGTCTCCCAGAATGGCTCTTTCACACCTCCCTGCATGAGACACATGAAAGTTAAAAGGGTTTTGCATGGCTACAAGATTTTCTAGAACAGCTTGCTCAGCCTCTTGCGCAACAAAAGTTTTGAACAAGACATACCTTGGTATGCATGGTTAATAAACTACTGCCTTTTCATGTCTTCTAGGTTATAGATATTTCTATGATTCTGGCCGAGGCAATCCGAAGAACAC
Source organism: Varanus komodoensis (assembly GCF_004798865.1). Lineage (NCBI taxonomy): Eukaryota > Metazoa > Chordata > Lepidosauria > Squamata > Varanidae > Varanus > Varanus komodoensis. Next base: position 78,439,910 of record NW_025335268.1, on the reverse strand, counting down.
ACAATGGGGAATCAGTGTCCTACCTGTTCAGCCATGTCCCGTTATAACTTCAGATCAGTTTTGAAGTGCTGTGTTCCACATTACACCAAACAATGCCCACCCAATTGTAAAATAATGAATGTCTATAAAAACTGCAGATTGGCGATATGCACATTTCTTATTCTACCATGGACCGTAGCTAAAATGGACAATGTAATTTTTTTAGATGCAACTTTTTATAAATTCTTTTTGGTCTGTAAAACAGAAACTATAATATTTGCCAGTGAGTTGTTAAGATGAGCGAATATTATATGAAAAATTATGAGGCAATAATATTTTTCCAAGGCCAGAGTTAGCTAAGGGTTTGTACATAACTTGCCAAGAATGAAGGAGTCTCATTTAGAACAGAACTTTACATTCACTTACATTCACATTTATTTAAAGAGTTAGATAAATGTTGTGTCTCCTTCGAAGAAATCAGTGTCTCCATTAAGCTAAAAGATGTTTTGTGGTGGGGTGAATTTTTTTACCCCTCCTGTAAGTTACCCTGGAATAAACTGCCTTCTTTCATCCAAGGAGCATGCACCGCAAATGCTTGTTCTAAGTATCCAGAACCTGGGATCCACCACAAAGTGCTTCACAGAGGCCTGGATTATGGCTGAAATGTCTGAAACTGTGGCTCAGCTAAATGTAGAATCATTTGTGTTTTGTAAGTGACTTAAGGCACAACCTTGCATATTAGACAGAATAGAAAGTCCTGCAACTTGCAGTGTTTCCCAGCCAGCCACAGTGGTTGGGGAATACTGGTAGTTATATAACTTTTCCTGTCTAAACATAACACAGGTTTGTACCTTAGTTTTCTTAGGATTAAGCATATGCAATTCTTTCATATTCCCCTCCCTCAACCCCGCCCCATACTAGTAGTATTTGTTGCATGCCACCTGAGTTAAACTGCATGACAGTTTATGCTTCCTTAATATCTATAACACCTGCTTTGCAAGTCCCAGTTTTAGTCTTGTCAGATTAAAATATTCATTCTGTTTGCTTTACATCTAGGGCATCTGTTCACATTACATTAATGCCCTGTCTTCCTTCCTCTTGCAAGGAGCCTAGCATGGCATATAGGGTTCTCCTCCTCTCCATTTTATCCTCACAGGAGCAACTCCATGAGTTAAGCCAGGCTGAGAGGCAGTGCCTGGCCTGAAGTCACCCAGTTAACTGAGTGAGTGGGGACTTGGCTGAGTGGGGACAAGAACCCAGATCTTACATATCCCAGTCCACTACTCTAACCACCAGGCCACACTGTCTTTCATTGCTTGGAGCCATGCTGGGACAGCTCCTCTCTTCACCACTAAGGAACCTGGGCAACATGGGTGTGCAGAGTTGTGTGGTGTGCAGACCTTCCATGGGTGTGCAGACCTTCCATGGGCCTTCGGCTTCCGACACTGCCCGAGCCACATGGGCAAGCATGCCACAGCAGCCTCAGGACTGTGAAGGTAGCACAGGATGTCTCCCTATACATCTACATTATTTTCTGCTTAAGCACGTGTTATAGAAGGAACTGATCTTAAACCTTCATAATATTTTACTCTATTTCTTAATGGTGCCTATTCATTAGAAAAGTTTGGTTATTAAAAGATATTAACATGGTCTTTTCTTCTATTCTACCCTGAGCTTTTTACCCAGAAGCCCCCAAAACCTCTTGCTGCATTTTCCTGGTATAAAGTTCCAACTTCCCTTTTTTTAAACCAAAATTTCCTCAGGACCATTTGTATTCTTATCAACTCCATCTGGAGGAGAACTGATGCAATCTTTATATTTTTGAATCTATTTTGAATAGTCAACAATTTTTAAAAACAAATTGTTCAATATTTGACAAGACAGCTGCCTAACCTGGTATTTTCACAAAAGAAAGTGAAATCCACGTAAATGAAATTGCTGGCAACAAGGTGATTTTAGATGTAAGTTGCATACAGGATAGCACTTCAAAACTATTTTAAACATTTAGTACTCATTTCATAATCAAAACCTACAGAGATTAAAATCTGCATGGAATTTTCATGTACAGATATTCATCATCAACTGTATGACTATTAGTGTATACAATAAGAGAAAACCTTTAAAGAACATACTATTTAAACCAAAAAGCATTTTCAGTCTAAATATCTGCTTACAAAAACTCATATGCTTTAAATTCATAGTCGTAGTAATATTTGTCATTCAGCATTCCAAAAGAAATACTTTTGGTAAAGTATTCCTTAATCTTTGTGTTGTTTCTTCAGTCTGCCTTTTTAACCACCATACTGCCAAAGCCAGACCAACTGAAAACTTTCCATTAAGATAAGCTATATATCAGGTTTCCATTTAAAATGACATCAGGAAAGATGCTTATTATTGTTTTAAAGTTTCTCAATAAACCTTAAAACAGCATTATCTTTACAGACTGGTTGTGGTGCTTTGCTTTGTTCTCTTATGCAAGAAGAGAAAATAATTCTATGGTAGGTTTATCAGTTAATATGAACCTAACAGTTATGGTAGCTCAGGTCACAGAAGGCATTTGACATTGGAAAGGAATTACGTTTTGGAACCTGTGAACTCTTACCCGTGAACTTTGTTTTGTATATCTTAAATTCTATTTATTTATAAACTGCTATCCAAGTGGACTATGCAAGCCACACAAATCTTCCTATCTCTGCAAATATTTCCAAGCATGAAAGTAGTTTTCACAGTCTCCGAGTATCTGAAAACTAGTTGTTGAATGAGTGTACTGGGAAATTTTCATGACCAGATTTAATTTTTGGAGTTTCTGAGGGTTTTTGGGGGGGGCAGGGCGATGACTTACGAGTGTTACTTTCTTATTCCTATTTTGAAATTTAATTCAGTCTAAACATCTGTTTTAACTTTTCTTTGAAAGTGTATATTCACATCCTGCCTTGAGAGAGGGAAAATGGGCTAATTTTAGTTTGGGCAGTTCCATATGCCTGTTGAGTCCAGTGACCCATCAGCTTACACACTTTGGATATGGGTGTGTATTTGTGCATGATCCTCCTGACTTCTGCTAACGGGGTGTACATGTGTTCACATCTCATATTGTCCATAAAGCAGGCGGTTCCCGATGCTGCTTGTTTCCATTTAGTATATGTGGATTTAAAAGATACGAAGTAGCCCTTAACTATCAGCATGTCTTCTTGCAAAAATGGACATGTGTCACTTAGCTAGCTGTTCCATGCTGCTCTGCATTCACCTCCTAATGCACAGAGGTCTTTCGCTGCAGACTGTTCAGGACTGTTCATGACTTCCTCTTTCCCAACAAGCAAATAAGGATGAAGATGGAGATTAGATAAAGAGAGACTCTAAACATGTTTGCTGAATTTGCATTATGGATAGTGCACGAGGTTATTAAATCAAGCATACAAGCTGCATGTAAGCTGGAAAAAAACGAGCCCTTTAATGATGCTTAATCACATTGGATTATTCAGCTCCTTGTCCAGAAATCATTTTCATGCCCACAGATTTTCCTGCCCACCCACCATGCAAAATGTATCACATCAACCATAGCCATGGTCATGTGCTGGCAGCAACATCTGGGCAGGTTCATTTCCTGGCCCTGCAATCATAATAGTTGGCTTGCCCAGTAACCCTAACAGCCCAGTTCCCCACACTGTGTGCTCCCATTAGCAGGCAGTGAGGGCAGTTACTCTGAAGCAACTGTTGAATACACCTTGTTCTATATCCTGCTAGCCTTCACAATAAAATGAGCAAGGAAAGTGGGCCATTCTTTCTAAGAATCTACTTGAAGGAAATGCATGCACTGAAAGTGACAATGGACAGAGGTTCTCACAGGAAACATCTCCTGGGACATACAGGAGAAGTGACAATAATAAAGAGAAGTGTAGAAGAACAAACATGTTTAGGCTCCTGATTTGTCTGGGGCTACATCAGAATGGCTCGCCATTATTGGCAGATTAAAATCTGCTTCTTCATGGTCATTGGCCCCATTTGGTCTTCAAATGTGCTCTGGTTCCCTTTTGACCCAATTAGCTGTGTCTATCCAGGTGGCACGTATTGTAAACATTCCCCCCAACCCTCAGAACAAATTTTGGTTTCTTAGGCCCAATCCTATGCATAGTTAGACAGAAAAAAGTCCACCATGCTGCAGCCAGCAAGGAGGAATACTGAAAACATAGGCCTTTTTTTTTTTTTTTTTTTTGGTCTAGGAGGAATTCACTGCACCCCTGGACTAGCCTTTCTCAGCCTGTTGCCCTCCCGACTTAAACTCTCAGGGTTCATCTGGCTGGTGTTGATGTTGGTGTTAAGCATCATTAAAACATCTGGAGGCTGCTAGGCTAGGGAAGGCTGCCCTACAACTCTTTTGAAACTGAGCCTTTGTTCTTATTTAGGAAATATTTTTTATAGGCTTATGTGTAACAAGTCACACCTGGATGATTACTGCATGTAAAGGAAGTTGCCCGTGCTTATGAATCTCTCCCCAAGTAAGTTTCATTTCAAAGTGAACTGAAACTTAAAGTTGTGTTTGCTCACTGATGGCCCCTTCCCCCAAGACCTATGGGTAAGGAGGGAAATAAAATCTTGCTAAGCATAGTCCCCAAGAGGAAAGAACATTCTAGCTGGTTGGAGTTTAGTGCTTCCTGGCCTCCGGTGGGAGGTGTTTCGGCTACCAACAATGTCAAAGACAAGGCAAAGCCAGAAAAATCAGGAAACTAATGCTTCCCACCCACAAGTGCGAACAGGTTGCATCGATTCAGAGTTAAATTCAGAAGGGTTGTGGGTAAGACTTATGACGTATTAACCAAAGGATGCAAAATGCCAGAATTCAGAGGTTTATATAAATGTATTAAAGAAAGGCAGGAAACAACTTGCTTTTTTCTGTTGTGTATCACTTATACAAGTGGTGGCCATATCAGGGCTTGGGAAGCACATGTGGATCTTTCAGTTCATTTTGTGGTGCCCATTTGCTGCTCGCTGCCCACAGCCATCGCCTGTAGGCACCCACTTGCCACCCATGGCCGCCAGCCATGGGTGCCCGCTTGCCACTCGCAAACATCTGATATTTACCATATGTCGCTCTTCCATTGAGCAAGTCTGGCCACCCTTGATGTATACCAAGATAGAATATAGGGTTGGTTCATATGATATGACAACCCATTAAGGGTGGCTAGCTATGGTGGGTTGTGTTGTTTGAACCTTTTTCCCACAGGGTGCCTGGTGTTTTCCAAAAAACCACCTGAAGAACTCATTGGCTGTTTTAGAGGTTATTTTACCACTAATTTATTTATTTAGAACATTTTTATGCCGCCCCATTCGCAAAAAGCCTCGGGGCGGCTCACAACTAATGGGCTGTCATGTCACCTGAACCCAGGTGACCAACTCCATTGTTGGTAATAGGAAAGGATAATGGAAGCCAGTTAAAATCCCTCCAAAGTAGCACATTGGCAGGCTTGTCACTGGTTGGCCAACCCTTTTTTGCAGCGTATAAACTTTTTTTGGCTGGACTTGTGCAACCATGCAAGGGCACAGTTCTGCAGTTGTGAAAATGAGAACACTTGCCCCAGCAATGTCCTATAGTAGCTGTTGTCAAAGTGCAAGGGCTGTCGACCCTGGACATGGACCCATTCAAGACTCCAATTGGCATGGGGGGGGGGGCATCACTTTGCTTCTTCTGACAATTGTCAAAAGGTAAGCTGTAAAGGGAAAGCAAAATTCCTATAAAAAAACTATCACCTTTTACAAGATCTTTGTTTATAAAAAGTGATAGTGGGCACTTTGGAGGGTTAGGCTTAGCCTCCTTCCCTGCCTTCCTGTGGTGCTTCCTCCAGATGGCTAAAATGGCTGCAAGGCAATTTCAAAGCATCGGATGCATATAAGCTTCTTAGCTCAAAGGCTTGTGTGCATCTGAAGGGAACAGTATTGGCTTGTTGCCTAAATGCATTTCTACAAGTTGTGACAGTACTGGAAGTGGCACCTACCTATCCTTCCCAGCTGACATGGATTCCTGGGAGTTGTAGTACAAAGCATCTAAAGATCTACCTTCTGCACATCCCTCTTCAAGTATACATCTCCACAGCAAAGTTCTCATTAACGTGGCAAACCATGTCTAAGCAGTACAACCTTTTAATGCACAAGGGTGCTCACTTCACTCAATACTCCTATGCACAAAACCAGCAGGATCAGAACCACTCCGCAGTAGTAAGTGCAGAAATGCGGCCAATTCTGTGGCTGAATAGCTGCAGCAGTGACTGCAGGACTGGGGTCCCACTTCACTGGAGCAGCTGGGAGACCTGGGAAAAGAGCTATAAGAGCAGGTTCTTCCCTCCCATCTTTTTCTCAGCAAGGAATGTCTCTTGGCTTGCTGTTCTCTTGGTTGCTGCTTGAATCCCTGCTCTGTCCATGGACCTTGCCTTCCTGCTTCCTGGACCTTTTCCTGTTCCTGGTTCCTGTTCCAAGGTACTTGCTCCTGGTTGTTTTAACTAATTGGTTTCTGACTTCTTGGCTACGCTCCTGTCTAATGGACTGTACTTTGCCATGCTTATTGCTTACCATCAGCTCTGACTTTGGAATTGTTACTTGATCTGGTTACTGGACTGCTGTTTGGGTTTCTACCATCTTACCTGTATTGCCTCGGTCCCGGTTTATCTTTTTGCCTATGCCTCAGAGTCTGACAAAAACAATAATGATCAGGGATAAGAGTTCTTGTCTATCTATTTCCTGTGAGGTAAGGAGTTTTAAAATTTTACTCGTATGAGGGAGTATCCTGAAGTGCTATAGACCAAACACAAATGCACTAACTTGAGAAAAATTTGCATGCACAGCTACATTAGTCTGGTAGGTTCAGAGCTTTGAGGACAAAGATGTTACTGCTTTAACCACCACACGTTTCAAATGCAAACTTTTGAGGAAGTGGGTAGCTAGTACAGCTGTTTCACCTAAGTTGCTTCTTTGCCAGAAAAAGGGGCAGGGGAGTGTGATTGCAAAATCATTTATCGTCGTGAACGATCTTTATTTGCCTTCTGGCTTGTCCTTGTCCTGAAGCTGCAAGATTTCTTGCATTGTTATCTACTTCCTAACATCATGCTCCCCAAGAGCAAGACATTCATCTACCTTGAAGGTACACCGAGAAAGGTAAGTACAACTTTTGACTGTGTTCTTGTATTTGGAACTGATTCTTGTGGCCAAGAAGTACCTTCTGAAAATTCATCACTTCTAGGTTCTGCTCTGTTCTCTGAAAGTGCCTCCCACCCCCCATGGAGATCTACTGGGTATACTTTAGCTGTAAAACAAGAGCTTAATACATGGCTTGTTTATTTCCTGTCCCTTTTTCCCAACAAGCAGCCCAAGGTAGCTTACATAATGTACCTACTCTCTACTTCATCCTTGCAACAACTGTGAGATAGGATCGGTCAGAAGTCAATGACTGGGCAAAAGTGTGCCTAGAAAATTGCCTTTCATTGGTCCATCATATACTTGGAGACCAGAAAACTGAACAGGATGAGGTTCTGTCACATCACTGGAGAAAAGGTTCCATTAAATTGCCCCAGTAAGCGTGATTAGGACTGCATTCTTTAATTCCACATAAATAGCAAAGAAATAGAGAACTGATACAAATGATAAGGGCCAAAAATTCTGTTGGTTTTGATTACATTAAAAATGTGTGGCTGGGACAGGCTTTAATTTACTCTCATGGCTGCTTGGTTCATTAAGGAAGGTGTTTAGCTGCCTTATGGGCTTTCTTAATTTCTTTGGTAAAAGAAAAGGAAGGGAGTAAGGTTGCCCTAAGTGGAAACAACATGTGCCTATCTGAAAATGTTTGTGTTGACTTGAGGTGTAATACTGGGGGGATGCAAACAAATAAACACAGATGTGGTAAATTGGGACCTCTTTTTGGCTTGTGAAAAAATCAGAGAGAGGGGTAGAAACTGAGAGAGATGGGCACTTCTTTTAAAAGTTTTTCTCATTAATTCTTGTGTCCTCTTACACATGTTCTCAGTCATGAGAGACAGCATGATGTAGCTGGCTGGGGATGCTGGGAGTTGTAGCTAAACAAACTCAGAAGGCACCGAGTTGAGGAGATCTGCATTATTATATTGAACTAGGTCTAGAGATACTCAGGTTCATATCCTCACACATCCATGAAACTCATGGGGTAATCTTGAGCCAGTCCCAGCCTTCAGACTAAAACTACCTGATGGGTTTATTAGGAGGATAACCTGGAGGAGAGAGGTATACACCATTCTCAGCTCCCTGGAGGGAGAAAAGTTTGTTTATTTATTATCTTTCTACCCTTCCTATCAGTACAAAGTCTCCCTGGATGGTTTACAAAGCAGAATTACAATAATTAATATAAAGCACATGATGAAATCGCAACAATACAATTAATAAATACAATATTAGACAACTAAAACAATCTCAGAGGTACATATTAAAAGATGAAGATAAAGATCTAATTATTAAAATATTGGGAGAATAAAAAGGTTTTCACCTGACACTGAAAGGAGTAGAGTGGGCAACAGGAGTATCTCTTTGTGGAGCTGATTCCACAAATGGGGCACTACAACCAAGAAGGCCTTTCCCCTAGTAGGCACTCTCCTCGCTTCCTTTGGAGGGGACTGCCTGAGAAGGACCTCTACTGATCATCTTAAGGTTTGGGTGGGCACATGCGGAAGGAAGCCTTCCTTCAGATAACCTGGCCGCAAACCTTTTAGGGCTTTAAATGATAATGCCCATGCTTTGAATTGGGCCCAGATATCAATCTGTAACCAATGTAATTGATAGAAGGCTAGTGCAATGGGTTCATGTGGGCCAGTCCCCCTTAGCAGCCTAGCTGCTCTGTCTTGATCCAGTTGAAGTCTCTGGACCATTTTCAAAGGCATCCCTACATAGAGCAATTCACACTAGTCCAAACAAGAGGTTACTAGAGCATGGATCACTATTGCTAGGCTTTGCCTATGTTAAACGATAGGGATAAGGTCATAGTTGGTAAATCAGCCTGAGCTGTTAAATGTGCTCCTAGTCAACAAGTCCACCTGTGACTCCAATGACTATTTAGAACCTAGGAGAACACCCAAACTATTTGCCCTGTCCTTTAGGGGGTACATAAATGAAATAAGCTCCTGAGATACAATGTCTGTTTCTCATTTCCCTTTCCTTTTGCTCTGGTTACCTGAAGGAGCGCTTACATCCATATATGCCCGCCCGCCCCTTGAGATCTGCGGGAGAGGCCCTTCTCCGGGAACCCTCCATGAAAGAAATTAGGAGGGTAGGTACTCGGAGGAGGGCTTGCTCTGCGGTGGCGCCCAATCTATGGAATGCGCTCCCCGGAGAGGTCCGCCTGGCGCCGTCGTTATTTGTTTTTCGGCGCCAGGCGAAGACCTTTTTATTTAAGTGTCATTTTAATTGTTAACAATATTTGCTTATTTATCTGGCCAGGGCGACTTCTTTTATATTGTTATTTATTTTATATTGTTAATTTTATATTGTTATTTTTGTATTTTATTGTATTTTATTTTGTGTTGTGAGCCTCGGGG
>NW_025335268.1:78381507-78430289 GCF_004798865.1 Varanus komodoensis | reverse complement strand
TATGGAATGCGCTCCCCGGAGAGGTCCGCCTGGCGCCGTCGTTATTTGTTTTTCGGCGCCAGGCGAAGACCTTTTTATTTAAGTGTCATTTTAATTGTTAACAATATTTGCTTATTTATCTGGCCAGGGCGACTTCTTTTATATTGTTATTTATTTTATATTGTTAATTTTATATTGTTATTTTTGTATTTTATTGTATTTTATTTTGTGTTGTGAGCCGCCCCGAGGCTTCGGCAAGAGGCGGCATAGAAATGTTTTAATAAATAAATAATAAACTCTGCCTCATGGCTCTGCGGCCCTTCTCTCTCAGTCCAAAGCATTCCTTCCTATGACAGAGCTGATATCGCAAAAGCCTTCTAGAAGGGGTTGGAAACTGCTGGGACTCCAGATCTTCTGGACTCAGCTCCCACCAGCCACAGCCAACATAACCAATGGCTGGGGATGGTGGACTGCCACAGGTCCCCCTTCCCTGCTTTCTAGATTATGTCCAGGACTCTTCTTTGTTCCCCTCTTCCTGCCACCCAGATAGATCTGTCCTTTACAGTCCCATCTAAACTGAATTCATTTCACTCATACTAATGCAGAATCATTTTTTCAAACCCTCAGAAGTTTTCAGAATCATAATATTCATAAGATTAAACATAGAGACATATTTAAAGTATATTATTCCTTGCTACGATTAGCTTTTAGCAGAGTTACGTGATGGAACTGATTTTGATTCCTTCTCCCCCCTCACACCCTTTTTTTATTTTTTGTTTAAACAGAACATAAACACAATTGAAGCACAAGGAACTGATTTTGATTCCTAAAGCTTTAAGTGAAAGACAGCTTTGAAAGCATTAAATGAAAGTCATCTGGCTTTTTTCCCCAAAATATAATTTGGATTTAAGGTACTAATAAATGAATAATAATACAAATGTACTTACAGCAGTGGTACATTAAGAAAAATATATTTTTTCTCAATTACAGAATTAAGGCTAATATCCTCTTCCATGGGGGTTAACCATTTTGTGTGAGCAATCTAATCAATAATCATATGAGCCTGTGCAGCAGAAATACCCATGGAGCATGAGGGACGTTTTAGAAGCCTTGAAATGTTGGTATATGATAAAATTATTGCTGATCAATTCAGTGTTCGCACTTCCACATCACTTTATATTACAATGTCTAGTTTGTTAAACCACAGGGTGCATGCCCATTCACTCCTGCTTTGTTTCGTCTATGCATGGAAACAAGTAAACAAGCCAGACCTCGCAGCTTAGCTTTACATGTATTTATAAGGTTATAGTTTATTAGATAAAGCTGGTTCATTTTAAGCCACTTTTAAACCAGGATTTACTATTGGCTTATTATTACTGGCTTCTTTGGGTGCAGGAACTTATGACTGCATACTCAGACATAACACTAACCTATTCACCCTAGTTCATTTGCCTGTGGGGCAAGCAAAGCAGGCACAAACAAGCTGGGTGAAGCATCATGAACTTCACACACATTAAGATTAGATAAACCATGAATCCTCACTTCAAGTGACATTAGAACATGGCTAATGATTCCCGCAAGTGAGGAAAGGGGTTCTATCCTCATTCAACATTCTACAGTAGTCCTTTTCACATTTGTCTAAATCTGAGTAAAATAGCTCCACCACCTTCCACATTCCTATGCTATGAAGGGGCTAGGAGTGTGCATGTTTGCCTCTGCCTTGCAACATAATTAACTGTTTAACTGAACATTCGCATTGTATTTGTTTATGCAACTCATTATGCTTCACTTTAAACCAGTTGGCAAGGGGTATTGCTTTGGAATCTTTGCAAATCAAACTTACGGTAGGATCTCATTTTTATGTTAACTGTGCATCTTTGCCTACTTTATAAAATAAAAAGTATTCTCCAACTAAATGATGGTCTTTAAGCAAATGTAAATCCATTAAAAATTAATGTTAAGGCCAACTTAAGCAGTGTTACTGCATACTGAACAGGCAGCAATCTTAACACAGATGCTAGTTCTTGCCTAGGCCCTTCTCAAAAAAAAAGGGGGGGGAAGCATTCCTTGTTATTAGATCTCTTGGCTGAGACTGATGGGAGTTGATGTCCAATACATATGCAGGACACTGGATTGGGCAGGCTATCCTAGTCTTTGGAAGTTTTAGTCTAGCCTCTTGCTTAGAAATAATCTCAGGACTTTCTAGATTACCAGGAGCGCTAGCACTTCCTAATTTCCACTACAGCTTGGTGGCATGGAGCATGTTTTATCAACTTAGGCGCTATCTAGACAGACAAAACCTAGCCACAGTAATCTATGCTCTAGTAACTTCTTGTTTGGACTACTGTAATGCAATCTATGTGGGGCTGCCTTTGAAAATGGTCCGGAAATTGCAACTCATTGAAAATAGGGCTGTACCATCAGAACCATTTGCTTCTGTCTTTACTGTCATTGTTATGTCTAAACTGGTACAAACTGTGAATAGTTTTAATAATAGATTGACCACACCAAGCCAACTTCAGTCCATAGTTAACTATTCTGGCTTGTTTTAACAAATCAGAGTTAATAACTGCAAATCTAGGTTATTTGAAACATAACCAAATTCTTCTGATCTGCCCAATGAGTAAAGGGGTGTGGGAAAGTATGAGTCTTGTATACATAACGCCAAGCTACGGTTTAGATTTTCATCTAATCATAATCAATGAATTATATCCTAATTGTTATGGGATCCTGAATATTCTGCTTTGTTTTAAAAATCTAATGCATTAGCAGTAGACTGCTAGTAAAAAAAAAATAAAAGTAGACTGGACAGCCTACTTCTATTTATGGCTGTATGAAATTCTTCATATGCTTACATTTACATTTCCTTCAAGCCATACCTCAAAAACTAAACAACTTCTAACATATAAAAGGTATGTTTCATTGTAACTGTCATGAGTACTGACTGGATGATGCCCACAAGGTCCAGCAAACTCTCTGCTGACGTTTTGAAGTTTTTATTTTACTTTTAGAAAAAAGAAGGAATGTTTATCCATATATCCTCAAAAAGAGGGAACATTTATTTCACATGTCTACATAGGTAATACACCACCATTTGATACACTTCCTTTCTTGCACAGGCGTAAAAGCTCCTTGATTAGTCAATTGTATCATTCTGTTGACTTTTACTGGAGATGGACAAGCACTGTAATTTGTACTTTGGAAAAAGGACAGCTTGAGTGAAGTTGCTTCTTTCCTGCAGCCATGCTCTCCTCTCTGTGATGTTTGCGGTATTACAGAGCAGTCAGACTAGACATATAGTGTGTGGTCTGTGTGGGTATGCTCCATGCACAGACAATGTGGGGGTGATCCTGCACTTGACACTAAAAGGAGGGTGATGGGGAGAGGAATGAAACCGCATGTCCTTCTTGGCTTGCTTTGCTGTGCTCTATCACTCCAACTGATTACCTCTCTGTCCATGTTGTGTAGTCTACAGGAGGTAGGCATCCAATCAAACTGTTCTCTGCATGTTTCACTGAGATGGAGGTCTGGGGAGGCATGCATATAATTGAGCTGAACTTTGTATGCTCTGTGGGAAAATTCATAATTCACATAAGAATTATGTGGGTGGAGGGAAAGATGTGCATGCCTGGGAAACCTCCCACCTTCCCACTTATCCCAGATGCTGTGGCCTGGGCCAAAATGGTTATGCACTCCTGCTTTATCCACAGTCCCAAGCACTTCACAAACAGCAGGAGAACTCAATCTACAATTACCATTTTTGTTTAGTCGCAAAGTCATGCCTGACCCATCACAACCCCATGGACAACTTTCCCCAAGGCTCTCCTGTCCTCCACAATCCCTCAGAGTCCACCCAAGCCAAGAAGGACTCACCGCGCCAGTGACTCCATCTAGCCACCTCATCCTCTGCTGTCCCCTTCTCCTTTTGCCATCAAACATTCCCGGTATCAGGACCTTCTCCAGTGAGTTGTTCCTTCTCATTATGTGGCCAAAGTATTTGAGTTTCATCTTCAGTATCTGGCCTTCTAAAGAGCAGTCAGGGTTGATTTCCTTTAAGAATTACCTAAGGATATGCAATATTGAGATCTTAACTTTAATTTCTTTTGGCTTTGCATTTGTTCTTTCCTCTAGGCAATTCATCCTTGGAGCACAACAGGTGGACTGCTTTTCCTCATGCTCTCACTATTTCCAGAGATTATGCCAGCCATGCAGTTCTTTAAGACCCTACCATGTCATGTGTATGATACGAAAACTTTCCTGACTGTGGATTGCAGTGATCGGGGCCTCGTAAAATTCCCAAATGAAATTCCTGACAATGTTACCAATCTGACAATTTCCATTAATCACATCCCAAAGATCATCCCAAGTTATTTTGAGAAGTTTGACAAACTTCTGGAGATTGATTTCAGGTGCAACTGTGTGCCTTTTATGGTGGGACCTAGAGATCGTGTGTGTAAAGAGAGTCTGAAAATTCAAAACCAAAGTTTCGCCAAACTCTCCAGACTGGAATCACTCTACCTGGATGGAAATCAGCTCACAGAAATCCCTCAAGGCCTGCCTCGGAATTTACGTCTTCTGAGTCTTGAAGCAAATACCATTTTTTCCATCAAAAAAGAAAATTTGTCAGAACTTGAGCACCTACAAAGTCTCTTCCTAGGACAGAACTGCTATTACCGCAATCCTTGCAACGTTTCATACGACATTAACAAAACAGCCTTTCAGGCCCTTAGGACACTGCAAGTGCTGTCACTGAAAGCAAATAACTTAACGTCTGTCCCACAGAATCTGCCATCCACTTTAACGGAACTGTACCTTTATAATAACGTCATCCGTAACGTCACGGAACATGATCTAATCGGTCTTCATAACTTGGAAACTCTTGACTTAAGTGGCAACTGCCCACGCTGTCACAATGCCCCGTATCATTGTGAGGAATGCCCCAACAGGGGAAGCATTTTCATCCATCCCAGAGCCTTTGACTCCTTAAAGCAATTAAAAATTCTGCGCCTCCACAGCACCTCTCTTCGTTCAGTGGACAGTAACTGGTTTAAAAATACTGAGAAGCTTGAAGTGCTTGATCTTTCACAAAATTACTTAGATAATGAAATAGAGTCTGCCCATTTTCTAACATTTCTTCCTAACCTTGTGGACCTGGACTTGTCTTTCAATTTTGCACTGCAATCATACCGTTCAACTTTGCGTTTACCAAGTACATTTTCTAAACTGTCTAATCTGAAATACTTAAGGATTAGGGGTTTTATTTTCAAGGAACTTGATCAACGAACTGTAGACAACTTGATTCCTCTTAAAAATCTTAGCGTGTTGGACTTTGGAACCAATTTTATAAGGAATGCTGACATTGCTATGTTTAAAAAATTCCATGCTCTTAAAATTATACACCTTTCATTCAATAAAATCTCTCTCTTTTCAAATGAACCCAATCATCAGTTTTTCTCTGCTCCCAAGGTTATAGCAGAAAGGTATGATGGCAGAATGCTGCAAGATATGCACTATTTCAGATATGATGAATATGGCCGAAGTTGCAAATCTAAAGACAAAGAGTCTGTTTATTCATTGCCATTTTCCATTGAGCCTTCTTGTAGCAATTACGGGGAAACACTGGATTTAAGCAGAAACAATATATTTTTTGTTGCCTCCTCTGATTTCCAACATCTCACTCAACTTAAGTGCCTCAATTTGTCTGGTAATGCTATGAGCCAAACTTTAAATGGGACTGAATTCCAGTATCTGTCTAACTTGAAATACTTGGATTTTTCTAACAACCGAATTGATTTGCTACATGCAAATGCCTTTAAAGAGCTGAAAGAACTGGAAGTTCTAAACCTTAGTGATAACAGCTATTATTTTAAGGCAGAAGGCATCACTCACATGTTAGGCTTTACCAGAAATTTGGTCAGCTTGACAACATTGTTTATGAATGGGAATGAGATTTCTACATCCACTGATGAAGGGATGGAAAGCCATTCACTCAAAATATTGGAATTTAGAAAGAACCGCTTAGATATTTTATGGAAAGCTGGGACTGATAAACATTTTGCATTCTTCAAGAATCTGAGCAGCCTGGAGAATCTTGACATTTCTGACAACTCTCTGAATTTTATACCCAATGATGTGTTTGATGGTCTCCCACAAACACTCAAGGTGTTCAAGCTAGCCGATAACAATATTAAATATTTTAATTGGAGCAAACTGCAGATTCTGAAGAACCTATTGGTCTTGGATCTTAGCAACAACCAGTTGATTACTGTACCCCATGAGCTGTCCAACTGTTCTCCAACCCTTCAACAATTCATACTACAAAACAACAGGATCAAAAAGCTGACAAATAATTTTCTTCAACAAGCTTTCCATCTGAAACACTTAGATCTCAGTTTTAATAAGATAAAAACACTCAAGAATTCTAGCTTCCCCGTGAATGATATCAAGAATCTAGAAACGTTACACCTACGTGGTAATCCGTTCAGATGTAACTGTGATCTTGTGTGGTTTGTCTGGTGGATCAACCAAACAAATGTGACTGTACCTTTTCTGGCAACAGATGTGACTTGTGAGGGGCCAGGTTCATGGAAAGGTAAAAGTGTGGTTTTCTTAGATCTGAAAACATGTGAGCTGGACATTTCCCAGTTCCTGTTCTTATTGTCCATTTCAGTCATCACATTTCTGATGACAGTCCCAGTTATAAGCTACCGTTACTTCTGGGATGTGTGGTATTTCTACCATTTCTGCAGTGCCAGTTTAAAAGGGTATCAGCGTCTATTTTCATCTGAAGTTATGTATGACGCATTTGTGGCTTATGATAAGAAAGACCCAGATGTGACAGAATGGGTCCTGAAAGAATTAGTTGAAAAACTGGAAGATCAGAAAGAGAAACAATTCAATTTATGCCTGGAAGAAAGGGACTGGCTACCAGGAAAACCAGTTCTGACTAACCTTTCTGATAGTATACAGGTGAGCAGAAAAACTGTATTTGTGCTAACAAACAAGTACATTGTGAATGGCAACTTCAAGATAGCCTTTTATTTGGCTCACCAGCGCCTGTTGGATGAAAAGGTTGATGTAATCATCCTGATATTCCTTGAGAAGGTTTTGCAAATGTCAAAGTATCTCCGCCTCCGAAAGAGACTGTGTAGTAGCTCTGTCCTCAATTGGCCAACCAATCCTCAGTCTCAGAGTTATTTCTGGCACTGTCTGAGGAATTCACTAGCCTCAAACCATGCCTTGAGCTATAACAAGCTTTTCAGAGAAATGGTATAGGTTGGTCACATTCTAGAAAAGGCTTAATAAGTTAAGGAAATGAGTGAAGGGTGAATTGCAGCTGCTACATCAAGATTTTAAACCACTGGCGGTACAACTGGAAAGCAGCTCTTATGCCACCTCAGATGCATTCTGGGATACAGGAAACTGCTTATTTGAGGAAAGGGATATAAAGGAAGTGCCGTTAGTCCACAGAACTTTTTACATAAGAAATATTAGGATATGCAAAGAGTTCTGGCAGGTTTTTATGAGTTCTTTAAAAATCTGAGCTGGGAAAGATTTGCCACTCTAAGCTTCTTTTTCCACTCTTCATAAGGCTATTGTTTGTATAGATGTCTCCTCAACCCATGATTTTAAAAAAGAGGAAAAAAAACATCGGAGCATAATGTTGGAGTTTGGATGGTAGTGGCCTTAAGAAATCAGGTGTTCAGCTGTGGTGACATAGTTGGTTTAATGATACTGTGTGGTAGAAATTGGCTATGTGCTAGAAATTGTGTCCTAGAAATTGTCCTACATTGTGACAGGGGATGGACGTTGCATGGTCACTGATACAAGGCACATTTCAGCCAGAAACTCATTGGCATTAGGACTAAAACGTCTCAGCCTTGGCACCTGTCCATTCATATGTAACTTGGGACTCATAATATTTACAAGGTTGTTGAAATAATTTCTGTAAAGTGCTTCTGCCCGAGTGTTATTATTAAAATGCCGAAGTCCTGCTTCGGCAACGGCGCGAGAAAGTTTCAGGAGAGATCCCTGATAAAGAAAACTGCAGTCCGGAGATTAGGTACAAAGCATGCTCGGTTGTGTTTGCAGGGGAAGAAAAGAATTCTCCCCCTCACCTCCGGCACCTCCTTTTATTCACTACCTTGGTTTACCAAAACAGTTGCATACAGCCACTCAGATGTCAAGTAGCTGGCCAATCACCTACTGGCCGCGCAGACGCAGAATACACAAAGCTTACAAATAGCTTTATATGGTTACAAGCCTTATATGGTTACAAGCCTTATATGGTTACAAGCCTTATATGGTTACACAGGTAAATTACAATACTATAGTGCTGTCGTGGCGTACGTGACTACAGCGTGACCCAGCGAAGAACTCTGCATGACCCAGCGATGAACTCCCACATTAAAACATTGTTGGATTTATCATCTATGGATTACTAAAATTAATTAAAACAGATACCAGTTTTAATCAGACTAGAAGAAGCATTTTTTTCTATTATAAGTTTCTGCAGGATCCGCCCTAGAACCAAAAGCAGCACATATTTATATTTCTCTATTTTATGGAGTTCACTGGTACCATGATCTGGTACTGTGTTCTGTACTGTCAGAGATCAGTTTCTTCCTCAGGGGGCAACACACGAGCTGGGCTCACACATTCCCCCTAAACAGGCTGCCTCATTTAGTGCCCATGCCCTTCTGATTTATCCCTGTTGACCTCCATAAATTGAAAGGCGGAATGTCTGTACTGGGCTGAACTTGAGCAGGCTCCCTGTATGCTTTAGAAACCCCATCAAGCAAGGCTATAAATTGCACCAAGGACCCACACAAGGGCAGCAAGTTCCTCAGCCCTCCAATGCACGGAGCTGACGGTCTACAGCAATCAAGCCAATCACCAATCTCTGCCAGAACACAGGGAAGGGGAGCAGATCAGAGCATAGGATTATGGACATCTAAGGCCTTCCCACACAAGACATTTATTGTGTGCTTGTGATTCCTGTTGTTTGTTGAGGCTTTACACAATATCAACACCTTTTGGGGACTCCCCTGTGCTGCAACATTTTAACATTGTTTTCTCTGAGAAGGAAAATCGGGTATATCCTAAATGGCAGGATGAAGCTCTCATGTATTTCACAATGCCTAGTGCTTGTGCAATGGAATGAATATATATATGATGATATATATATGAGCACATGTGAAGGAACTGATCTCAATTCCACAAAAAATACAGAAGCAAAACCCTTGGTAAAGGGGTGCATTAAAGGCCTCATGTAGAAAACCCTCTAGAAATGTTCATTAACGACACTGGGATCAAACTAATGTACAGTGATGCAAACAAGTTTCTATTTCCAAAGCAGAGAAGCTTCAATCCTGCAGCAGGCTGGGCCAGTGGTGCCAACCCAAGGGGCTGTTAACCAAAAGCAGACTGAAAAAGCATCATCCCCAACGCAGTACCCTCCAGATGTTTTGGGCTACAACTCCCAACATTTCTGATTGTGGGAAAAGCTAGCTGAGTCAGGTGGGGGTTTGCAGCCAAACCATCTAGAAGGCAACAGTCTGGGAAAAGCTGTGGTAGAGCACTCACACTGTTGGCAGTGTTAAGAGAGGACTTCAAAGAATGTTAGGCATGGCACACCAGTGCAGGTACTTCCAGTATAATATTTAACTCACAACAATGCATGAGTTTCCACAGCACATAAAATAAACCTGCCCTATAGGATGAAGGCCTCACAGAATTCCTTCATGACATGGTCTGTTTTATTATGAATAACCTGATCCTTCTTTATCATGAAATTGCCACGTCTTACTCTGATAAATACATCTAGAAATACAAATCTGTACTTGCATAAGGCTGTCACAGGACTGCAAGCTCATTTTCTAATGTTTATCACTTACAGACTGGGGGTGGAAGTGATTTACACAGTAAATGAAACTCACTAATCTTTTTAAGTTTTGGAAAATCCCCATTGATATGTTCACTTTCTCTTCTCATTCTCAACTGGTTAATGAAGTAACGGTACCACTGAATTTTCAAATGTTTTTGTTGCAAATGTATGTTACTAGCGACTAGAAGAGACAAGTCCAAGGAGGAATTTGCAGGAACCAACTCCAGTAAACACACAGAGACCATGTAATGTACATGCCAGCTAGACTGTATGAAGATATTGCTTAGCTAACTTGTGTGTCTGATTCGGCTAAAACAATAGAAACCTCTAGAGCAGGGTGAAGAACTTGCAGCTTCCCAGATGTTTATTTTATTTATAGCACTTGTAGATCATCCTTCTACTCAGCTAACGCTTTGACCAATGTAAAAATACAAGCAATAAAAGGAACAAAATGCATAAATGGCAAAAAACTGGATAATGTCATACAATAAAACCAATGATGAGTAATGCATTCAGAGGGTGAGAGCACAATTCCACCCATCCCTGACTTTTGTTCAAGCTGACTAGGGCTGATGGGACAAAGTGCCTCATGGTATCCTGCACCACAAACTAGCTAAAAGTGCACCCGATGGGACAGCTGCCAGGTGGATCCACAGTTGACTGAAAGAGTGCTTGTCAATGGCACTTTCTCAAACCATGAGGAGGTAACCAGTGGGTCTCAGTTCTGGGCCCAGGGCTGCTCAGTGTTTTTATTCATGATCTGGATGCAGAATTTGATTCAAAGTGATCTTAACAGGTTGGAGTGCTAGGTTGAAATTCACAGGGTAAAACTTAGAATACGGACATATGCCTAACGGCTGAAGGCCTGGTTACCTGAAGGAGCATCTTCTTCCATATGTGCTTGCCTGCCCTTTAAGATCTGGGGCAGGGGCCCTTCTCCAGTAGCCCTGCCTGCAGGAGATTAGGAGGATGACTACCTGGAGAAGGGCCTTCTCTGCGGTGATGCCCCAGTTGTGGAATTTGCTCCCCAGAGAGGCTCACCTGGTGCTGTCACTTTATTCTTTTCAGCACCAGGCTAAAACCTTTTTATTTTCCCAGTGTTTTAAGATATGATTGTTTTAATAGGGGTTTTACTGCTGTTTGGAAATTTTATTAGGATGCTGTGTTTTATTTATTTTATGTTGTCTCATTGATAAACCATGTGCACTGCCGCCCCTTGAGATCTGAGGAAGAGGCCCTCCTCCAGCAGCCCTTGAAAGAGATCAAGAGAGTGACTACCCAGAGGAGGGCCTTCTCTGCAGTGGCACCCCAATTGTGGAGCACTCTCCCCAGAGAGGTCCGCCTGGTGCCAACGCTTCTTTCCTTTCGGTGTCAGGGAAAAAACTTTTTTATTTTCCCTGTATTTTAATTATTAACTTGTTTTAGTTAGTGGGTTTATATTTTAACATTGGATGCTGGGCAACTGTTATGTTTATTTCTATTTTTAGGATTAATTTCTTGTAAACCTTACTGAGATGTCTAAATATGGAATGGTATAGAAAGTTTTAAATAAACAAACCATCACAAAACTACGGTAAGGGATGGTCTAGAAAATTTTTAGATAAACGAATAAATAAATAAATAAATAAATAAAAATTCCAAGTTCTGCACCTGGGAAAAAGAAACCAAATGCATAGCTATGAAATGGGGTATACTTGACTCAGCAATATACAAGCAAGAAGCATCTTAGAATTGTTATAGACCACAAGGTGACTATGAATCTGCCGTGTGATGTGGCTGTAAAAATAGGCTAATTCTCTTCTGGGCTGCATTAATAGAGCTTCCTGTTAGAGCACTGGTTCCCCTGTACTCAGCACTCGATAAGCCTCATCTTGAGCCCTTCATCCAGTTCTGGGCTCCACAGTTTAAGAATCATGCGGACAGAGTGGGGAAAGCTTTAGAGAAGAGCGACAAAGATTAGTAAGAGACAAAAAGCAAAGCCCTGCGAGGACACACTGGATGAATTGAGCATGTTTAACTTTGAAAAGAGAAGACCGAGGGGAGATGTGGTAGTGCTCCTCAGGTACTTATAAAGCATCACAAGACTGAGAGCAGGGACTTTTCTCAATCCTCCCACTCCCACAGTGCAGGACATGGAGTAGCAGGGTCTCTAAGTTACAGGAAGCCAGATTCATGCTGAACATCAGAAAATACTTCTTGACTGTTACAGAAACACAACAAGGGAATCAACTACCTGAGGGAGCTGATGGGCTGTCCCACACTGGAGGGACTCGAAATGTGGCTGGACGGCCATCTGCTAGGGATCCTTTAACCTGGAGTCCTTCATCGAGTAGGGTGTTGTGCCTGATGGCCTAATGGGCCTTTTCCAACTTGAGTATTCTGTGATTCTGGGAGTGGTCTTACAACATCTGGAAGGACACAGATTTGCGACCTTGTCCAAGGGGAGCAAATAGTCATCTGGCACTTTAATGTCTACCCAATGTATTTTAAAATAAACCTTCACAGGCTGGCCTATTGCAAGACCCAAAATCCACTTGCAAGTTCCAGTCACTTCAAGTGCACCTCTCTTCCTCTCTAGATGCTCATGCTCAGCAGGAGCTATCTAGGTTTGCCTTGTTTGCTTTGGTAGTAGGCCAGCTGCTGTGATCTGGGCTACCAAAGGAGGCATTGGGTTGGGGAGTCAAGAGATCTGTCCTTCATCAGCTGTACACTGTCGGGAGGGGTAAGGGAGAAGGCAGGGGAAAGCAGCCAATTAGTTGTGTGGTGGGAGGAGCTCAAAAGGCTCCTGATTACCTGATTGGCTTGCTGCAGTGGAAAACTGCACAGGTGCTAGAGGTGAAATTGGATGCATATGGACTTGCTTTAGGAGATTTTGTCACATGTGCAGAGCAGAGCATTCCCTCAGTGTTGAGAATGAAACAGGCAGATATTCTTGGTGTGCTTTCCAGGGTCAGGGTGGCACCAGCTCTTCAGATTAAGAATGAGGATTGGAGAAATTGAGATGATGGAGGAAGGTGAGGTTATCTCAAGCTCACAATTGCCAGGTGGTCCAGTAGACCTTTGCATCAGTGTTTGGAAATGAAACAGGGACCGGGCAGAGGAGGCAGATGAGCCTGATCCAGTTCCTGGGCTAGGGTGGCTATCCAGTTAGAGGGCCTCAGTAAATTGAGGAGACCACATCTTCTCCAGAGAGGCATACGCAGAGGGGTGGAGCCCAGGGCTACTGGCAAGGAGGATTCTGGGCAGTAGTTTCTAGTCTGGATTCAACTGTCCATGCTTTGTCCATGCACCTTCTCTTGGCTATAGTTTGTTGGCTGTGAACTGGAAATAACACACACTTCTGCAAAGACACTGTCTGCTCTTTGAAATGGAATAAGAGGAAATTCAGCTCCTGACACTCAGTTATGAGAAAATATTCATCTTAATCAAAAGACCAAGGAATTTGTCTGCCTGGTGACCTGGTTACTGACAGATGAGTCATTGATTGGTTGGCATGGAGGGGGTAGGAAACGGGGTCCCAAAAGGCTTCCAGCTGAGTTCAGTGGAGGGCTCTGCCACTTGACCGAGAGGCTAATCCCCCTGCCGTGGCTCAGAAAAGGCCTCCAAATGGCCAAGAGAGATGAAGGAATGGGAAAACAAGGGCCTAGGGAAAGCCGAGCCTTGGGACAAAGCACATGTTCTGTCAGTCCCCCTGTCTTGCCTGTGCAGATGGACCATTCCAGCCTTCCCGATCCTGGCCTCCTCCAGATGTTTTAGTCTACAACTCCCAACATCCCTGATCATTGGCCACACTGGTTGAGGCCTATGCAGACTGAAGTCCAAGACTGCTAGAGGGCACCAGAGTGGTGAATGCTGTTCTAGTCATTTCAGTCAACAGGCAGCCCAGAATGAACATGCAAAGAACTGTCCTCCTGCCCCATACTACTGTAGTGCCACTTGCCGAAGATGAGGGAAGGGGCCATAAACATGGTTGAAGGGCAGGACTGGACAAAGTGGAGCAGTTGTCTGAGGCAACAGATGCTGGAAGGCAGCCACAAGGAGTTAGAGAGGCCTGTGTGTTACATATCCCTATACAGCCTTCCCTAGCTTAGTCGGCTGCCTTCAGTCGCAGGGAAGGAAGCTGTCCCATCACCAGGGCTGAAGGTCCATCAACCAGTCCAGTCAGCTTTTGCACACTGAATAAGAGAGGTGACATGTTGTTATTTGCTTCAGGCAGCAAGATGTCTTGGGCTGGCCATGCCTAAGGGGAACCTAACATATTGCCCACAGCTGAAACATTGATAAGGTAAACTAGGGTTGGCAAAAAACCTAGCAAAACCCATTCCTCTAGTATTCACAGACTTCCTCTCATGCTCAGTCTGATTTTGGAAAGTGGGCCAGGCTAAAAGGAGGTCTGCGAACGCTTACAGGACGAAGGCTGCACAACTGGCAGCCTTCTTCCATGTCGGGTGCAGCAGCAAAAGCATCTGCTGCCGCATGGTGTGGAAGAGGGATGCTGCTTGCATAGCAGTTGTGCGGGCTTCCATGTCAGGTGGGCCCTGCATGAACAATCTTCTTCTGCCTCCGGTGCAGCAGCACCTGGCCCAGAGGAGGGATGCTGCCTGCACAGCATGCTGTGATTGGTTCCAGGTGAGCAGCCTATGAATGCTGCACCTGCTTGCCGGGAACTCAGATTCAGGACCACTGCAAAGCAAAGCATAGTCCATGGTGCCAAGCCCAGGAAACCTATTTCCACCCCCAAAACAGATTCCTTACACACCCCTAATTTGAACACACATCTACACACACCATTTAAAAAAGAAACACATGCTTCTCTTCTAAAATCTAGTATGCAGTTCAGTTTTCTCCATATCATAAAGTAATATATGGATTTCCTATTCAGTGTAGTTTACTTCTGGTCTCATGCCAGTTTTGTAAGAACTCATTTTGTACAAACTGACAGAGCAGTTACATCCACGCAGTTATAAACTCTCCCTGTAGTCACTCTAATTTTCGATGGATCTCAGACACTGATTAGTAATGTTTAATTGTTCCTTTCTGGAAAAGTGTTCATGTTGCTCAAGCTTTCGTAGTGCTGCAGAAACCAGGATATTCAAATATATGCTCATCCATCTTTCTTCCTCTAGGTGGCAGCAGGCTACAGCTTCTGAAAGAGATTTATGATTTAACTACCTAGATACAATAGTCAGTATAGATTTATTCTTTGGGGTGGAGGAAGGGGAGTTTAATCAGATCTACAATAGTAACAGTTCAATTTGGGACCCAAAGGAAATTACCTTTAGTGAGTGACTTAGTACTTCAATAATATCTCAGTAGACATGGACCCTGTCTTGTTACGACACTAACAAAACCTCCCATTATTCCTTCCATCATATAAATATGGAGCGGGCATTATAATTAGAGAATTGCAAGCATTTCTCATTGCTTAACAGAGCTTAACAGGGAGTGGAACAGGCCATTATGGATGACCTGCCATTTTTAAGACTTGCCAGCTTGCAACCACTAGGACAGAAGGTCCTAGTGGGGGGTGCAGGGGGATTTCCCCCCTTCCAGTGTCTTTTTTTTTCTTTTTTTGCTGCCAGTTTGTCTTCTATTTTCCCTCTGTAGTTCCTGGAGGAGGTGATAGACCAATGCCAGCTTTTCCACCCACAGCTGCTGCAGTTCCAAGGAAGGCAGTTCCAAGGAATTGGACGGATTTGTCTCTTTTATATACCAAGCCTGACTGGATCTGCCCCTGGAAAAGCTGCCCCCTCCCATTTGCCCTTCAGTATCGTTGGAAAGGCAACAGTGCTGGGATGTTCCACCTCCACTTCAAGGCAGGACTATTGCAGAAGCCCTCCCTCTCCTGATGGGAGCAGGCGAGGCCCGTAAGAGCCGAGGGGCATTGCAAAGTCTGCCAAGCACAATAAGCACATATCCTAAATATGATATTATTAGCATCCATTCCCGAAATGAAGTCCAACATCATCAGAAAAATTCCAAACAGGAATAGCAACACAATTGCTACTCCTGTTTGGTATTTACTGAGGCCGCTGAAAAATCACGGTGCTTTTAACTCAGGGTCATTATTAAAACCAGGAAAGTAGGAGACACAGAGAGAAAAATGTTGCTGATCGTGATACTGGCTGAATACCAGTTTGCAATATATTGCAGTATTAAATGGTAATTCAGGAAGTTCCTTGCAGGTCTCACAGTTTATGCCAATGCATAGAGGGACACAGACACACTGGCAGTTCTTCCTTTGAAAAGTATAAATGCCCACAGTTATATAAATGTGGAGCAGACTTAGCAAAGGATGGTGTTTGGTTTTGTTTTTAGAGCTTTTCTACAGAAAGGTGTTAGTTATCTGTATATTCTTTCACTTTTGTGGCAGAATAGAGGACCAAGCTTACACTGTGGTACAGTAGAATAATGCAGGCACATGTGGAAAAAGCAGTTACTTTTATTTTTACAATTGAATGCTCTTTAAAATCACCAGAAGGGTTTGTTGGACACAGAAGAGGAACTGGGTGGTCATAAGATGGTCTAAAGCACTCTTAGCAGAGAATGACAAGAGCCTCACGTAGAAAAGCTCTTAAAGTTCTCTGGCTACTAAAGGAAATGAATGTTGGAGGCATTCTTAGCTTCTGAGATGTCCAAAGCCAGAGGTTTTTGTTCTGCTTTGTACTGCAGCCCCTTGTGACCAAGGCTGCTGCCAGGCAGAAGGTTTCAAGCACTGTATACTTTCCATTTTTCTTCTTAAGGGGATTGTCTGCAGAAAGGAAAAATAAATGAGAGAAGTACTGGAGAACTCAAGGAGGTTTCTTTGCACAGAAGATGATCTTTTCTGAGTCATGCATGAACTTATGTGAATGGGGTAGGGTGATGGCACCATAAAAGGCTTGTCTGAAAGTGCCCTTGGTGAAGGAGAATGGGCAGCATCCAATCCTTTCACTCTGCTAGCAGGATGAGACACTAGTGAAACAGGAAGCTCACGCCGTGGGAAGCTGCTACTTCTGGAACGGAAAGTATCAGCAGAGCTTGCAGAAAAGAGCTCCACTGACTTACCCCATTCTGGAAGCCATAGTTTGGGCAAGGTTGCTGCATTGCACTAGCCATTATTCCCAGTAAGATAGCATCCTGAGTAATGGGGCATGGCCAGCACTGGGCAGAGCTTCAAGAAATGTCCTGACCCTTGTCAGTTCAAGGCAGCCACTAATAGACATGAAATCCAGCCTGATAGTTATTGGCTACTAATGCAAATGCTAGAGGAGGAGGAGGAGGAGGAGGAGGAGGAGGAGGAGGAGGAGTGGTGGCCATGTTCACAGCATGCTGAAGTGCTACCAGTGAACTCTGGGATGGCTCCGCTTCATCTTGCTTACGAAAAGGGGACAGGATGTAATTCATAATTACGCTGGGCAGTGGAGTGGGGGACGCACAGTCCATGATCACTCCCAGCTGCTTCATTCCTTGGTGTATATGAAGATGCATTCAGAGATCTCTGCTACCACAAAAGAAGAGTTAGGAGTGGTGGAAGGACAAACAAGCCTAATATTGTGATTAAGTTGCTTTACATAACAAGGTGTGATATTACAGTTGTGGCACTGGGGCATGCGCAAAAGGCTCAGTCAGCAATCGTCCCCCAGTAATGGCCATGTGCCTGCTGCCACAGCTAGTGTGGATTCAGGTGTGGATTCAGGAGACTTCACCTCCAGGAACACCTGGCTTTACTGGAGGGCCATGCCGGATGTGGTCGGAGCTCCTCTGTGTGCTAACAATCTGCTCGAGCATAGGAAGTGCAACTCACTTCCTGCGTTCTTACACACACGGTTACATTAATACAAACACTTTCAGACAAAGTATGCTTGACCCCACAAGTTTAGCCCTCTCTTCCTTGGGGAGAAGCTTTTTGCTGTAGGAGAGAAGTGCAGAAGCTCCCTATTTTGGACATCTGGGATGTAGGAAGCAGGATTCACTCACACTGCCTGAGCGAGGGCATATAATTAACAGCCAAAGCTGCTCACATTGTGTGACCTTGCAAGTGACTCAGTCTAGTTTCCTAAAGATAAAATGGGAACAACAGAGACCTTTGTTCTTTTTCAGAAACAACCTCAGAAATGGGTAGCTTACCTATGATAAATGCCTTCTGTTTCCAGAGCACATGTCCCCATCCCTGACAACTTAATCCACAACAAATTAAATGGAGATGGTAGACATACTTGAACTAGCGTGTGTGTTGGGGGGCAGGGTTTGCATGCTACAGCCCATCACGGTAACCTCCACGATGGGCTTCCATGAAGCGCCAAGCTGCCATGATGGGTCAGACACATCATAGTGGCTTTTCTTCCTCCCTTTCCCCCTGGCCACATCCCAGGGGACGCCATGGAGAGAATGCGGCATCTCTCTCGGCAGCTGTGACCATGCACTGAGTTCAGCTTGCTGCAGCTCTCCCACTTGGCAAACAGGGCTCTCACTCTGGCACCACAGAGCAGGAGACGGGGGTATCTCAACCTCTCTGCTAAGCTGCCTCGTTCTTGAGGCAGTTTGTAGGCTCTCTGCCTGCAAGGAAGATGTTCGGGCAGGAGTTGGGAGCTGCTTTTGTTCTGAGAACAGCCCTTCACCACCAGGCACACCTACCCCATTCCTTGCTGCTGCTTGGGAGAAAGCTGTTCCGGCAGGAGCAAGGATGGGAACCCTCAAGTTCCATGGCTCCCACCCCAGTGCCCACCAGGGTGGCCTGGTCTTAGGCAGAAGCAAGGAGGGCTGAACTGAGCTTGCGCCAGATGCCTTGTCCTTGGCACCAGCCAGGCAAGCTCAGCCCAATCCCCTTCTTTGCCTTGGAAGAAACACTTTTTCCTAACTAATCCAAGTGCACCACGTCCACACTCTCAGTGCTTACTGTGAAAAGGGCCTGTGTTGATATATTGCAGGCATGGTCGAACCTAGCTTACTCCAAGTGATTTTAAGCATAGCTTTAAGCCATGTGCTTACAACTATGTGCTTGCTTCTTTGCTTACAAAAAGCAGTGATGGGGGGGGGTGACCTGGATGGGGTTCAGATTAGTGCAATGCGCTATGCATAGCATAGAGTTACCCATCTTCCCCGTGCTCACCTGAGTGGCTTTTTCCCAGGTAAGAGCAGGAGAGGCAGGGTTTTAGGTGTGATGCCCTGTTTTCAGAGCATCTCTTCCAAGCCAGCTCCCAGGTCCAGCCTGAGTGGCTTACTCCCAGGCAGGAGCTAAGGGTCAGCAGCCCAAGGATGGAGCAGTGCCACCCAGCTCCTGCCTCTTGCCATAGGGCAGGTATCTGGGGCAGGAGGGAGGAGGAACACCTCTGAAAGCAGTGCCAAAATGGGGCAGCTGTCAACAGCATTTCTGGGCAGCTGTTTGGTGAGAGCAGCAATGGCTGCTCACGTCTGGCATTTCTCCCATGATGTCTAAGTTCGGACAACACAACAAGCCATTGTGGTAGGGAGAAACCAGATCACCATGGCTGGGTTGGGATCATGTGACCAACAATCAATACCAGTCAGTGCTTGCTTGTTGTGACATGCAAACCGACTTTCTGCATCAGGAGTGTATTCTTTCTATTTTAATCTTTATATGGCGATCTAATGGTAAAACTACAACAATCCTCTGAGATAGGACAGCAGTATCACCACCCCCATATTGCAAGTGAGGAATTGACAGGAAAAACTGCAACTGTCCAAAGGTCTGAAGTGAGATTTTGAGCCAAGCTACTCACCCCATAGCTCACATTCTGGATCATGACATCATTCTAACTCTCATCTTCAACCTAACAATGAAGATTAAAAGGTATGAATAACTTCTGGTAATTATGTATCCATCACAGGGCCCTGTCACTCTGCATGGAAAAACTGAACAGCATGGAAATATGTGTTCTGAAAACAAACATGCACAGTCCATTTCTGAAATAGCTACGTGAAGAAGAATGCGGTGTGTAGGATGCCTTCATCAGAGGCCACAGTTGCATACTTTGTCAGGCAAGGGGCAACCTTGTGACAAATTGTCTGGCGTTGCTTGGTCAGCACGGCTGCGTGACAGCTCCACTGTACTGAGCTCCTGCCTTCATATTTCTGAGGAACTTTCTGTTTCAGAGTAGGAGGGCAGAGACAAGATCTAAAACCAGTGGGAAGTTTTATTTTCCCCACACCACCACCTGCTTGAAGGGAAGCATTTGAAACCACAGTCACACACACTGAAGAGAAAGCAAATCCAGTCTGCTTCTCCACTTTTCTTTTCCTTTTTAAAGGGGGTTTCCTTCTTCACTTTGAACAATGCTGTCCTTCCTGTCCTGAATGATTTGTATGCTGAATCTAAGGCAAAGTTGGCTTTATCTATTGAAATATGGTGGTGATAACAGCCCATTCTTCTCCACCATTGTCCTTGCTCCATAAACTGTGAATATTTACACTGGATTTGCCTTTAAAATCTAATTACCTCTGTTTGCATGCAAGGATGTGGAAGAAAATGGTCAGCCTATTCTCATGTGCGATAATGGCATATTTGTATACGCAACAGAAAGTGAAGGGAAGTTTTGTGGATCATGCTTCTCAGGTGGGAGTGCAAACCATTCTGCCCTGACATGGCGAATTCATGAAGTTCTTTGTGAATGTTCATCTTGTCTTGTTTTGGTATAAAAAACACTTACCCATGCAAAGCTGTGGGGCGGGGAGAGTTTGAGAGAAATGGTTGCAGATACTAAAGATATCCTCAGCCTGCTGCCTTCCAGATACATTGGACTACAATTTCCATCCTCTCTACCAGATTGGGAAAAGCTGACCTAAGCTTCATCAGGTTCAGTCTGATGGATCTTCTACAATGACATTCAAGGCAGCTTTTTGATCACCCCAAGAAAGGTGATCATTATAGCAGCTTGATCTTGAATTAAGTAGACATTCCTACTGCTCCATGTAAATTAATTCCTTGTAAGTAGAAAAAGTGTTGCTCCTTGTCCTACATTTTCTAAACATGAATTTCAGAAGTGAGAACATGTCTTGCTGTGTCATTCTTATACTGGCTGCTTTTGCAAGATACTAAATTGTGGCTCAGTGCAAGGCTTTTGTTTACTGACCCAGGTGATCCACCAAGAAACAATTATTTGCATAGTGGCTCAGTGAGGCAGACATACAGGGTGAGCCATACCTCTGAGCACATGACCAGCCCAAGAAATTTGTTTTCATTGCTGAATCTTGGCTATTAACCTTTTCTACAAAAATCCAGCCCACTCCTGCTCCCATCCCCATCAGCTTTTCTTTTCTTCCAGAAAGACAGAGTTTCAGTTGTTGTAAAACTTAGAAACTATTACAGATCTACCACAAACCCTGAAGATCCTGGCATGCCTTTCACCAGCACTGAATTCATGATCAAGCACTTTAACATCACTATGGAGACATATGGACTGGTAGTTTACAATGTATGCTATTTAGAGAGGGAAATCTTGGAGCATATATGAAAATGCTTGTATGTTGTATATATTTATTGGCCCTTTAGATCTTGGCAGTTATTAAACATTAAGTCAAAATAAGTTCAATGTCTATAAGTTATGTCTGAGTTTTGTAACTCAGGAAGCTAGCTTATACTGACCTTGTTTGCACATAATAGCAACAATTCCTGGATTGTTTAACCCAGGCATTGCTTGGGATGAACAGATTGTGCAAGCTATGTACAGGCCATTTCTACTTTTAGTTAACCCATAAACACCCTGTTCTCAGGCTGTTTCATGATTTGCAAACGCCAAAATTCTTGGTTGTTAACAAAACAAACAATTGTAAATTAACCCATGGTTAATTTTGGAAATAACTTGGATGCTTAACCCAAACCAACCCAAAGATTCCACATTTACACAACCAAGCAATTGGGCATTCCTGGGATAAATAAAAGCAGAAATAACTTGCATATCTGCCTAAGCCAGTTGGTTATGCCAAAAAACAAAAACAGAATGTTTGCCTGGCCTATTCAAGTACTAATTATAATGTTATTTCATTAGCTCACAAAAAGTTAAATCACACAGAATAATTTTAAAGAAACAAGTACATTACAGCACTATCCTAGTCAAGAAAGTCAGCAGAATGAAAAAGTAACAGCAGGCATTGTATTCTAGTGCTGGGCTGAAATATTCAGGTCAAACAAATGTTCTGGTTTTTGAGGTTAGGGCAGGGAAAAAACACCCCCCCCACACACACACACACACATATCGTACTAACCTTTGACCATGGGCAAATGTAAAGAAATTTTAGCCTTGTCTTTAAATATAAGGTGGCTGAAGTTTTTCTCTCCCTTGCTTCCACCCAAAGTTTTGTGTCTACTTCAAGCTTCCGGTTTTGGCCAGGATACCCCAGTCCTGGTCAAGCAACACTCCTGCAGCTTTCTTGAAGAAAACTGTCAGTGCCTCCATTGTGACCAACCTGGAGTCGCAAGAGACTGATAGCGACTCACAGAAAACGAGATGGCTGGCTGGACTGGACCAAGCCACCATCTTATTATTGCACATCATTTGTGGCAACATTTTGTTACAGTTCTCTCTGGCTGGGAGTTGTAGGGCTTATTTCCACTTTGGCATACAAAGGATGACAGGGCACACTCTTCTCCTGATGACTATAAGTCTCTGAACTCGGAGGCTTACAGTCATGCAATGGATAGCATGTGCAGTGATGGAGATGATCTTTGCTTCTCCATCCTCTGCTCCTGCCTTTTCTGCACAGCTAGCCCGAGTGCCTTGGAGGGCCAAGGAAGCGGGCTGGCGAGGCCTCAGGATTGCTCATATCCCAGCCTCCTGAAATTCTGTCTCTTGAAGCTGCCTTCCTGATCTTGCTGTGATGGGGATGGGTTGCAACTCTGAGGTTGGAGCATTGTCACCAGCCCGGAATCTGGGAATCTGAACTGTCCAGGGACCATAGGATTGGTCCCTTACTTTCAACCATATATGAATTTGAGCAGAGGTGCTTTGTGCTTCTCACTGCAGGTACAAAGGCAGAGGCTGGTCTTCAAAAACTGCTCTCCAGCAAACTGTTTTAAAAGGGAGGAAAGCCGTACAGTCAATAGATGATCACGGAGGTCATCCAGCCAGCCAACTGTTGCCATAGCAATGCAGCCA
Organism: Varanus komodoensis; assembly: GCF_004798865.1. Lineage (NCBI taxonomy): Eukaryota > Metazoa > Chordata > Lepidosauria > Squamata > Varanidae > Varanus > Varanus komodoensis. Next base: position 78,407,330 of record NW_025335268.1, on the reverse strand, counting down.
CCTAGGACATTATTTCATCTTGCACTATCTTCTCAGATAATGCTTGCAGCCAAATTTGCAGATAGTCCTTGCAAATTCCAGCCTTCCAGTATGTTTTGGAGGAAGGGCCAGAGGTGCTCTTACCTCCAGTAATGGAATTTGCTCTCAGGGTGTAAATGCTTGCACCCAGGGCAGAGCTTTAACTTTAGCTCCATTTAACTCTTCAGAATGATATTGTATAATAAACAGGATAGAATTATCCTACCCATAAACAAATGGACTCTTTATGAATAATCGGATTGTGATTTAACAGCATGAAGATTACCGTAAAACAGCTCCAACCTTGGAATAGCTAACATTAGACATACCAAAACTATTATTAGCTGGAACAAACTTTAAAAGGACAGTGTTGTTTCTTTTTGTAAGCCAGCCAGAAAAGAAAAGAAACATACCCAGGTATGACTGGTTGGAAAGCATGAAGGGCTCCACTTCTCCTTACTTTTTGCAAGCTGTGGAATTCTACCCAACTTTACTTCTTTTGCCAGACCTGATCATCTACCAAGCATTTTATAATTTTAGAAGCACATCTATAATCCCATACTTTTTTCAGCCTTCGTCTAGGGCTGTCAAACTGTTTTCCTGATGGGGTTTCTTTGCTTTAGCAGTGGTATGAATGGCAGTAAGTTAACAGGTGAAGCCCTTTCTCATCCCTGCATTTCCTGGTCAGAGCAAGGCAACAGATGAAGTTAACGCATATTGCCATGGCACCCTTTTCCACACACTAATTGTAGCAAATCAGAATACTAGTAAAGGCACCATAGCACCGCCCTTCAATCATCTCAGCAGGATGGTTCATGAAAAGAATAGAACAATAAAAATAGGTAGATCTATCCTACCCTTCAACACTGAGCTAGCAAAACTAATATAAAAGCAAACAACTATAAACAGGGCAAAGATAAATCTGCAGAAATATTGCAGCTAAAAACTGTATCTAGCACTGAAAAGACAGGTGCAGCTCCAGAACCAGTTTTCCTGGGGAGAGCATTCCAACAGTGCAGAGCTGTTCATCTCAGATAATAGGGAGATTTGGGTTCTTAGGATGGGTGAGGTGGAAGAGAGAGAGGCTGGGCCTCTCTTTTAGGGACAGAAAGGAACCAGCATGGTGTGAAACCACACCACAGGTGGTATCTACCAAACTGTATACCGCTTATTAGTCATCCATCACACCCCCTTGCTAGTAGCCTGGGCTACCCTGTGCCTTACTGGCCTTGTCTCTGGGTTCACATTCCCTTCATGCAAACAAGAAAACGGCCTGGCTAGCCATTGCTGACAGAAATAGCAAGCAAGCTTGTCAGTCTTAAGTTTCTTAAAACCTTCCTGAATAAACAAACAAACACCCCAAATCAACAACACTTAATGGAGTCTACAAAAGGAGTTGACAAAAGTGCCTTGAACAGGCCATATGTGCATATGAAAGGGCTTTTGCTTGTCTCAATTGGCATAAAAATGGCTTTCAAGTTACAGCCAGTACATGTAATTTAGACTGAAACTTTCCTGCAGCAGTGCATAACAAGAACATATGCATAACAACCCTTGACCTATCAACTTTCAATTGCATAACAATAGTTTGGCCTAACAAACTTTAAATCCATCTTGAAAATGCTTTCCCTCAATGGATTTTAATATTTGCTGGGTGTTGGAGCTCAGACCCTTGGCTTTCAAAATAAGATTAAAATGATCTTAGTTCACCTTCTTATGTGCCTTTTGTTTGGGGTTTAAAAGTGCCTCACAGAATGATTCCTATGTAAATTAGGAGACATTTTGTTACCCCGACATGTTTTGATTTATAGAAAGAAATCTGTAAAAGGCTGGAAGCTGATATTTGGAAACAGTTTTTACTAGGCCAATTTTGACATTGTCCTAAAAGGACTAGATTGTAGGTCTACCTATGTGTAATTTAAACTGCAGAATGTAAGCCTGGGAGGGCCCAGTTCTCCAACATGTGGGATTGAGGCTTTAGAAAATTCTCAATAAACTTGTAAGGAGTACCAAAAGATCAACGAATATTGTTTAAGAACAACTGGTCAATTGAGTTGCCACAAAATCACAGCACAATTAAAAATTCCTAATGCAAACCAAATCGAAAGAGTTTTCAGATTACTTTTATTTGGAAGTAAAATTCTTAGCCAAGAAGCACCCTTTCCTGCTTTATTATGCTAGCAGAAAATCTTACAGTCTAAACCACCCTGTTATTGAATTAAATTACTTGAGTTTAGATTGGATTAAATTCAACAGTAGACTGTGTTGACACAAGCAATCAAAGATTTCACATCAGTATCCACAGTGACTTGATGCTGTACATGCAAAGTCTGCATATGCAGAAATCACTGAAGTTGAGCCTCAAAGTGCACTTAGCGCCCTTTTATCTCCAGGCCTGTTTTGCAATGGGTGTGTGTTGCAAAACCGGAGACTTCCTAACTGCCATTTCACCACAGTAAAGCTAAACATTGCAAGGAAGGATTTGTGCACAGATAGGAGCAAGTAGCTGCCAATAACCTTCCCTTCGGATTCAGCAGGAAAAAAATGTGTTCCATGGGGCACATTCTTCTTAGTAGGGGTACTAAGTCCAGATCTTGAAAGGTCTCATGTCCCTTTAGCTCTTAGGTTATTCAAAACTATATTTTAATCTGCTCCTTTGAGAATGGTGAAGCAGGGATGGAGAATATCACACTAGAGATAGAGAGCCAGGGCAGTGTAGTGGCTAAGAGCATGGGACTGGGACTCAGGCGATCTGGGTTCTAGTCCCCACTCAGCCATGGAGCCAACTGGGTGACTCTGGGCCAGTCACAGACTCTCAGCCCAACCTACCTCACAGGGTTGTTGCTGTGGGGATAAGATGATGGAGGAGATGTAAGCTGCCTTGAGCCCTTTGTAGGAAAAAGGCAGGTATAAATCAGAATAATCAATAAATAAATAGCTCTCCAGATGTTCTGCAGTTAGAGTGATACATCCAGTCCATATTCTCACTCTGGACTGATCACTCTGTTTTTACCTAGCATACCTCACATATGAGGACAAAGTAGAGGGGGAATATACCCACCCAGAGCTACTTGGATAAAGGATGGGATCTCCATTTAATAAAATTAACCCAGTATCCTACTAGTGTGAAGTATGTTGCAGTGTTCCAATATCTGCACTATGGGACTAATGCAATAGGAAAGTAGTACATTGCCACTGAATTTCAGCAGAAAATTGCTTGTTTTCCCATTGCTGCAGTTCTGTTGTGCAAGCATTGGTTTACACTAGCACAACATCAATCATGCTAGCATCTGGAAAACATTGAATACTGCCAGAAGATCCTTACATGGGGCTTTTGGACACTAATGAAGTTCATTGTGAGTTAGCTTTAACAAGTAACCAAGCTACATGGTTAAAGAAAAACTGAAAAAATCCAAAAGAATGGAAGTCCCTGGCTGGAGGAACAGAGAATTAAAGAGACATCCTCTCAGCATTGCTCCGACAATGCAGTTTCTTTTTTTACAGATAAACTGATAGAGAGTTGTCTCCTTGGCTGCAATCCACACCCACTTACCTGGGAGCAAGCTCTTGTGCACTCACACAGTAACAGTTTGCTTCTACAATAACTTTTGCAACACTTTTATTTCTGTGATTGCCACTCCTCACTTTCCTTTCGTCATGTCCACTTTATCAGTTTGTCACTACACTGAAACAAAAAGACTGGCTCTCTTATACTCCCTTGTAAGGAAGGGAGGGGAGAGAAATTGCCCTTCAGTGAAGAAAGGAAGACAAAGTCACCAAGGAGGAAGACAGAAGTTCTATCTTTACACAAGAAGCAGCTGCACTTCTTCTTTCAAGCTCAACAGGGAAAAAGCAGAAAATTACTAGATACTTCATCTGTACCTTACCATTTAGTTACTGTTGGTCTTAGGCAAACCCTACAGCAGGAGGAGACCATCCAGCAGTAATTACAGCAGTAAAACCAGTGTGAATATGTCATAATACAACATTAGCTGATGCTCAGCAGAAGTTCCATTGGTATGTAGTCATTAAAAAAAACAAGCACCCTCAGATGGACAGACACTGACTGGATTCTGTTGTTTTGCTCATAGCTCCTTTCTGACAAATCCATGTGGCTACAGCTGCAGCCTTGAAGTCCTGGTCCGAGCTCACTACGTTTTGTGCTATGCTCAGGCCTAATGATAAACTAGGGTTTATCATTAGAGGAATGACATTAGGCAAGACTTGAACTTACATGCTCCCTGCTTTTCTTTCCTCTTCCAACAAGGCTACTAAGAGAATAGAAAATTTGTTTCTGTTCTTAGATAGCCCCCAGTTTAGCATGACATCCAACCTTAAACAATCATTAACTTTAACTATGATTTATAGAAATAATCCAGCTTCATGCATCTTTGAGTCAACATCTCACAGAAAGAAAAACTATGCAAGCAGATCGAAGAAAAAAATCCAAACAACAGTGGACTACCTAAATGTTTTCAGTTTATCATTTCTTGATTTGTTTAGGCAGTGAATTTCTACTCCACCCTCCAGTAAAAACAAAGTCTCAGAGTGGCTTACATGCAAATAAATTCATCATGAAGCTCAATTGGAGCCACAGAAGAACAAAATCAAGAACCATGATTAAGCTAGCATCAGATAATGGATTAAAAGGTGCAAGCAACTTTAAACAAAAATCCTTTGTCTAGCACCAAGAAGAAATCAACATGGGTGTCAGACAGGCCTTCCTAGGGAAAGAATTTTAAAGTTGGGATTTCACCACCCAAAAGGCCAGTATGTCAGCAGATTGTGCAGTATGCCTACATGCCTCAACTGGGGGAATGTGATGCATGCCATGGCTTCTCGTGGTGGACGCCTCCAATTACAGGACTCTCACTCAATGCACCTTCGATCCAGATTGTATGTCTGATTGCATAGGAGGAGCACGTTCCCATCTAGGCTTCAGGTCTGCATCTGTCATGGTGCAAGGGCCTATGGCTCCTGGGGGCAGTCTCTGTTGATGATGCTGGATCTGAAAAGCCAACCCAAGCCAAGCAAAGGGGTTTCTAAACATGGGACCCAGAGGCATTATATAAAGACAATAAGATAACTGTCTCCTGCAGCCATTTTCCTGATACTTCTTTTCAGCATTAGGCAGCCTAACACTTCTACCTGTCACAGCATCAGCTGCCCTACCACTACAGTGGTACCATGGCTCACGAACTTAATCCATTCCAGGACTCTGGTCGTGACCCAAAATGGTTGTGAGCCAAGTTAAATTTCCCCATAAGGTTCAACATAAATAAGGTGAATCTGTTCTGTAACTATTTTTTTAAATCAGAAAAATGTGAAGCAAAATGACAAAGGACAACAAAGATCGCAGCCATCTCCCCACTCCCCCACCCTGAGCAGGAGCGCGGCCATCTCCGCCCCCCCCCCCCAGCAGGACTGCGGTTGCACCCATCATCCCTGCACGCACCCGTCACCCCAGCACGCTGGGGAGGTGGGAGAGACGATGCGATCGCGGGTGTGCTGGGGGGAGAGAAGGGCGAGGACACGGGCGCACTTGGGGGAAAATGGGTGCAATCATGCTTGGGAGGATGAGATGGCCGAGATTGCGGTTGCGCTCCTGCAGGATAGACGGGCGCAATCTTGGCCATTTTCCTCCCACCCCAGTATGATCGCGGTCGTCTCCCCACTCAGGGGTGGGGAGAGAGGGTTGCAATAATGGCCGTCACCCAATACGGAGTTTGCGACCTGAGTTAAAATTTTTATGAAATTTTTGTTCGCAACCCAATTTGGTCGTGCACCAAAGCGTTCATGAGCCGAGTTGCCAGGGCAGAACTACCACAGGGTGGGGGGTTCAAAGAGCTGGGGGCTCAGGACTTTGTCAAACCTGATGCCAGGCCTGCTGTGCACATCATTGTCTTGTTCTGGTCTAATGAGCTTGCTTGCTAGGTTTTTCTCAGAAAACTAAAACCTGTTAATAATCAGCATTATTAATGTCTATCAATCCATTTCATTCCCCCTAATTAAAGCCTGGAATGTAAAGTATACAAAGCAAATATAGTTACAGCGTTTAAAGTCAGATACAAAAGGCAAAATTTGCTACTAGATGCAAACCAACAACCAAAACAAAAGACCTTTTCAAATATGCACATCACAGATATATCCAAGCATGTTTCTGCGATTGTTCTTCATAACAGAAGAGGGCAAGGAAAAACCTGTGCCCATTCTATAATAAATGGTAATGTATCAGATAGAAAAAGCACCATTTTAGTACCTTAAAATATGTTGACATATATCAACACACAGGAAATAAATGCTTTTCCCTGAAACCCAATGATTTTTGGCTACATCTTCAACTGACCCAGATTCACAGATAGATAAACATTGTTCTAAATTTAACTTTTGGATATTGACCTTTCAAATATTTTGTCTGCATTGCTTCAGAATTAAGAGGTGAGAATACCCATCCGGGTGAGTGGAAAAACAAACTAACAACTATGCCAGAGAACAGAAAATGACAGCTAAAGTTTGTGGCTGAGTTCTGCATATGGATACAGAGGGTGGCAAGCAAAGTGGGGACTGAAAGAAACATGGCTCGTAACACCTTGAGAGCATTTGTGTTCTCCAAGCTGCACAGGTCAGCTCATAACATAGCACATAAACCGTTTTCAATTAAAACAAACTTTAGGTTGTAGCTGATGGACTCCTCCTTAGAGAACAGCTTCTGTCTGTGAAAGGGGGCAGAGCAATTGCCACTCACAAACAATCCTCTGCAAATCCTCAGGACCTGCTCTGGAGGTATCTTTGGAACAGATTTGGGTGTGTTGTAGCCTTTCCATTATCAGTGGTGTATCTTACAGCAGGTAATATGACCCCAGAAAAAGTGGGGGTCCAATCCCCTCTTCCCATCCCCTGTAAGCACTGTTTCCAAATGTAACATCTGCTGCTATGTTTCTGAAAATATATACTATTAGATTATTAATAAATCATTTGTAAAATGTTTGAGATATGCTACATGAACTTATCGTTCTGCCCATTGCCATTTCTTAAATGAACCTACATTTTACAGCTGGGAAACGAGGTCAGAAAACCTTTTTTTTTTTTTTTTTTTGGTGGGTTATCTATGCAGTCCAATATTCTGAGAGCTGGCTGACACAGCTGTATTTGTTCTACACGTACACAGCCTGATCTGTTCTCCTTGGTCATGGGTGTACCCACTATTTTTGTGGAGAAACATCTATTTAAATCACCTTGAGTATGGATACAGCCATACTGGTCAGTGACAGTTTCTGTGATCCAATTGGTACATTTCTTAGTGATTCAGAAATCACTACTAGCTGTATCTCTCTAGCATCAATAGACACAATGCTATTTTCCCCTTAAAAATACCCCAAGAATAGCTGTAACTAGTGATTTTGCGGAGTTTTTTTCTTTGTTTGATAATTTTCTTGTCCACAGACCTCCAATGATGTCCTTCAGTTCCTCTGGGCACAAATAGCAGTGTGACTGTTGAGTGTCTATTTTCAAGAAGTTCACTTATATGGAGGATGCTCAGTACACCCTCACTCAGCATAGTCATACCATGTGTAGGGTTGGTTGTTTTGTTGTCGTTTTCCTACTTCAGACTGAATAAGTCTGACGTCTGATTGAACATAGTTTAATCCCTTTTAAATTGCTATGCAAACACTATAGACATCATTTTATTTATTTATTTATTTATTTATTTATTAAGACATTTTTATGCCGAAGCCTCGGGGCGGCTTACAACACATACATTTTACTGCTGAAATTATGATCACCAGTCCATAGATCGATCTGGCATGAGCACCTGAAGCATGGCTTGGCAGAATGGTTGCATGCTCAGCATGGCAAAGGTCCCAAGGTTAGTCCCTGGCACTTCCCATTCAAGGAAAGGGCATCAGGTAACACATGATAAGCAAAATCTCAGACCCAGATCTTGAAGTGCCAATGCCAGTTGGAGTAGAGGGAAACACCTTATACTGAGTGAGGTCTACACCTGACTGGCAATATATCACCAGGACCTCAGACTAAGGTCCTTTCCATCCACTGGAGATGCCAGGGATTGAACCTGGTACTGTATGCATGCAAGTTCTGTCCATTCGAAACAATACAGTGTGGGACTAGGCAGGATCCTGACCATTTAGTCCCATAGTGTTTCATACCAAATATAGACATCCCTCAGTGGATGGCAACATGTATCTTACTTAGGTGGTATAGGATAAATTGCAGATACATGGATATTTCTCGTTACAAAGGTAGCTTGCAACCCCCTCAGAGTTTAACATCAGCTTACACATTAGGGTTCAAAATCAGCAATCCCATTTTTCAATGTCCTTCCACTTGAAAATCATTTTCATGTTAAATAATTGCCTATCTGCAGATGTTTGTATAAATTAACAGATACAAACAAGAATTTAGGAAGAAATAAAGATGTGGTAAGATTATGTGCAGGAGAATTAATCTAAGGGTGTAATTTTATGCATGTGTAGTTAGAAGAAAAAGTTCTACAAGAAAATCTGACAATTCCATGCTGGCTGTGGAATGTTGGGAGTTTGGGGACTTTTCAGTGTAAACATACATAACGATTATACCCTAAGGCCTTTTAAAAAAAATTCTTGCATCACTTTGATGGCTTTTTACACACACAATCACACACTCATACAACCCATGTCTGATTAACTTCCAGCCCATATAGAAATATAAGCAGTATTTGTCCTGGGCATCAATGTGTTCATGCATCACATTCTGAAGAAGCGAGTCAAAATACGCATTCCATCCCTCCTCAGAGCCCCCTTTGCATTCTCAAGCAAGTACTGCGTCTTTGAAATGTTTATTTCTCTCCTTTCGCAATGCATCAGGCAGAAGCGTGCGAGGAGGTGGTATGCTTCAGAATAACCAGTTAGAGTGGATAGGACGGAAGGGTGGGGGCTGGGCAAACGTCTCATTACACTGGAGCTATTGTCTGCTGAACTCTGAAGAAAGCATGGCGTATGAAATTTCTAGGGGGTTGCAACAGAAATGGCAAAGACAGCAAACCGGTCAGAATCCCGCCCTCCGCCCCATTCCTTGGAGTGGAGGAAACGAAGCAGCATGCGAAGAGGGATTCAGCAGGCTCTGACCATTTAGGAGATGCATCACGTTGTTAGAACAGCAACCAACAGATCCACAAAAGAGCAAAATTTATCCAGTCATTTGGGTAAAAGAGCAACAGACCGCAGACACCCCACCGCCTCAGGAAACCAACAGAGCAGGGCAGGGGAGGGGGGAGGGCAACAACCACACAGCGCGAAGCATTTTACAATGGCGATCTCTGAATTCACGTACATTGCGCCATCACTTCCTTGCAGAACTTCCTGAACACTTCAAGGAAATGCCTTTCCAAAAGTGATAGTCTATTATTTTTTATGCCACACATAAATTGTAGAGTGACTCAGAATACTGGATTTAGCTGGCCTCAGATCAGCCTCTTGTATTTGGGCACATCTGAAAAAAAAAAAATCTTGAGAATAAAAACGTATTATTTCTCCCATTTCAATTATATAGCTTATTAATTGTTCCCCCCAAGTGGGGGTTGTATCCAGCTAGTTTTTGAATGACCCAGTGGTTGGTTTGTTTTTTAATGTTCACTGTATTTGCATTTAGCCCATGGCTTCTGCACTTCAGTGGCCAACAGTTGCTGAGTACCCCCTGGAATCCCCCGTGATGTGCAAATTCCAGATCTGCAAGGTAAAACATGAAAGGGAAGGTCACAGTCCCCCTCCCCTCTCTAGCCCAAGAGGTGACTCCTTCTAGCCTGGGCACGAACAGCATATCCTCAACCTTTGCATCAAGATCTGAAAAGGTAGGCCTTCCCCACAACCCCATCTTACCAGCTCATCGCCTAAATGCAGCGATCATTTGCCAGTCAGAGTTTGCAAATATGAAGCCTTTGACTTTTGTCAGAAATTGGAATCCTGCACATACAAGAATGCTTCTCTGCTGAAAAGAGGCGGTGGGGGATCTCTACAAATAAGGATTTAAATGAAAAGCTTTGGGGAGGGGGTAGATGGCTTTTGCCTTCCATTTGTAGCATGCATGAGCATTGTCTCCTGATGCTTTTTCTCTTCTTTTTTTTTAAGGGAAGCAGAAGTCTTAATGGGGCGGTGCAACAGTTAAGCTGACGATGACATCACTGCGATTTGCATAGAAGGGGGCTATAACTGGTCATGCAAGGAAAGAGTCATTTTATACTAGAGTCCAGAGCAGCTGCTGCTAAGATCGAGTTGTTTCTGTTCACAGTATCACTGGTGAGGATACAATGTACTCTTTCTTTCATTTCGGGGTTTGTTTTTCGGGCTCGTTTGCTTGCGATAGCCTCCTTTTTGTCTGCATAAATAGATACGCTGGTAATTTTGATGGTTCTGGGATTTTGGAGGCGAGGGATCCCTTGATCGCCGAGCGTTTGCACAGGGGCTTTCCCCTGCGTGCCTCGAAGGGCGGCCGAGCCGCGCGGAGCGGCGCAGGGTTTGCGGCACGGTGAAGGTAGCTCGCGGGGATGCAGCGCGACGCGTGTGAGCGAAGAGGCGAGCGTGCAGACCGTTTCCTCGCCGGCAGCTGCCTCCGGAGGGCTCCTTCGGGGTTTGCCTGGCGAGGGAGGGAGGGGACGAGGGAAGAGCCGACTGCCACTTCTCCCCGGTGTTCGGGACGCGTCTCCTCCGACGGCTTGGCGCGCCTGGGGAGCGTCTCCTCCGACGAAGACCGCCGCGGGGACGCTTTGAGCTGGGCGCGATCCGGTCCCCGGAAGGTGGTGGTGGGGTGCCGGCGCTGCCCTGCGCGTCGAGCAACAAAAGAGCAGCCCTTTGTCTCGCTGCGACGCGGCATCGTGGAGCGGATCGCGCTGAGGAGGAGAAAGTGAGGCGCGAGGGAAGAGGAAGGGCGGTGGTTGGGCTCCTCGCGCTCCAGCTGCAGCTCTTTGTGAAGAGGAAGGAATGCGGGACTCCATCCAACTGTCCTGGGCGAGAGACGCCAAGATGGAGACCGCGATTCGCGTCGCCTTGTGTCGGCACCGCCGCTCTCCAATCAGAATAACATGTTCAACACAGATAATAGCTTCATCCCAAGCACGGTTTTCTCTGCTCTCTCTCTCCATATGCAAAGCCTGGCTCGGAGGTTTCAATCGGAGGAGATCGTGCCCAGACTGCTCTTGGCAAACGAGGAGATTTGCTTTTAATCACTTAGTGCCCCCCCCGCCTTTTTTTTTTTTTTTTTTTTTAACACAGCAGAAATGATTTCTTCCTTTCCTTTCAACCTGTCCGTGGTTTCTGCCCTGGCACACAGCACTGTCTCATCAGAGACGCAGCCATGTGAGCCTGCAACTCTGTAGCTCTAGGGAAGGGTCTGTCGTTGTGAATTTATTGCACGCATCTAAAAAGTAGTTTTTAAAGTAAGGTACTATGTCACTGTTCCAGCAGGAAGGAGGAGTTGAGATGGCTGGCTTGGATTCAAATGTGCTGTGCATTTCTGAAGCAGGGTTGAGGGCGGAGGGGTGGGGAGACAGGGTGGTGATAATTTAACAGTCTGCTTTTTGTCTTTCTGTATGTAGAATAATCAGCAGATATGGCTGACAAACCAGATATGGCTGAAATTGAGAAATTTGACAAGTCTAAGTTGAAGAAGACAGAAACGCAAGAGAAAAATCCACTGCCTTCAAAAGAAAGTAAGTGGCTTTAGGAAAGAGAAAGAGGGCGTGGGCCAGAGTAGACAAAGGGAAGGCAGACCAAGTCCATATGCCTTCCGTTATCAGCTCCTTTTAAATATATCTGAAGGATTTCTATACATTACAGGACACTGTGCATTCATGTACCAATCAAGCTTGCATTAAGGATACCATCTTTTATGAAGATTAAGCATTTTTTCTGGAAATTCATAGATTTATTTTGCAATTTCTAAATACTCAAATACTGACAATTGTGAAATTTTCACTCTGTATGTCTATATGTGTAATGTTTAGCACGCAATTAAGACTGAACTCTGCTTCAAACACCTAATTTTTTTTTCTTTTTGTCTTTCTCCTCCCCCTCCCTCCCCTTCCATTTTGTAGCAATTGAACAGGAGAAGCAAGCAGGAGAATCGTAATGAAATGGGCCCTTCCAAATTATGCACTGTACATTCCACAAGCATTGCCTTCTTATTTTACTTCTTTTAGCTGTTTTAACTTTTTAAGATGCAAAGAGGTTGGATAAAGTTTAAATGACTGTACTGCCCCTTTCACATAAAAAAAAAATAGAGAGAACTACTGACGCTGAATGAAGGCGCTGTCCTTTCCATCTGCCTGTCCAGCTTTGATTGGTCTTGGTGGAATGAAAGAGCTTGCATGTTTCTTGAAAGAAGATCCTGCGAAAGGGACTACGGTAATTTAGTAACACACGAATTTACGCAAAGCTGTACCAAGGTCCTGCAAGCTGTAAAATGCAGTTAATCGAGTGCCATTTTTTTTGTTCAAATAATTTTAATTATTGGAATGCACAATTTTTTTAATATGCAAATAAAATGTTTTAAAACCTGGGCGATATTGCTATGGTATCTTTTTTCCTCTCCTTTTGGAGAATATTATCAAAGGAAGAAGCATAAGATCTATACTAACATGGAATCCTAGGAATATATAGAAGCCTATATAAACTACATTTTTTCCAGCTGACAGCAAACTATTAGGGATTTACATCTCTTGGAAAAGCATCTTAAAAATCTAAGATTACATTCATTTCTAAGAGTCTGTGCAGGAGATGTACCCTTTTGGGTGTGCTCTGTAAAAAGAATGAAATTATTTTCTTTCCTAAGCATTGGACTATCCAATCTATTTTAAATTTATTTTTATCATTTTATTAGGTTTGTATTCTACCTTGGAATTTTATATTGACAAGCCAGTAATAAAATGTAAAAATAAAATGAATCTATAGACATTGTTTTGAAAATAGTTCTTTGCTGCAGTTATCTCCTTTTAAGCCCTGTAGCAAAGCTGGGCAGATGATAACTTTCTGTGGGCTGTACATAAGCATCTAGTACGGGGGAGAAGGCTTTTGTATGGTCTTGTATGCCTGTAGCATCCATAGCAAGGAGCTATTTGGAGAAGACGTCCTTTCACCTTGCTCTTCCATAACAGACATAACATTCCGCTTTCTTGAATAGCAGGTTGTTCCAGGCATGGCGACAATTCATGTGTAGCCTTGTTCAATTTCTTGTTCAGGTTTCCTCCATGTAGGGAACAGTTTCCATGTCAGCTCTGCCAAGGGAGTCCTGATCATTGCAGATGATTCTCAGGCATATTCTAGTGTGCACTTTTGGTTCACGCAGTATTGAGAGTCTCACTGTCCTGTAGGAATGGAAAGTGTTCCCTGAAATGCATCGTGGCTGTGCATTGCAGAGAAGAAAGGACAGGCATGTCGTGTTTCTGAAAAACAAGGCCATTGGTAATCTTGCTGAGGAACCACTTGTGTGCTTTTGAGGATCCCTGAAGTTCCTGGATCATGGTCTGAAAGCCATTACCATAGGACCAGGCTTTTGTTTTTCCTTTATAAAGTGATGCTATATTAGACAGTAAGCACTGCTTATTATGTTGGGCTGGAGCTGCAACCTTCAGATGTAATCTGCCAGTGCTTGCTTGCTTTGCCTGTACTGTTCGTATACCACCTTTCTGTGGAGCTTAGTGAAATTGAACATACGGCTTTCTGTTAACTTGGAATAACTGGATGCTTTTCCCTATGGCCCCCCACCACTATACATGCACACATGCACTCCATTTTTCATTTTCAAGATGCTGAGCATGTTCAGTTAAAAGCAGGCATTCTTGATGGTGTTTTGGATCAGCAGTGAACTCCACTGTACAGTCTCTTCTGCTGTGCATGATTAGTGTAGTCATCATTTGTTAGATTGTCAATGCCCATGCTGCACAATGGAAGATCTTGTGAATACTACTTTCTCTTTCAAACCTGGATTGAAAACCATTTTTCTTGACCGAAGGGTTTTTAATGTCTTCAAATGTCAGACATGGTTAAGGTCTGGGTTTGTCTTCAGTTCTTTCTAAACGTAGCATATGTTTTTGAGAGAAAATGCCAAAACAATCTATAGTTAGAATGAATCAGAGGATTGACTCTTCTCCTGTGTGGGAGAACTGTTGAGTTCTCTCCAGTATATCCCACCTCTCCTGTAAGTCAGAGATGCAGCTGAATTGCAGGCTGTCTCACTTGTCACCGCTTCTGGCTGCCAAGCTGCTTCACTGCCCAATCGTGGGCAGAGTTAGGTACACTTAGCTCATATATTTGAATATGCCTAGCTTGTTTTGATGCATAAGATTCGTCTAGAAACATATCAAGAATAATTTTTTGGGAACCAGTGGAGACAGTATGATAATAATAATAAATACAATATAGTAACCAAACCAAGAATGATGGTGTTCTGTTAGCACAAGAGGGCTTGGCTTTGCTTTACTCAATGAGTAATCTTTAGTTGCATGGCAAAAGATAACTTAGGGGAGTTTCAAAAGCAGCTTTTGTCAGTGGGTGTGATGGTCAGCTGTTCAAAGAACCAACAGTTCCCCTTTGCACCGTAGTGCCTAAAATAAACCCTTTGCAAAATCCAAAGGGTGCAATCCTGTGAGCTCTTTACCAGGGGAAAAGTCTCACTGAAACCAGTGAAACTTCTGAGGAAATATGCATATATTTGCATTCACATGTTTGTATCCAGGCCATTCAGCACATACTCTATGATGCTGAACTGAACTCCTTAAAAAGGAATATTAACAGGATTTCGATAACTGCATTTTGTAAGGCAATTGACAAATGAAGCCGCTTATGCTACTAGAGAATTCTGTTTGTGCCTTTACGTAGTGTGGCTAGCACACAGGAAATCATTCTGCTGAGACTATTGACATGAAGAGACACCTCCAAGATAGTGATCTTAATCAGAATACACAGGATGTAGGGTGATGACTAAAATATATAGTGCTTGCTAAGTTCAGAACAGAGTGAATGTGTGCATCTGAGGCAGAAGAGTTCATTGCTACAAGTCTGTCCCCCACTCCCCTCAGCAAATGAGTAGAAGGAGCAGAAGCATTTTTTCGTGTCCTGCAAGGAGTATTACAGTATTGTTCAATGAAGGAACTTTGCTGCAGGGGTTGACAAGTTCAAGATGTTACTGTGTGTGAGGTATTGCTGGTGCTCCAAGCAGAATAAGTGACACCTCTTAGTATACGTGTACAAATGGAGTCTTCTTTACTAATAGGACTGCTCAATGGAGGAAGTACATTGAGTTGCATTGGAAAGTAGACTAACCTGAGCATTCTTGACTTGACCAAGTTTAGGTAGGGTTAGGATTAGGGGCAAAATGTTTGCCCACACAGTGCCCCTACACATACCTTAAATGTCATAAAGAGCTGAGGGTTTTATGGAGACAAGAATTAGGGAAGAATGCTTTAGGAAACTAAAGATAGCTTCAAAGCCCTTTGACTGTAAGTTTGTGATTTTAAAAGTGTATTAAAAATCCATAAATGACCAAACATATTACAATGCATTGATTGTTTGGTGGACTTTGAATTATACTGGTAGGTTTCACCGTCTTTCTTATTAGATATGTATCTGTATCACATATCCCTAGTTAGCATTTTTTGCCTTCCAGACAAGCCCCTTCTAAGTATTCGAACTGCTTAAAAGAAGGCGTTATTCTTATTGTTGCATTCAGATGATGTAGAAGCCAATGACAGCCACATCATGAATGAGGAGCATTGTTTGACTGGGTCTGGACTGGGTTCATATTTCTGCAGATTTATGGTTGCCATTTGGAGACAGGTCAACTGTTTTAGACACGGCTTCAAATATGCTTTGTTTTTGCATGTGTTTACATTTGTATTAGAGTGTTGGCATTGACCTGTTAAATAGCAAAGGAAGAGAATGCATTCCAATGGATACCCACTGTGCAGGGCAGTCGAAATGACAGGTTTCCTTTTTAGGTGGCTATAAATGGAGGATATTTCAAAGCACAAAATATGCTCTCATGGTCTGCAATTGCAGCACAGGAATTTTTCATTATGCCTAAAATACATTTTCATATCTACTAGAAAGGAGTGCTCAACTTTAACTTCCTATGTTATGAAATGTTCCACTGTGGTTTACAAACTGTTGAAGTGCAAGTCACTTTATGCATATGGCCAGAATGCCATTTTTATTCAAGGAAATGATGCATTAATTTCCCCACTGAAATAATCCACATGCATTTTACTTTATTGTATACATTTTACTACTTTTCCCCCTTTTTTTCTTCTTGTTTACCGAGCTGAATGGCATGCTCGATTGTGACTTCCTTAGAAACCTTTAACTTCCTGAGCAGGAGTTCAGATAGCAAAAGTTAAGACATGTTTTTGTTTCATTTAGTTGACTGATATGATGCTGTCTCAAAAAGGCACATGATTTTGAGTTTTAAAAATGGATTTGCTAGTTACAGCAACTGATTATGTATATATCAGGGCTAAGCTAAAACAACAATGAATGATTTTTTTTAAAAACTATTTTGTATACCTCCCTGTCCCTCCCTCCCTCTCTTTCCCTCTGTAACACCATCACAGTGGCTTAATCTGGTGTTTTTATGCAGATACAGATGTACATCTTTCCTAAAATATGTTTCTGCATTACCCTGGAACTGAGATGTGGGTAGCCATCACTGGAGGACAGAATGGTCATTTGCCCAAGAATGTTACCCACTTGTACACATCAGTGCAACAAATTAATAGGAGGCTCTGATCTTATGTGAGCTCTTGAAATGGTAATGCCTATTACTGTATTTAAGAATGGTCTAAGCCAGTCCTGCCCCCCGCTGCTCATTCAGCTGAGTGCGGCTCTGGACTCAGATTCCTGGCTGGAGCACACCACTGTTTCAGCACAGGCACCACTCCTGCTAATCTTCTGAGTCATCTCCTGCTAGGGCCTTGCTAGTATGGTGTCCCTCTTCTCTGTGCCTCTACTATGACTGCAGGCCCAGGTACCATTTACTGCTTTTATACTGACAAATTAACTTATTTCATATGGGATGACACCTATTACCAATTACATATTCTCTCTCAACCTTTGTGGCAAGCAAAACAGAGAAGTCTTTTCTGAGAGAAGGAAGAAGTCAAAGACCTGCTATAAATAAACCTGTACTCAGTGACTAAACCCAAATAAATTACTCCCCCACCCCTCAACTCCCCTCTTGCAGAGCTAGTTCTTGCTTAGCATCAAAATGTCCTCGAGTGTATGGGATCTGTGTTGATTTTGGAGAAATGTTTACTTTTGTTTCCATCCCAAAATCAGATTCTTGTGGAGTTTGCTAAATAACACAAAAATGAAATGTAAATATTTCTCTAGCTAAAAGCAGCATGCTATTGGTAGTCTTTGTGAGAACAGGTCAGATTATAAATGGTTCTTGGGGCATCAGTAGAGGTTGCCAAAGCTTTCATATGAACTGCTACAGTATGGTAAACTGAAAGAGAACTATGCTCATTGTGCTATCGAAAAGACACATTTTCCAGGCATATGCTCATAAATACTGATGTATAATTATGATAACCTGATTGGTTATCAGCATGCTGCATAACCACATTATAAACACATAAATAGTGGCTTGTACTTGGGGATTTTTCTTCTTAATATCAATGCATGTTTATATACATAATGGTGATTCTTTGTGTCTGTTCACAAAACCAGGTTAGGAATAAGCCAAATAATATCAGATCAGCAGACAGTTACTGGAAACCCACCTGAAATTGCTCCATGCATGATGTCTTGGCTCCTTGCTTGTCATGAACATACCAAACTCTCAGACACCATCACAGGATCAAATTATTACACATCAACAATACTCTGCATTGTGCAGACATGGCCCAAGAATGCTTGATTATCGCAGGCAGGAGAAAAATCAGGTAATTGAACCTTCAGATTCTGGAGCATAGCACTAGGTGCATGTGTATTGTTTTTGGTTAATATATATTTGATTAATATATATTTAAATTCCAGAAAAATTGGGAAAATCAACAGAAGTACTTGAAATAATGCCATTGAAATGAATTTAAGTTAGTCATAACTAATTTAAATCCCATTCATTTCAGCTTGTCTTCCCCTTGTAGGATTTACTTGGAGGATTTTAACAAATCTTAGGATTTACTAGGATTTTACCAAATGAATGGAATAAACATGAAGCTTTTTGTGTTCCTAATCAGCAATGCAACCTTAGGACTTATTTCTCACACCTCAGTTGGCAAGGTGATAATATGAAGCCACGTTTTCATTTCCTTACAGCTTCACCCCATGCACAACTTAACAAAGGATAGCAAAATTGCTCAATGCAATTTTGTCAAGCCATTGGAAAATGGCCCTAGGGCACAACTTGTGTTTATGGTGTAACAATGGCATGATCATCTAACCAACTTCACAGCCCACATGCTTAGTTTACACCATACAAAGGGACTGGTCACCATCAAAAAAGAAAAAAGAAAAAAAAGTCTTGTCTATCCAGGTGCTTTCTGTTTGTTTGTTTGTTTGTTTGTTTATATTTTACCATCTCTTCATTTATGAGTTATGATTTGTGTTTGTTTTTGTAAAGCACCTTGGTTGTTTCCAGAGAGCTGGTACAGAAACAAATAAAGAAATGCTCAGGGCAACAGATCAACATGACTTGGATAGGTACAGCAAAGCTCCATTGTCCGTGCTTTCCATGTGAGTGTTGTGGCTGTTTTCATGAGCTACAGAATCAATTAATGAAAGCCATGTAAAGTGTAGCATTTTACATCTGCATCAGGCTACAGGCCTAGGTTACAGCTTTGTCTGCGACATGCCAGTGTTGTCACTTCATTTGGGTAGGAAGTGGGAGAAGGAGCTGTGAAATATCTTGTATCTAATGGAAGAATGACCATAAGAGATGCTTACAGTGCCATGTGCAGAGAAGAAAAGTCATAAAGGAAAAAATCATTCTGAAAATGCAAACATTCAAGGTCAGTAGGAAAAAAAACCCTATTTATAGACAGCAAGTTAAGAATTTACAAAAGGCAATATGCTCTCTCCAAATGTTTGACTCTCTGATACAAATATTTTATCACAAGTTTCTAAATTTCACATTTGTGTGAAATTGTGTTTTCATCCTTATCTCTCTGAAATTTGGCAGATTCTACTAGATTGTGAAGCCTATGTGACCATCTCATTTTATTTTATTTTATTTTATTGCAATCTGCCTTACACCACATACATTATACCTCACCCCTTGAACCTCACCGTGGGATGTGAATAGCTTTCCTTTTCCGTATACACACACAAACACAATCATGCAAGTATGTCCATAATGCATAATAGAGTGCTTTGCCAAGAATGAATGAACATAAGTACTCACAAGTTGTAGCCAAGCATATCCCTTATTCTAACATGTGCTTATAACTACATTTTCTTGAAATCCATGTGACTTCTATATGGCTGTGCTGAAAACCAAGGCAGTAGACTTGCTTGAGTTGCAGCGGTAGAGGTTAATACAATGATTCACATATGGAAACTAGTGACACAAGAGTGGGGCTCTTACAAGACTTCTCAGTGGCTGGGTACAGGCAGCACAAGTCATGATGGGCTTTTGCCATTGTTGGTCTGTAGTGTTGTCCAAACTCAGTCATGGTATTTTACCATGGTATGTCTGGTCTTTAGAAACCATGATAAGAAACAATGGTTAGTTCTATGGTTTTCCTGTTCCACCATGGCTTGTCATCTTGTCTGAGCCCAGGATCATGGTTTCCATAGTCCTGGTATGCAACTACCACAGAGTCCTCTAGAAAGAGAGGCAACTGCAGTCATCCAGCCACTATGTGCGGACCAATGAAGAAGAGGTAAGGGACATAGGCAGGGAATGATAGACCTTGGGACTGAATTTCAGGTACAGAGGCTGATGAGATACGTGCCAACAGTGGGAGGACTGACTGGGGGGGATTAAACTATGATAAAGTAGGAGCCGTTTTATTTATTTTCCCAGGAAAATCATGAGAAAACACTACAAACTTTGGTAACCATGCAGAGTTGCTTACCATGTTTTGTGAACTGAGCCAATATGTTGCAATGCTTACAAACTTAGAACCTGTTTGCTGCTTCTCTAAATAGTACAGGTTTTAAAGAAGTACTCCAAAACAGTTTCCACAAAAAATCCAGAGCAGTTTATTTCCAAAAAGCATGGCTCCTCTTCTCTCCTTTGCTATCAATTTAGGGAAAAAAAACCCTTCAATAACTTAACTTTTCTTCTTCATGCCATTGCCTATGCTCTCATCACTGAAGCATTTGTTTGGTTACTACAGGGGAATTCTCTGTTCAGAAATTGTGTCTAGAGGACTCTGGAAAGTCAGTGCAACATCTACCCTGCCGTGTAATGTGATTCTGGAGGACTACCCCATGTCTCAAGCTTATGCATTTATCTTTATTATTCACAAGCTAATACAACATCCCTAGGACACGCTGATGCTAGAAGCTAGAAGCTAAGGGCCAAATGAGTCGCTTGTGATGCAGTTTCCTCTTGCATAGTTTAAAACAAAGAAACAACAGCGTGTTGGTGGTAGGCCAACCAAACTGGGCCTCTGGTGTGGAGCAACCACGAGGAGGACTTTAATCAGATACCAGCATGGATGGAATTGCTACTCACACTGGGAGGAAAACTCCCACTGGTACCAATGAGAACTTCCATCCCTCTCACTGCAAAGTTTTCTTTTTTGGGGGATGAGGGGCAGGGGAGGATTCCTATTAGGAGCATGGTGGAGACAAACAGTTTAAGTCTCACCTCTGTTCCATCACAGTCTTCATTTACCTTCTCCTCATACATGCGTAGTTACTATTTTTTAAATCTGTTTTTTATAACAACTTTGCAAAAGTCAGTTTCCTATATAGTCTGGCCCTAAGACAAATCTTAGGACAGCTCCATGTCCTTGCAAGATTTACTTTCCAAAAAATGTGTTGGACTGATCATTGGCCATGTTGGCAAGGGCAGCAGGTTGCCTAACCTTACGGTGTGCAGTGAATTTGCATAGCCAGGAAAGACAGCAAACCTTGCTGCAGATCCCAAGGGTTGGGCTCTGTATGTGAGGATAGCAGGGACAGTGCTAAGCACCAAAAAGATCTAGCCCGTTGGCCGATAGGCAAGAAATGTGCAAGTTTGCACATGCTGAGTTACACATGCTGTAACATCTCCCTCCCTCTTCGTATGTGTGTCTGTCTCCTGTCTCCTAAGAACACCCCTAATTATAAAAAAGGATGCAGAAACACTGAAAAAGAAGGCTTTTGATTTCAGGGAAAAATACGTGGGCAGAAAGATTCAAGGCAGCAGGAGGCGAAGCACAAGTGGACAGTTAATCCAGGGGGATCAGATACAAACTGGGTTGTCATGGCTCCGGTAGCTTCATTTCAGGAAGAGCCCAAGGACAAGGGTGGTGGAGTCGAAGAGAGCTTTGGGAGTCTCACCCTAGCAGGCCAGCATCTACTCTCACCTTTGGAGGAAAGTGTTCCTACCAGGGCTTCTGTCTTCATCAGTATTATTCCCAGCACTGACTTGTTGGCAAAGAGATGAGTGAGTAGTTCCTTTAAAAGATGTAGTTCTTCATCAAGTGGCATTGCATGTGCTGCTCCCTCAGCTAAATACTTCATTCCTCGCACGCCCACTTCACTCCAGACAAACAAGATAAGGAGGTAGAAGTTGATCCAACTGAACAAGTGAGCAGAGGGTTCTTTTTTAATCTTTGTTTAAAAAAACAACAGAACAAGTCAAGGACAGATGAAATTATAATCAGGACAATGATGATGAAAGACAGGCTAGGTGTAATGGCAAAAGTGATAAAGGGCACAATCCAATCCATGTTTCAGCAGAAAAAGTCCCCTACTCTCAGCATTCTCCAGTTAGTATTTCCCAACTGGTGGGGCTTGATTCTGACTCAACATGCACAGCATAGAACTGTAACACTCTCGCTTTTCAAGAGCAGTGCTTTCTGAAAGATGTAGCGCTTGCTTATTGACCCAGCCATTCCTTTCCCCCATGCTTTAGCATTCCTAAGTGTGCCCAAACCGAGAAAGAGGGTAGCAGCCACACATTAATTAATTTCTTTTATTATTTCTCCTTTGATTAAGAACAGTGGTTTTGCCTTCTTCACACAGCAAATGAATTTGCTGATTCCTGCCGAGAGACTATTTCTCGTGCAAGCGGTAACCACTGGCAACATGTTCATGCTACAACTGCCACCCACGTGGCTTGAAATAGAACCTGAGGATGAAGCATTCCAGTATTTCTCTTGTTACACGTGGAAGGGAAATAAATGCATTTACGATGGGTTTTGTGGCACTTTGGAGACTAAAGGCACAAGCCAGTGAAGACTTCTTCATGGAACAGATTTCCCAGGATAGATGCACAGGCAAGCCTAAGCGCTTAAGGGCCTATGCTGAAGATTCACCGGTTGTGTGGTGGGGACTATGGTCTTTGGCAGAAGTCCCCATTGCACTACTGGAATGCTAGATAGATACTTGCCCCAGGTCCTGTAAATATATATAGGATTGCAGCCATAATGCAGTCTGATGGGTGGTTGGACAAGAAAAATTCCGTCAGCTCCTAGCTAACATGGGACGATCCTCAAGCTGTAAGGCGTTTTTCCCCAACTAACCATGCATAGGTGTGCTAATAGGGAAGTATTGTACAGGAGTGAGTCATAACTCCAGACAGTGACATTGCTTAACAGTCATTTCTATACAAATACATAAACCAATAGATATGGCTAGTAAGAGATAAAGAAGGAACAGGCGGTAAGAGATAGTATTCAGCTAGACACTGAACAAACAGACACAGAGTTGTCTTGACTTCTCACACTCCCCTCTACCGTTTCCATGGAGACCATTTTCACTACTACCTACATTCGTTTTTCTTTTAGAATTGGGTTGCAGGGCATAGGTGACATCCATGGAGCATCTCTTGGGAAGCACCGTGGAAATTGCTGCTGCAATTTCACAAGCTCTAGCACTGTACTCCCTGTGCAGCCCTTTGGATTGCAGCTTGTATCTGGACGAGCTGGGTGTTTCCTGCAAAGCCAGTAAGTACGGTTTTGAGCCTGGCTTGTCTGCACACTTCGTGTGTGTCCAGTAGACACCAGACTGCAACAGCCATTTAAAATGGTTAGGCTTTCTAATCAATGCAGTTTTTTACTACTTAGAGGCATGGCCAATGCAAACTGTGTTTTAAACACTACCTTTAAAAAGAACCCAGCTCAATTAATGATCATGATAATAAAGCCGCATCACTTTCTAAAAGTGCTGTGAGGAGTCAATGACAATGTTTAACATGTTAGCATCCAGACAGGCTAATGAATTCAAAATGCAGTATCATTTGGGCACAAAATCTATCTTCATAAAATCAGCAGAAATCAGTTGGACATTTCTGAAGGGAAGGGAAGCCAACAGCATGTCAAATTTCATTTTAATTAATTCTCCTTGCTTAGCATAGCAGAAAATTGATCTGAGCTAAAACTGAGACTAAGGCAAAACCACCATAATTGTTCAAGGCTGACAAAACTTGCAGAAAAAAGGGAAGCACTAACTAACTTGATGCAACAATCATTACCAAATGTTGTGCAAGCAAAGAAGGCCAGTCAAAAGGGGAAAAAATGCTCCCTGAAGCAAGCTCCCTGCAGCTCTTACATATACACAACATTCTTTAGACGTAAGTTATCTCATTTATCATGTTTAAGTTGTGGTTAAGCACCATGGGGACCATGGGCACTTAGTGCACCCCAGGAAGCCTTTCTTGATGCCAACCAAGCCGCTAAACTCCTCCTGCTTTTTAAAAGTACATTTTCTTTCCAATAGCAGGAACTGCTTCAAAGCAAAGCATCAGCTTCTAGCCACTTCCAACTTCACTTCCTGTGAGCCCCATGGGGAGTTGGGAGATGGTGGGTGCCTGCGGGCCAATTCTGTCCTCTGCTGAGCACTTGGCCACCAAGGAAGTGAAGAGCAAGCTGAGAGATGGTCATCTGTTTGCTAAACCAGGGAAGAGGAAAGCTTAGTGGGATGTAGAATGGAGAGAGCAGTGGGGACATTGGAAGAGCAGCAGTGGAGCCAGTGAAGGTAGGTAGGGGAGGGATGGAGGGAGATACAGCAGCTAGACCATGCATGGTTGGTGATCCATGGCATGAGAGGCAAAGGAGCCGGCTCGCAGAGGATGGACTAAAGAAAACGCTTGTCTTCTGTGAAACACGTGGCTGCTGGGGTTGAATACTGTGTTGTGTTGTGTTGTGTTGTGTTGTGTGCTGGAGCCAGATTTTGCTTCTGCCTTGCCCTCAGTCTTTTGGGCAGGTTGCTTGTCTCTTGTGACTTGCCATGCCTCCCATTGCAGCCATTTTGTGATAGTTCTCAGGAAAGTTTCTCCAATGGCCAAATGTGCCCATGGATTGAGAAAGGTAGCCTGCCCCTAAGTAGTATAGATAGAAAAATGACACCTTGACAATGTATTATTGGGGTTTACAGCAAAGTATACATAGATTAAATTTATAAGCTTTCCACCTGGGAGGAATAAACAAGAACCTATCTTTAGCTGCATCATTAAAAGGAAATATTATGTGTCATCTTTGCCAGGGCAGCCTAAAATTAATCAAATGCATACTATGCTAGTCAAGGAGAAGTAACTGAATGCCTTGGTGTAATTAATCAGGATCTGTGCCTGTACATTAAAATCAATGGTGATTTCACAAAAACTCATTTGATGTCTTTTGCATGTACTATTATTTCAGTAGGATTTGTGCAAGATAAATTTTCAAGGGACTCCAACTCCTGAGATGGCATATATGATTTCTCATGTGAGTTTTAGCTTTGATTCTTCTCTGTGTTTGGTGTATATATTCTGATTAAATTCTTTTCTTTGTTCCCCAGAAAGCTGCATTATTTATCATCCACTGCTGTGCTGTGCTTTTTTATATGCTGAAGCCATCATTAAATTGAATCAAATCCCTAGAAATTGCCTGATGCATGTGACATGTCTGCATACTAATGCTGTTTCTTATAGATCACTTGTGCCTTATGGGTGGAAGGTATGCTATCTTTAACCTCATAATGGATGCATTTCCAGCAATGTGCCATGTTTCTTCCATTTTGCAAAGAAAGTAGGCCACCGTTTGCACATTCAGTATGCTCAATACATATTTTATCAGATACAGTCAAGGGGAATAATGCAGACATGGGTTCTTCCTACATACAAAGTATTCCTTCTGGTCACGGCTGGCGGCACACAAAATTCTTTGATCAAATGTGTATACCCTATCTGAAAAGTCTTGGTGCAGTTCATCAGTGCATGTTGGGAATTATTAATATTCAGTCTAAAGGTGTCTATGCAGGAGCGTACCATTCTGCACTGGTCAATCAGACAAGATTTCTTACCACTTCTTCGTTCTGTACTCATAGTCACCAACACTAGACCATCATTGCAATCACTTTCCACCTCTAAGTATGACCTAAAAAAGAACACAAACAAATCCTGTTTCTTTTTATCGTTCCAACTGTAGTTACTAAGTGTGAGTGGTTATTATGGGTGCTAAAGAGGAACCAATCTGCATCAGAAGATCTTGAGTACGTTCTTAAAAGGCTTGCTCTGTTTCAATCAATAGTGAATTTTTCAGTGCGTGGCTAGGGAAGTCCGATCGATTCTTTTTAGGCTGAAATTATAACTGGTTGACCCCAAATGATTCTTATTACTGACAACTAGAATAGACTAATAAAAGCAGTTTATTGATTGTATGTCTAGAAGAACAGTGCAAA
>NW_025335268.1:78339483-78381407 GCF_004798865.1 Varanus komodoensis | reverse complement strand
AAGCCAATAATGAGGAATGATGGGAGTTGTAGGTCACAACATCTGGAAGACCACAAATTGCCACTCCCTGTGTTAGAACATATTCTTATTGGGAAATTTGCCCACAGATCCAAGATGAGTGGGTAAAACCTGTGTTGGCTGTAATCATGTTGAGGGCAATGCATCTTAGCTGTGCTTACAAGTACTTTTCATTTGGAGAGAATAGCAGCCCTGATCATGGATGTGCAGTTCACTTTGCAATGCACCCAACCAGACTATATTTGCTAGTTCTGCACCTTGCTGCTGGGGAATGCCAGGTCAGGAAGTAAGCCGATTTGGTGTGTCTTAATGAGTCTTGGGTGGAAGATGCAGGTAGACCTATGTTGATCCAGCCAGTTACTCTATCCAGTGGAGGAATGGAAGATAGGCAGAGGAGGTTGCCATCATACTCTCCAGTTGCTTTTCTCTGTATAGGTATACAAAGCAACCAATGTCTGGCCTTGATTATGCACACTTTAGGCTAGGATCCATGGGCAGAACAAGGTTTCTGCTAGTGTACTACTTATTCTTTGCATAAGCTGGTAGAAATAGACCCAGGTATAGGAAAGTCCTCTGCTTTTGGATGTTTGGGGGATTTGAAGAGTCATGCCAGGACTTCTTTATCACATTTAACTCAGTATTTCATATTTCAATGCAAAACTTGAGAGTTGTAGGGAGGTCAGGTTGCCAAAACAGAAGACACATATTTCTGAGGACAAAAGAGGATATGAATTTGGATTTGCATGTATATGTGTGTGTGTGTTTGCATGAACATTAATAAGATTTGCTATCTTGAAATGAAATGAAATAATGAAATGCAATACAGCTTACCATTGTGTGGAAGTCTGTGACTTGTGTGCCAGCTCAGTCTTCTGCCAGGACTTTGATGGGAAGCTTCAAGGTCCCAACTCTCCCCTCTTAAGATTCTTTATCTTTGAATGGAACTTAGACTGGACAATGCTTCAAACAGAGGACACATTCAAACGGAGGATCTCCCTGATGGCCCTTTCAGAATGTCCGCTGTTCCTAAGTAGACCGTGGTCTGCTAAAAATCCCACAATGCCTCTTATGCAAATGCAAAAGCCATAAATAAATAAATAAATAAATACATATTGCAAATGGCAAAACCAGAATGCAAACTGGCTTGGACTCATCCTGCACGAGCAGTTGTCATCTCCGTGCACACTTTTTCAGCCTGCTTCCTGCACTGACCTGCAAAACAGGGCAGTCTACCATGGCCTAATTTACCCCTGGGGGCTGTCACTGTTCTTTGCTTGCTGTGGTTTGCCATGTTATGCAAACCCAGGGGTTTTTTTGAGCCCCCGTGGGTAAATTAAGCCACAGTGGGCTGTGTTCAGGTTTACTGAATGCACAAAATCATGCCTTTACAAATAAATATACATCCTACTCATTTCTAATCAGTATAGAAGGCAAAATGAAAAAAGGGCATTCAAAGCGTTGCATGAAATGCACTGACAGGGGACTATCATAATATTAAAAAGCCTTTGAGTACTTTTTTTTTTTTTTTGAGATTTTGAGTCAATTCGCATGACCATGTCGCTTGGGGATGTTCGATGATGCCCACCCCCTTGTAGTAATGTAGCAAAAGCTGGGAACCACCATATTTTAGGCAAATTTATGTGTGTTCAGTGAGGGTTCTTCGATTTTGGAGAACTTCAGGTACATAAGTGAAACCCTCATAATCTGGAAGAGCAGGACATGCAAACTGAGACTTTTACTTAAGCTTCCTCTGACCTTCTTGGATACTTTCTGCAATGTGGAAATATTAGCACTGTTGAGAGACTGGTCGTCTGCTAGTCTTGGAGCCTTGCTAGCACCCAGCCTCACTACCCTCTGGCACCAGCCCTGTGTGTTTTACATCGTATTAGTGCTATGGCATGTAACATAGTGACACATGAAAGGACTGCATTATATAATGTTCTGCTTCTTGTGACTTACTTCTGATTGGTTCTGTCTTACAAGGTGTGCACAGTATTTATGTAAGTATAATATTTGTACAACGGTTTGAGATGAAGTCTGATGATTATGATTACATTCTAATAGTGATATGACTTCTTAGCAACTTTATCTTCTGAGACCCACCTGGAGAGGTGACAAATTTATTATCAGTTAGATGATTAGTTCTCCTTTGCATAGATTATTAGTTCTCCTTGGCATGAAAACCATGCCAAGACAATGTACACAATAAGCATTTTTTTTGATGAATATAGCACAAATAAAGCAAACCATATTTCTTTTCTGCAATTCTGCTATGCTAAAAAAAACAATCAACCCCCCCTCCCCTCAACTTGTGCTGAAGTCTATTTATATCTTTTCCCACAGTGGCAGCAGTTCAAAGGGCATTGAGAAGTTGCACTTCTAAAAACCAGGACATCAGTGCTTTAAATAAATAAAAAGTAAACAAGCAGGCTTATGATAAAACAATACGTAAGAACATAATATTTATGTTTAAATTAAATAAATACATTTTAATTACTTTAAAATAGGTTCATTTTGAACACTTTTGCACAGTTTAAAGGCCACTCCTGCCCACTCTGCTGCCCACTCAAGTAAAACCAAGGTGTGGAAAGAGGGGCAGAGAGTTTCATCTGCAAATTCTGGCTTGGTGAAGGGGAAGGACTCCTGCATTGCCTGTGCAGACTTCTTTGTGTGAAGTGCTTGATGGGGCAAGTGTTGCTCTATTTCTCTCAAGTGCTTGAGGGTCCCTTTTGTATTTGGACAAGTCCTATGAGCCAATTGCACAATAGTAGCTCTGTTCATTTTTTTAAGGAGTTCATTAAAAAATTAAGAATCCTGTTGTTTCTTTAAGGTGAAGTGGATTGAGTTTGTTGATAGTATGTGCGCTTTCAAAGGCAGTTATGACACCATTAGATGCAAAAGAGGATTGTAACTTGCAAGTTACAGTTAGAGAAATGGAACATTTACACTCATTCTTTCTCAAAGGCACATTAGCATGTGCTATGACTTACATGCTGGAAAATTCAGGCAACAAAATCAGAAACATTTGTCTAAGATTTGACAGTTTGAATAAGTAAATTCTTTCCCATAAATGAACCTTAGTATAGACATGTTCTGCAAGATATCATGCATACAACAGTTGTAAAAATGCACGTGTTAATGTAATGGATGTGGGCAATATTATTCTAACACTCTAGCCCTGTACATACTTACCTGGCAGTCATTCTCACTGAACTTGATGGGCCTTACTTATGAATGGAAAGGTGCAGGAACTGTAATGCTGATGATAATGAATGGACCCAGCTGGCACTTGAATCTATTGTAAGTTTTTGCCTCTTGATCTGTGGTCTGTTGTGATGTTCTTGTTAAATTGTAGTACTCTTGTGATGACCTTCAGTACTGAGAATTGCAGGCAACCACTAAGTCCATTTTATTGCTTTTCTTATGTCCTATCTTTGAAGTTTCTTTGATCACTGCATTAGGGGTGTATCTAAGCCTATGGATCTTGTTTCAATTGATGCAAATGTTTGTATTTATCTTGGGATTAGAACAGAGGCAGTTACAATGCATGGCTTGGTTATACATTACAGAAATATAACGTATTGTGAATGATGCTACTTTTATGGAGGTGCACACACCTATCCCATCTTTCAGAATAATTATGCCATCCAGAATTAAATTGCATGTTTTTTGGAGTAAGTAATAATAGTGAGTGGAAGAAGATGTAATCTTGGTGGAGTATCTTGAGCAACCCCTTCCTCTGACCCCTCATTAGAAATATATGAATGACTTAGCTAACTTAGAATGCTGCTTCCTATAAAAAATACCTTCCAGCTGCACCAATTTACCTCAGATATATTGGTGACATGTTACTGGAGCCAAATAGTATTTTTTTAGGAAGTGTCAAGCTAAAATAAATGAGTTTGGTGGTTTTCACACACAGGCCTTTAGTTATGTCATTGATTTACACATATAATTTAGCCACAAATTTAATGTTACTGTGTGTGATGACAAACATATACATCAGGAGAGAGCTAAGAGTTAAGACTGGTTCAAATCTCCTATCAGCAGGCCAATAAACCAAGAATTTTATTTTAACCTAACACATTTTAAGAGTCAAAAGATTATGTTCTTGAATGAAAACAGCTTTCAAATCTCCTATGTGTTGTAAAATGCTTGCTGTATGAAGGTGGGAGTTCTTCAACTAGACCAGAAGGTTGTGGGGGTGGAGAAAAACCTTTGACCAGGCATCCTGTCTTTCAGAGATTCTCTTTTTGATAAAACAAGATTTGCCTAGTGAAAAGGAAGAAAATGCAGTCTTAAGTATTGATAAAACACAGGATGTAACATGTTGCGTAGGACCAAATTTGTTTGGACCGTTGTTGAGAAGTGACTCACGCAGCACCTAGAAATGCAAAATATTCTTCTCCTTAAAACACGCGTGCTGTTGTTTTCAGGGGGAAAAGGTTCTATTTCTAAACTTCCTAATGCAGGGAAGCCACAAGTTACTTCATGGTGAATTACAATCCAGTCCAACTGAAATAATATAGGACGTTATTGTCATTAGCGTGGGCACATTCTTACAGATCTTCCCTCTCCCTGCATGCATATTCAGATGAAGCAAGTTTGCTGCTCTGTACAGAACACAAAACCCAAGAGAATGAAAGAGTGGGAAAATAATTTTATAGGTCATCGTAAGTATATCTCTGTAAGAAGCATGAATCCTGCATAAAGCTCTCTGCATTCTTCAACCCATTGTCTACCTCACATCCTCTGTGATGGTGGACAAGTTCAAGGATATGACTGGAAGTTACTTGAAGAGATTATCCAGTTAATCTTCCCAGTTTTGTGTTTACCATGTAGTAGCTACCTACCAATTATTACTGGAGACTTGAATATAGGAGAAAGGGCATTGGAACGGGGGGTGGGGGGAATTAAAGAAGAATGATGACACAACTATAAGCATCCTTTGAAAATCTCATCAGTTAATTACAACTGCTAAAACATGCATGCATTGCCAACGTTTTCTCAATAGCCAGAAAGGCTAGAAATACAGTCGAGGCTGCAAGTCTCTCTCATTCTCATTCTCATTCTCTCTCGTGCACACATGCTATGGACTATGTGGTACATAAACATTAAGAGAAATGTCTTAATATTAAGAGCTGCCTTACAGTGGAACAAGCTCCCTCAAAAGGTGCTGGGGCGCTCTTCTTTGCTGGACCCACCTGAGCAACTTTTAGGAGTGTTGTACTTGCAGATTTCTTACTCTGAGCAGGGACTTTTCTAACTCAACAATTCTCTGATTCAGTGGATCTTTGATTGTGGGACAGATCTATTGAAAAGAGACTAGTGCATCTATAGTTGTAGTCATTGCTATCTAGGGGAAATTGTCATTTTGATTGCTTTAAGCAGGCATTTGTAGACATCTCATATTGCATGGCTGCAGGGATAGGCTGCACAGGACCCGTTGGCCTCTTCCAAGATCCTGGTCCCCCTTGCTGCTGCAAATTGGCTGCTATCATGGCAATACTTGGGGCAAAACAACTGACAGATTGCGGCTGAATTTCATTGGCCAACAGCAGTGGTGTCCTAGAAAGGTCACATGTAGCCCGAACACAAGTTCTTAAGGCCACACCCTTTTAAAAACCACCATTGTGGCTTACTAGCAAAATTCAGCTGCAAACCACAAACTGCATCCAAAAAGTTGTTTATTCCCGGGCTAGAATATAGACTGTCCTCATGACTATTTTAACACATCAACCTCACCATAGATTGACTTTTTCTTGCATATTCGTAGTGAAACAATAATCTAGCTATTTTGCCCTACTGTGAGGTCACAAGTCTGCCTGGCCTAGATAAAAGTGGGTTGGGCCAGGATGTGGTAAACTGCAATCTCAATATGTACCTGAGTACTGAGAATCCTTCTTAAGATAAGCAAGTGGCTGAGGGAAGCCTGCTGAAGAAACATGTACTACATCCCAGACGGAATGAGACAACTGATTCTACATTAATACTCCAAACCTCACTCGGCTTCTTTGGCACAGATCACTGAAGGATTCTTCATAACACTCTTTCTTTCTGTCCTCTTTCTGAAGAGAGGTTGTGCTAACAAAAATAATTAGTGCTTGCAATATTCATTCAATAAACTCATTCAAACATCCCATGGCTTGACCTGTAGCCAGGATCTACTCTTCCTGGGCTGTGGCTATGACAGGCTTAAGGGTGCCCTGTGCAGAAAGAGTCTGAGTCGCACTTTTCAAGTACGGATCCTAGCATCAGTTCAGGAATTTGGTCTAAAACTGAAAAAAGGAACCTGTAGGTTTCTTTTCCCCTTTTTGGGGATGTTCTTTCTTTATCCTGAGGTCATATGATGAATGGATCTGCACCATGTATCTTATCATCCATATTTATTTTATATCAAGTTTTGTGACAGGCTTATAGGAATGGACAATTCTTACAACTTTTTTGAATAATGTCTTGCCTTTATTTAAGTAGTCCAACAGGTAATATTATTTAATTATATCAAGTGTTACTTTGGCACTGAATGTTCAGTTCTGTGCAAACAGGCCTGATTGATCTGGGAGAGGAACTGGAGGGAAGCTGGAAAACGGTTTCAACATTTTTTGAAGAGAATCACAGTTGAAGAACATGAACAAACAGTCTGTGTTATGTTATGCAACACCCGCACACTTTCCCCTTTTTCCTGAACACTACAGCCCACTTTGCTGGAAAAAGTTTGGGGTTGGAGCTAGAATTTGTCATACTTAGAGTATGAAACAAATGTGACTTAAGTTAGCAGACTTAGCCATGCTTAAAGGAGACCTATTGAAATAAGGACATGTATTAGTTACTTCTAAAAAATAGGATGACTTCTAGAGCTAACCTGCAGCCAGTTAAACACCTTGCGTCATCCATGATGTAGGTTCTATAGCCATATAGGAGTTTTGTGATTAGGCACTTCAGATATGTGTGTGTTCTCACTGTCAGGTTCACTTATCTCAAAGTGGATGGAAACTACCTGGTTTCCATTTCTTTCTTCTTTAGCAGAACAGACTTTAAGGCATACCCACTGCCTATTGCAGTGCAAATGTTCTTCCCTTTACTAAGTACCTTCATAAATGTGAATATCCACATATCTGTTTCTCTTTTCATGGATTACATCCTATACAATGACCTCCCTCTTAATATCCATTTTCCTGTTTATGTCCATAGTCATGTCTACCTGTTATGTCTCCCCATTTCACAGTGATGTTCCTATATGCGCTTTTCCACCAAAACCATTGATCAGTTGTATTTACTTCTAGTTTTGTGGTGGACTTGTGATCTGAACACCATATGTAGAACGTTTCCTTTCCTGATTTCCCATTATATAACCTCTAGGTGGCACTGTGGTACAGTGAAATAGTATGAATACGCAAGAGGAAAGTGTGTTTTATTTCACTTTTACAATGAAAGAATTCCCCCCAATTTTAAAACACACAGAGAAGTACTGGTTATACTCATAAGTTAAACTGGGGAGTGGGAAGAGTCACAGTGTCATCTAAAGAAATTGTAAACAATGGTGAGTAGAAATTGATGACCCATTCCTTATGTTGAAAGCACTACACCAGTATAAGCCTTTTTATTTTTTTACTTTTCTCTCTCTTCCTCCTTTCTAACTATGTATGTATTAAAAAGGTAAAAGTTTCTCTGCTTAGTTAGAAAGAAAGCTTTGCTAGGAAACTGCATTACTGCATTGCTTGGCAAAGATTGTCAGGAAGTGGCTGTTTTCCCCAAAGACTGCACTTTCACATAGCTCTTCTCAGAGAAACAAACCAGAAAAGATCAAATAACTTCTCTGTATCTTTCAGCTGGTTTTACTTTTGCAAGGCCAAAAGCTCTTTGTCTTTAAACTGGTTGGCAGATACTTCAAGTTAATAATCTATTTAAGGGAAAAAAGTTTTTCACAAGCTGCTTTGGTAGATATGAAATACTCCATTCTCTCCTAAACCGAATGCAGCCCATTTCAATCACCAAATCTTTGCTGCCTTGTCGGCTTGCTGTCTGGGGTTGATGCACTTGCCTTGGAAGAACATCGAAATGTGTGTTGGCTCACATGGGTGGGATGATCACCACACAGGGCAGTGTGTCCAGCTAGAGCACACATTTTGCACATCCGTCCCTGGGTGGATGCATGCCTTTCATGATATTGCAGTGCCCTGCCCAGGCACCCTGTGCATGTTTAGACCTGATCCCATCAGTTGTCATGCTGACACTCTCTTTACATGAAGGAGAAGCGAAAGCTTCATTCAGCTGCCCACTTTACCTTCTTCCCAAATACTTTTGCCAGCAATCTGACCACAGCTGTGTGTGATCTGTCCTAGGAGGAGAGGCTGTTAGCTGAAGGGCATAACTCCAGCTGGAGCATTTGCTTTGCATGCGGAAGGGTGAGTTCCAGTCCCTTGCCTGTCCTACTAGGCCTAGGAGAGAATTCTAGCTGAACTCAGCCAACAAAACTGAGCTAGATGATCCAACTGATCCAGTAGAAGGGAACTTTCTATGTTCTTAAGGGGGATTTTTACTGCCGGGAACTGCATATGCAGTAGAAGCTACTGCGCATCAAAGGTTCTGCAATGACATTAACTCATAATCTCCATCACCTTTTATATAGCACTTTGGAGAAGTCAAAGCATTTTGCACAGTTGAGGCCCTGGAATGCATGACATGACAGTCCACCATGGGTTAATTTACCCTAGAAAAAGCATGAGTTAAGTCTCTTTAACGCCCCCACCTCTGTCCCCTGGCTTTGTATGACAGGACAAGCCATGGCAAGTTGGGTGCCAGAAGGTGAATTAAACCATGGTGGGCAGTCAATATAGCAGTAGTCCTGATCACTTTGTAAACCAGGGACAAGAAACTTGTGACTCTCAGGGATTTGCTGGATGCCTGCTTCCATTATCCCCAGCCTGTAACTCTAATGGATAAAGATGATGGGCATTATACTCCCCAACCTGGAGGGCCACAGGCTCCCAGCTCCTTCCAGAAAGTAATGCAACTATTAGCAACTTATTACAGATTGGAGGGTTGAGGCTCTGAAACAATGGCTTATCTGGAGCCACTTGGTGAGATCCAGGGAGCAAACAGTGCCCACACTTCTCAAAAGTGACTTCATGCACATTGATTCAGAGTAATTGCAAACGCCCTCCCCTTTCCCCAAATCAGATCTTCCACCAAACTTTTACTTCTCTAGGCAAGGTAGGACCTTCTTCTTCTACCATTTTAACTGCTTTATAAATATCTTTCTCTTCGAATCTGAACTGTATTACCTGCATTACAGTCCTGCCTGCTGCTATTTTACATTTAACTCATCCTGATTGTTTTCCTTTTTCTTCTCCATCTTTAAAAAATAACTTTTATTCTTTGCATCTTTTCTTACAGGAACCTGCTGGTCTGTAATGAACCAAATGAATTAGTATTTCACCCAGTTTTCCTCCAGCAATCATTGATCAATTCTTTGATTCCTTTGGTGTGGCACAGGAATAGTTTATGCATGTAGAGGAATATAGGGAGCTGCCGTGTAGGGACACTGTGTCAGATACTTGGCCCATCTAGCTCTGTACTGTTGACACTGACAAGCAACTGTTGCCCAGGTTTCAGGCAGGAATTCTTCCTAGCCCTACCTGGAAATGCCAGGGATCGAACTTCTGTAGGCAAAGCAGGTGATTTACCACTGATTTCCAGCCCTTTCCAATAGGAATTATAGAAGAATTATTTAGGAAAGGCACACCTGAATGGGCACACATGATCATGGATGCCCCAATTCAGGCCAATCTGAATTTATCCACTTTTTCAGGGTTCTGTGAAGCAGCCCAAAGCCTTGCTGAATTAGACTATTTTAGTATTTTAACTACTGAAAGATGGAACAGCAAGCATCATTCCTCAGGATTTTTTTAATCCCATGGATTGCTTAATATATTACAGTGGAATATTTGCAATATTTCAACATACTTGCATGATTCAGTATCAATTTTTTTAACACAGTTGCCATGAAGAATGTCTTGCAACTGAACAATCTCTCTGCACATCCTAACTTACTGTACTAAATCTGATGCATGGGATGCAATCTACCACACAATGCCTTTCCGCACAATCTCCACTCAGCTGAATTGGTCATGCGGATGCATCCCACTGGAAGGTGCTGGGAAAGAAAGGGATTCCATAATAGCAGTTGATGGTACAGGGATGGCCTTACCATTAGGCAGCATAAAGACATTGGTCCTGGCATTGTGGGATGGGAAGTGGTAGCAAGAAGTTGAAGGATACAGATATGCACACCTGATAGCCTGCATAATACTCTCTAAGTCAGGATGGGGAGAGTTCAGGCTTGCAGCATCCTCTCTCCTCCTTACGGGAACCCGAGCTCAATCAACTGGAGGCAGGTGCAGTAGTGGCTCAGAAAGGTGGACAGATATGCCAAGAACAGACTTGGCTCAGGATTTTGGGATCAGTTCCAGAACCAAGCTGACAAGTCCTTCCATACAAAAGCCTCTCACTACTCCATCCACCCCCACCCCCACCCCAGGGCTCATCAAGCATTATTTTTCAGTAAGCTAATTTAGTTGAGGTTGTCTGCAGTTTTTTCACTGTTGATCTTGTTAGAGAATCAGAAGTTAGCAAACTTTGATGGTCTACTGGAGATCTACTAGCAGATGCCCATTGACTAGCTTCCCAGTCCTGTCCTAGCCTGGTCCTCTGTCAGATTCAACTAGTAGACCCTTCAGCTTTTGTATATGGAAGGGACGTAAGCCAATTTGCATCCAAGCAACTTGAGCCTACCTTGGATATTCATAAGTTAAACCTGCAATTACATTTACCCACATTTATCCTTGTTACTCTCAGGCCTTTAAAAAATACTTTAAACTGATATTTGCTCTAATTTTAATATTTGTAAATCTGCATTTTAAAATGATGTTATCTGTTTAAGCTGATTCATTTATGCATTTCACACATTAAGAAATGTATTAAATATATACTGTGGCTGCTTTTAAACAGTACTTTTAGAAGTGCATTATTATTGGCTTTATCACATTCTTTTTGCATGTATTGATGCACATCACCTTGGGAGCTTCAGTTATAGGGTGACTCATAGACTGACTGAATAAATATCCTTATGTGTTTGTTCAATTCCTTTCCTTTGTTGTCTCCATGGAAAAATGTAGATTGTAGATTTTTTATCTATATGACTTTGAGCAGTACAATGTATTGTGACAGTGTAACAACAATAATGATTACATTAAGGTATAAATTGGTTGGAAAGCAATCCATCAGTCAGTCAGTCAAGAATCTGAAAATCTGAACATTAGACAATATAGCAATAACATTCCAAATGGCTATCAATTTCCAAAAATCCCAAGTAATGGACAGCCCAATCCCCCAAGTCTGGTTTAGCCAGAGTCAGGAAATCAGGAACCCATTGTTTTTGTGTCAAGTGACCTGATTACACTAACAAGGCAATGTCACTGTGAAATGATTTGTCCTACTGTACTGACCCAGTAATCTATTCAAGGCCTTTATTTACATGCACATATCTCAAGATTGTTCCATTAGATTAGTTGTATAGTTGAATTCATTCATTCCATTAACAGAAGCTTGGTGTATGCACGTGTGTGAACTGGATCAGGAGGATGATGCTGGGGGATGAAGGAATTAAGCACTGTCCAACTCATTTGAGCTCTCCCCCATCTTCTGCTATGGTAAGCAGCAAGGGCAAGGATGCCTGGTGACCCATAGCATGTTGTCTGGGACTTATAGAAGAGCACTGGCAGTAAATTCTTTAAAATGTAATTCCTCCCACCCAGAAGTTAGACAGTTCTCTGGAAATTAAAATACAAAGTTAATGGTTTAGTCACCATTAAAGTTCATACACAAATGAGCAGTCAGAAAGTTTCATTTGTGTTATAGAAAGAAAACAGTTAAAACAGAAATAGATTAAAGTAGTTAAAATGAAATCTATTGCAAGGGACACATGTAAAAAGCTGATGTTGTTTATTATTCTGCTGTTTGTATTGACTTTCTGACAATGGAGTAAATAATAATACTAATGCTATCTCACTCCAAGTTAGATTACTACAGGACTGTTTTTGAAGATGATTCCCAAACTGCTGTTAGCGCAAAATGTGGAAGCCAGCCGGATAATGGGGACCAGAAGGTTCAAACATGTAATAAGTCTGACCTACTCACACAGTTTTCTTATATGTTTCCAAGCCCAGCTCAAGGTGCTGCTTTTGACCTATAAAGCACCTGTCCTAATATTAACCTATATATGGTTGTGATCAATACCTGAAGCCTTCCTTAGAGTCATTCCTCAGAGGAAGGTTTGGAGCATAGTGCCTGAGGGCTATGAGACATAGCCAACCTCCCTGTCTGAAGCCTGATACAAAAACTTTGAACTCAGAGGAAGGAATCCAACACCTATCCCACCTCCATGGCCCTCTCAGCTGCTGTAGACAGCTATGAGGAGGCCTTCTTTTCTGAGGTCAGGATTTTGACTTTGGAAAAGGAGGAAATGAATCTGGACAAGGGAGAGGACATGAATCTGCTGAATCAGAGGATCTCTCAGCCCCTTCTCCACCAAAGCAGAACAGTTTCAATGGGCTAAGAAGCTTGTCAAAAGAAAAATGCTCATACAGAGAAAAGGGAAACAAAAATAGCCTGCATCATTTCCCTGCCCTGCCAGGAAGAGCTGGGTAGGACTTTAGGTGGATTCCAAGAATCAGAATTGGATTCTCTCATTTGAATTAGAAGCCCATAAAGTTTTTTTGTTAAATAGAAATGCAATGTATCTTAGCCTAGTGGAGAGAGTTCTGACCAGTAAACCTGCCAATCAAGTGCCATCTGTTGATGGGCCATTTCTAAGTCCATTTATTTTCAGATGGAACTTGGACTGGATAATCCTTCAAATAACAGAGGATCTTCAAATAGATGACTGTACTTTGGCACCTATTGATATCATACAGGCAAAACTCTTGATGACTGGAAACATGCCCATATGTTGAAGACTCCTAAATGTTTTCAGATATTTAATCTAACTTAAAAATCTGAGAGACTGTCACACCTAGTGCCCCTGAAGAAGCTGGTAACGCATTTCCACAACACAGCTTCTGACTTCATTTGCTTCTCATTTGCCACAGATTCCTTCACCTTCTCTGTGAAGTGAAAGATACTGTTACACAATCATGGAACAAAAAGAATCAAGAGTTTGTTTCCAGCCATGCGAACTTTCTATTTTCAGAATTCCATGGAACTCAGGAAAAGTGCAGAAGGAAGAGTCTTTCAGACTCTGCCACTGGCCATTAAGAGAATGAACCTGAATGAACTTAGTATGTTGCTTAAATTCTAATCATTATGATCTTTTTATTTACTTAAATGAACTCATCTTAAGTGAGCATTCAATATGAGTTTTGGAAGTAGCCATTCCAGCTGATGATCACATGCTGGGCACGGCCAGATTTACAGATAAGCCAAAGGCAATATAAAAGAGAAATGGTAGCAAAGAAGTAGCTGATAAAAGAGATAAAGAAATCAAAGTAAGGCTGATATATCTCAAACAAAAGCACAGTGCATTCCAAGAGCAATGCAAATTGAGGAAATCTGTGTATGTGTATACACAACTCTAAGAAAGATTATTGGATGGGAAATCTTTTCTGTGTATGTGAGGGAGGGAGGCAAAACTTGTTTTAGCACATCTTTAGTAAGCCAACAACAAAGGATGCAAACAGAACCCTATTCAGGTCACCTTTTCTACTATAACAGGGTTCAATTTCAGTTCAGTATGTCTCCGGCAAAAACTATAATTGCATCAAGAAAAACTAAACACAGTTCTATTTTGTTTGGTTCCTATTGTAGTGTATAGTTCCTTACACATATCTAGAACGCAAGATGATTTTCATAAGAACAGTCCTATTAAGAAGCAATTTCCAGGGATTAGTACTCATGGGCTTTCCTTAAGGCTACATTACTGTGCCAAAGTCAAGGAGAGCTGCAGATATGACAAGAAAAATGCATCACCATCAGGTAAATACTATTAATGAAAGGGCTTGTCACTGCAGAAATACAATAAAGAGATTAGCAAGTCGAATGAATCAACAAAAGAAATTTAATTGTTACCACTGTCATTACATGCAATCTCACAATGCCCTCTAGAACACACAAGTTAGACTTGTCTGGTTTAAGCCATTCGTTTTGCTGATTGCTATCTGTAAACTCAAGCTGTCAATACAATTCAAAAATACAATTTCCAGAGCTGCAGAAAAAAAACCCAGAAAGAAAATGAATCCCAAAACTATTCATTCCAAATAAGTGCGTATGGAGTAGTGCTGCACCTGCTATAATTTATATTAAAGGCTTTTTCTCTTTTTGTTCCTTTTTTAATCCTCCGATCTTGACATAATCAAAGAACAACACATTCTGACCCCCATTTGGCTATTTCACTTGAAATAATGTGTGTGTGTCTAGAGGGCGGGGAGAATTCACTTTTTTCACACTGGAACATTGCAAGGAACATAATGTTCCATTATTTGCCAAGGGAATACTATATTTCAAATTAGGCTTGCTGATTATTTTTGCCACAATTGAAAACAGTGACTGAGATTTCTTAGTAATCCAAAGAAAATGGCAGTATCAAAGCTTTGTAGGATGCGATCCTATACATGTTTACATATAAGAAAATAGTCTTATAACTTTCTGCATCCCCCAGGCAGCAATGAGGTGATATGGAAACTTTAGGAAATTCCTGTCTGAAACATGCATTTTTTCCAGTCTAAAAATGTATAGGCTTACGCCCTCACTTTGTTCTGAAGAGCAAATTCATGAAGGAATGCATGCGGACTGAATGGCTGAATCTGGAGATACATTTCTGCATGTTTATACATGAATGGACATCAGATTTAAGAACTAGTGTCCAAATGGTGTAGCAAGACATTTTCAGAAGTTGGATCTTAGCAGAGGTGCGGGGCAACATTCGGCCTCTTAGGAGAGTAACATGTCTTGGGTCAGCACATTTATTTATTTATTTATTTATTTATTTATTTATTTAACACTTTTATAAGCTGTCCCTTATGCACGGCATCTCAGGACAGCTCACAATCACTAGTATGAACCAGTACACCCAGTTGTGGTTCACTGGCAGACTAGTGCAAGCTGATGATTCCAAATGGAGACTGAAATAAATACTGCCAGTCTGCATATTATGAACTCTGGAATTTCCAAGAGTACCTCCAAAACAGCAAAACAAAACAAAAAAATGTACCTTCATATTAGGTGTAAACTATAGAGAGTTGGCAGCATTTGTCTGTTACCAAAACAGCAAAGACAGCTGTGACACCTTAAGGCACCAGAGGGAAAAATATGGCCTTCGAGCAGTTGCTGGAAGGCTGATGGAGGCTGCAGTCCAATTGCATTTGGAAGATGAGACATTTCCCATCTCTATCTTAAAGACTAACAAATTAATTGCGAAAAAAAACTTTGATAATATATAAATAAAAGGATGTGGTAGTGGGGAGGATGCTTCTAAACAACAAGGTGTCATGTTCATGAAATACAAGGAGTGCTATTAGATAGGCCAAACGGAGAGCAAAATTTCCCAGTAGAAAGTGCTGAGAATGATCCTTGGTGGGAATGGGTGTTCTGTATTTGTTCTATATAGCAAAGAATGCGGCAGTTGCTGTGTTTCAAAAACACAGGAGATGGGGGAGAGACTGTCTTCCCAGCTTCTTTTCCGGAAGAAGCATTTCCATATTACGTGTGTCAAGCCCTCTGTGCAAGCGACTAATCATTGCTTTGGCACATATGGCATGTCAAACTCACTGATGGGCATGGACAACACCTGTCGGAGCTAGGTCACAGGATTGCGGTACATACAATTACAGCCATCAACAAGCTTTCAGCAGGGGCTTCTGGGTGACTCTTTTGAGGTTTAAGGCCCCATAGGCTTTCCATCATGATATGGTACCCAGCTCTGAATATAAAAGAAATGTGGGTGGTGTGTACAATGTGTGGAATACTTTGGGGGCAGTGATCAATCATTTATTGGTGAAAAATCACAACAATCGTGTGCCATAGGCCAGCTCAGCTGTCAGCTGTTATAAATGCACTCTCTGGCACCCGCAGTATATTGACAAACTGTTATGGTTGGTGGTTTTGCTTTGTGTTTTTGTATGTACATATTTGTTCCTTCTCCTTCTTTCTTAAGGATTCTATATCAGCTTTAAGCCAGTGATGAACTAACTGAAGGTTCTTGACTGGTGAAGAGGCCTGGTGAACTTTAATTCTAATGCAAAGTAGTTACATGATGCTTCAGAACTGAGGTGCATCTACTCCAGGGGGAAGCACCAATGTCGGATCACTTCCATGTCAGCCTTACTTGGCACTTGATTCTGTGTTAGATCCAGATTTACTCTTACTTAAAACAACCCTATTAAAATCACTCCAACCTCTAATTCTTACAGCACAAATGATGGAGTTAATCAATCACTCCAATCAATGACCCCATTGCAAGAGTCCCAGATGGAACTACTAGTTTTACAGGGTCAGCTGTCCTTAAAAGCAGATCCTCTAACCTCCAGGTGTGTTGGTCTAAGACGCCCATGAGTCCCACTCAGCATGGACATGACCCTGTTAGTAATAATAGGACTTCTACTCCAGCAATCTGAAGGAAAGGTGCTGCTAAGCTCAGCCTACTTCCAGGCCAGGGTCTATTCCCCAGACCCCTAAGTGTCCACTGGTGCCAGAAGAAGGGTTTATTTTCAGATTAATTGCCATGCAAGGGATCATCTGGGGGGATTTCAGCTGAGAAGAACGGATTAATGCCACCTACACATGCTGCAACACCCCAGTGAATGCACTTAAGTAAGTGTGCAAAAAAGGTGTGGTGCGGGGAGATTTATGCAAGCTCTCCAAGGCTTAGCTGCTATGCTGGGCAAAGGGATTTCCAGGATGATCAGAGCGGAGGAGAGAAAGTTAATCTTTGTGACCCCCAAAGCTCTGCATCACAGTTTAGCTTAGGGAAAAAACCTCTTCTACTGATGCCAATGGAAAGATTGAGCCCCCAACTTTTAAGCCCTAATATCACCTCTGACCTATGGGGTGGGGGCACCAGGTAAGAGAAGGCAGCAGGGAGTTACTGGAAGAAGACAGCTGGGATCAAATTCTGACTTGGGTTGCCAAGTTTTTATTTAATATGGCTGTGTCACTCAGATAAAGTATAGGGGCCCAGCAAAGCAAGAGCAGCTCAGGACATTAAGCCAATGAGCCACTGCATGAGCCACTGCACTAAAACCAGAGCAAAGCTTGGTGGGTCACGGGCAGAGCTGGCACTCAGGGGAATTAAGCATATAATGGGATGGCTAGGCTGGTCAGGGGTTCAAGCAGCAGCAGTAATTCTCTGAAGTTTCCTGGTTTTGAAGTCTTGGTTCTGCCCAAATGTCCCTTTATAAGTCAGCTCAGTAATGTGATGAAAGCTGGCGACATCTGTGTCCCCAACTGCTTTTCTGTGGTGGGAAGGGGTTAGGTTACAAAATACTTTACCTGCACTGCCATCTCTCTTCCCTTTCCTTATGTTTATTTCACATTATCTTAAGCCTTCTCATGGTCCTCCATAATTCCATTTTGCACAGGGACGATGACCTGACATGCCCCACTAAACAACTGCAGAAATCTGAATCCTCATCTGTGTATTATCAACAGTCTGAAATGCACTGACGCATTGAACATTTTTTTCACAAATCTCCATGTGGGGAGATCTAGGACCTCTATGCATGGTGAGGTATAGACCAGTGAGCTCAATGGACA
Organism: Varanus komodoensis; assembly: GCF_004798865.1. Taxonomy (NCBI): domain Eukaryota; kingdom Metazoa; phylum Chordata; class Lepidosauria; order Squamata; family Varanidae; genus Varanus; species Varanus komodoensis. The sequence continues at coordinate 78,363,584 of NW_025335268.1, read as the reverse complement.
GGCAACAGAGATTGTGAAAGCTCTCTGCATGGCAGCCTGTCATTAAATAAAGAATCAAACCAAGGGTGGAAAGTTGCAGTCAAATGAGTACATTTGGAAGATGTTCTGCAATATTAGATGCACAATTGATGTACTCCAGTGATTGGTACATGCCGTTAGGAAGTTAGGTGCTTTACTGGACAAATAGGTGCAGCCAAAGGGCACGAGATTATTTGCTGATACTGCTCATCATATTAATTCAATAATCTTATGTGCTCATCAGTTGGGAAAGTAGCATTCTCTCTTTCACTTTAATTTGGGACACAAGCAGAATGGTATTTTGAAAAAGAACCCCGGCTGCTAAACCCCTTCAAGCAGCCAACAGAGTCACAAGATTCCTCAAAGATCAGCCCTAATGTTGATGATTACGTGCAGAGAAGATAAAGCATGTGCACTCTAAACTCCAAATCAAACTGCAGTTGCAAACGGCATGAACTAGAAGTCTATATGATTTCAAAGAAAGCATTTCCTTATAAGTAGCCTCCCCCCCCCCCCCCACCCCCGTGACCATGGTGGGCGGACAGTGAAGGTGTTTAGAAAGCTATCACAGTGAAGTGGTGACAGAGAAGAGAAGAAAAGCAAGGCCCCAAGAAAGGAAACCAATGGTTTGCATAACCACTGCTAAAATATAAGCATAGTTGCAAATTTAGGAATAATTACTCTTGTTCAAATAGAAATACAATGCATCTCACCACAATGTTTCTGCTCAGCCTGCCTTCCAAGGGCATGCTTGACCTTCTTAATGCAGTTCTTTATCTTTAACCTGGAACTGGACTGGATAACATCTCTTAGGAAGGATGCCTTCAAATCAAGGACTGTCCTTTGTAAAGCAGGGCACGTGGCCACCCATCCCTATGGGCAGACAGATAGGTCATTTTATCGGCTGTCCACAATAGGTGCTGCTAGTCAGTGAGCAATGATGACAGGTCATCCATTGTCTCATGGTGAGACCGAGTGGCATGTAGGCCTCTATCGCTACATCAAAAGGCCTCTGGCGGAGTCCTGAGGTTCCCTATTTCCTTTGTCACCACTCAGTGGTGGTGGCCTATAATTTACCAGCAAACTATTATTTGTGATTCTGCCTCTAAACTACCTTTTCAATTCTTCCAAGTTAAACAGCAGTTTCAGGGTTTGGCATGAAAATTATTAACAGAAGGCTTTTTCCCCTCTGAAAACAATGCCTGCGCAGAAAGCCCTGTATACAAGACTATTGTCAATTCCCTCCCCCGAATCATTTCTTAACATTGGTGAGTTCTAAAAGAAATGTTTCAGCATGCTGCGAAGAGCTGGTCATATAGGAATGCTTAAACAGAGGTGTACTTGCATACTTGCATACTTGTGGATTGTTCTCTTACATTTTTCTACTTAGGGAGAAGTTTAGGGAGTCTTACAAGGGACTCTCGGTGGTCTCTTGTCAAAGCATTCATCTGATCTGCACCCTATTAGCTACATCATTTCCAAAGCATTCCCTGAGACCAAAGAATATTATACAGAATTAGTGGCTCAATCCAGATATAATTAGCAAATCATGGCTTACTATTACAAGAAGAAACAGCAATGAGCCTTGTGTTTGTGGTTTCATCTAAATGAGGAAAACTCTAGTTTATGCAAGCTTTAATTTGCTTTGCCCATTAAACTATGGTTTGTGCAGAGCAGAAGCAGGAGCTTTTAATCTTTTCTTTCTGGGCAAAAAGGGAAGAGGGAAAAGGAGTGCATAAACACTAAACCATATCTAACAAAATGAGATTAAATGGAGATAATGTAAAGTCTCACACTCAATCAACACACAATTACAGGATGTGGGAGATCTGTCTTGGTAATGATAGATGAGAAAGTACTTAAGTGTCATAGAAAATCAAAAGTTCCATATGAGCCAATAGTGCCATATAACAATTAAGAAGTCTTGGGACACCTCAACAAACACAGAGTGCCCAGATCACAGAAAGAAATACTTCTGCTCAATTCTGCAATTGTCAGGCCAGTTCTGAGTCATTGTCATCATCAGCCATTTAGTCATGTCCAGTCCTTGGCCGCTCTATGGATCATTGCTCTCCATGCCCCTCTGTCTTGCACTGCTTCCTTCAAAACTGCCAGGTCCTCCCAGGGTCTTCCTTTATGGTGTCCAGCCAGTGGGTGCTGCGGTGGCCCCTTCTCCTTTTCCGCTGATCACTCCCGGCATGATTGACTTTTCAAGTGAGTCAGCTCTCATGACATGGCCAAGCTATGACGATCTTTGTTTGGAGATCTTGGCTTCAAGTGATATTTTTGGTGAGGTTCAGTCTAGGATTTCTTTGTGATTTTTGTTGCCCATGGGATGTGCAGTAGTCGTCTTCAGCACCACAATTTGAAAGCATCCTCCCTTCTTCTGTCTGCCTTTTTCACAGTTTTGCAGCCATACGTAGCAATTGGAAAAATCATTGCATCGATGAATCTGCATTTGGTAGGGAGGCTGATACCTTTATTCTTCTAGATGTTATTCATGACAGACATTGCATGTACCCCAATTTAAAAAGAACATTGATAAGTTGGAATGTATCCACCTGAAAGAAATCAGGGTAGTGCGTGGTCTGATTCAAGGAGCTGGGTGCTTTTATCTGAAGAAGAGGAGATGAAGACAAAACAGAACGGAGAAGTTCAAATACCTGAAAGGCAGTCATGAAGAAAATGGAGCTGATTTACTCTCTGGTGTTCCAAAGGGCAGGGCTGGAAGTAATAGGAGGACCCTGCAGGGAAGCAAATTTCAGCTGGACTTTGGGAGAAACTTCCCAACAGGGAGAACTGTTCAGCTGTGGAGCAGACTGCATTGGGAGCTAGTGGATTCTGCTTCACTGGAAGTATTTGGCAACAGATTTTGGCAGCAGATGAGCAGGCAGCTTCAGCGAAGGGTGGAGGCCTTTGGCAGCAGGCAGGTGTGTGCAACAGCAGTGCTGAACCAGCCCAATGGAAGGCTTGCCCCTCTGGACAATCATTCTCCCTCTGGTCTGCCCAGGGTCAAAATCCACCCCCTGTGCTACTCCTCATCATGGAGATCTATGCTGCAGAGTAGTAAATTTTCAGCAAGTCTATTCAGTAGGATATTCTTCATGCTCAGCAGACTGCTAGGCAATGCTGTGAGAGTCTGGTGGGATGGAGATGCTGGAGGCAGCAACTACACAATAAGCCAAGTGTAGGATTATTATCTTTTAAAGGCTGACACATCAATTTTAAAAGCTACAGATATATTTCAAGGCAGGGAAGGATTCCAGTTATGCCTGTTATATATGGGGAACTGCAGAGTTTCAGCATGGGTTCACTTAGAACACAGGAAGGGTTGTGTGCATAATTTGGTTCTTTGACCTTTGGTCATTGCTTTGGTAGCAGTCTCCAGAGACAGATTAAGCTATAGCATTTCTCTTCTGACAGCTTATTTTTCATGTAAATTGAGTTAGGTAAATAGATTAAATTTTATAGCACGTTGGCATCCAGACCATTGATTATGTCACAAATAGCCATCTATTTGTTGCCATGCAGTTCATACAAAACTTTCGATCAACAGTCGAGGTTCCAGTAGCATCCAAGCCACTAAAAAGAGAACACTCAGCCAGTTATACTAAAAAGGAGGAAGTGGCAGGAGGAGGAAACACATAAAATGAATGTCTTAAAGTTATTAGGAGAGATCAGGAAGTGGGGTTTGCAGAAATTACAAAAGTGGATTCCAGATAGGAGGAGCAAGTGACTTAAATCTGGTGCCTGCTAAAGAACATGTGCCTGCAAACTCTTCCTTCCCCAACCCTTTCCCATATGCATTTGAGAGCAGCAGGATCTCCATGAGGATTTGGAACTGAAGAAGGAAATTTTGCAAATAGTAGAAAAGGAAGGAAAAGCTCTATTTACTCACTGCTGATTGCACTTCCTGTTGTGACCTTGCTACAATATTTCATAACTTTCCAAAGAACTGCAAAAACCTGAGCTATAATGAGGAAGACAGTTTCATGGTTTCTAAATACACTCATTTAGATGGTCTCCTGCCAAATACTTCCCACAAAAGAGGCAACGGGGCAAGAAACTGAAGGCTGCTGGTGCCGATAAAATGTAGAGAGCTTCCACTTGAGGGCCAGTCAATAAGTACTTGACTCATCTGCTTCTCCTCTCCCCCAATTAATTTCATTTCTGAAACACTGGAGTGGCTACCCACAGACCCACTCAAATGCTTGTCTTTCAAGAGGTGGCTATTTTCAAGCAGGGAAGGGTGCCTTGCAACAGGCATGCTGGAGAGGAAGGTCTGGTTTCTGCTTGCCACTTGAAAGCTACTTGGCAATTTGAGAGGCTCCTTGGGTGTGCTTTCACAGAGCAGCAGGCAAGGAGAATGATGCCCTCTCCATTCAGGGTGCATGAACTCTGAGGAACTTTGCTGCATGGTAAAGGAGGCTGCTGCACAATAATCTTGGACAAGATGGTTCTTTTGTTCTTTGCGATGCTAACACTTGACCCTGTTGTTCCACTCCATCCTGTGTGAGATGATCTTCAGCCTAACATTTGTGAAAGCAGGGGATGATGTGGTAGGAACCTCTTTCCATCATTCCCATAAAGGAAACCACAGCAAACCAGGAATGGCTGTGGATCTCGTGCCCTCTGCCCTGTTGCTGTGATGGAAAAAGTGATGGGGTGGAAGGAAGCAATACTGTGGCAATACTGAGCTGAGATGGAAAGATATCCACACAAATGAGACAAATATGTCTTTTTATTTATTTCATTTTTTTCTCTACCATCTATATTTTTGTAGAAAATCTCTTACAACAATAAAAATATAAAACAATAGCTGTGAATACACCCTGTTGGTGATTGTAAAAGTCCTTAAGTGTGGATTTAGAGGCTTGGTTGGGGATCTTTTGGGGGGTTATTTACTCATTTGTCCACTCAATAGCTGAAGCAATTAATATGGCATGAATCAGTATAGCTACACAATGGTCAATGAAGGTCCTACAGATACAAGGACAAATGCAAACAAATGCAAATTGTGCATCCAGATTGTGAAATGGCTACAAGTTTAGTTGGAGGGGGGCACTCAAAGGTGAAGGAATGGAAAACTTCACCAAATGGGTAGCTTTTGGACTTAGATTGGCCCAAAAGTTTCCCCAAAAATGAGTGGAGAAGAAAGGAGTACAAATGTACTCCTGTCCAGTCAGACCGGTCCTTTCACTTGCTTGGTATCCTCTTTGGGTCATGCCTCTGCCATCCATTGTTCCAAGTACAATTAGAAAGAACCCAGGACTCCTGGGCTCAAGGACCAGAGCAGCCATCTTCAATGTGGTCTTCACTCACTCTGCTGGACTCCCATATGGACGATGGAAATTTTAGTCCAATAAATCTAGTGGGCACCAGATTGAAGGAGGCTGCCATGGAGTAAACGGAAGTGGCCCTCTGGGCCAGGGTTATGGCCTGGCCTGCCCCTGAAGTCTTCATTTTGTAATAAGGCTGGGTCAGCCTTTGACCGTTTCGGACGCTTGTGAAAGTAGCCGTGTTGCTGCAAGAAATGACTGCAATCCAACACAGCCAGGCAGATAATACATTCTGTTGCCAAATGGCAGGGTTCTGAATTGTGGCCTATGGGAGGAAAGAATGAGACTGCTACAGGATGCCACATTTACTGCAGGGAAAGGGACTCCTCCCTTGGGTGCGGTGCTAGGCCTGCTGCAGCTACAGCTATTTGGTGTATGCCTGACAAAGAGCTTCGAAGGGTGTGGGTCAGTGACAGCCCCACATTGACATTCAAAAGAAAAAAGGGGAAAAAAAGAATTTAAAACTGGATAGTGTTACGTTTTTGGAAAAAATCAAATGAACACACACTGTAAAATACACTGTCAAGAAGTTAATATGATTTTTTTTACAAAATCTCATTAACCTAAAAGATTGCATTGCAATAGTAATAAGCATCGTGCTTTAGGATGTTATTCAAGTCCAAGGTGAAAAATTAAACAGATAATGAATCTGTGCATGGAAGCCCATGTGCAGGCAACCAGCATTAAGAGGTTGTAATATCCAAAATTGCTACATTTGCAATTGAAAGCCCAGTTCTCTCATTTTATTTTTTTCCAGAGCATTTTAACAAGCTCAATTCAGTGCAGCTTTGACACTTACTACTGCTTTTTCACATTACTGGGGAATAATTTGACATCATTTAAACTGAAATAATTGGTGTCAGAAACATTTAGAATGTGAATCCAAATGGATTAAATGCCAAGGATACACCCACATTGCAAACGAGATGATGACTGGGTAATAAGACACATTTTGGAACTGCAGCTAAGAAGCTGCACTACAATAGGGATAATGCATATGAAGCCATCTTTTTCAGGTATCACAATACAAAAGAACCATCTTTGATGAAGTTGCTTATTATGTAAGTCTTTTATTAACAGATCTCTCTTTGGCTGTTTGCTAGCTGGGATCTCTGAAAAATATCCCATGTGGCACAAGGAGTAACACATTTCAAATCCTGCAGCCTTTCCCCTGTTCAGACTAGCACAAGGATAACTTAGCACAGAGGATGCAGAGGAAGAATGACATCAAGATGCCTAGGGGTTAAATTTACAAGCATCTGCACAGAACTTAGGAGTATGCATGAAAACACTAATCAGGTGCGCTGACAACACCCCATACAGGAGCCATGTGGAGGATGGGCAGAGCTGTAGAGGTTTGCACTATCCCATTAGAGCAGTGTGGCCGGGGAGAGAGATCTCCAAAGTATGGACTGAGCTGGTACAGTGTGCATTGCTGTGATGACTTGACACATTTTTCCATGTAAATTATCAGTCAGGCAGTTCAGTTTGAGGAAGCCGCCCATGTGGGTATTTATTTGTGTGTATGAATTGGGCCAGGGACATAAATAACTATGCTGAGGTTTTCCATAGCTACTGAAACTTCTATGATTGTCTCACTGCATTTCAGTCCTACTTTGCACTAAATTGTAGCTAACTCGTACAATCTGTTATTTCAGAAAGCAAACATCCGCTCAGTTCCCTTTTATTTTTAGTCACTAAAGAAGATCATCATGCTCTTTTGACCCTTGTGTGTGTGAAACATATCAGTGACGATGGGAACAATTCATAACTCTTGACTGAACACATTCGTGATCTTTCACATGTTGCTACAAAACAAGGAGAAAGAAATGACAGATTATTGATCTGACAACTGGGTTTTGTTTACTTCCATGACTCGTCACAGAGGACAAGTAACCTTCCCAGAAATATTCATGGGAAATTAGAATGACAGCAGCTAAAGGCTTTTACTTCACTTTAAGCTATCCCAGGATGAGTATGAAAATACCGAAATAGTTTCAAAATGAAAATGGGGAGCAGACTGCATTGGTGGATACCAAGAAGGTCTCTAGGGTGCATTGGCTCCCACGGACTCCATGTGGTTGACCTATGATCTGAAAAGCATTTAGGCTTCCCTTCAGTAAAACAATCAGAGCAGTCCATAAACAAAATAAGGAAACATCGCTATCATATTACAATTATAGCAGGATGCTCATCTACACCAGAAACTCCAAGTTCAACAAAGCAGCAAAAGCCCCCTATCAGATTAGATGCCCTATGTGGTAGAATGACTGGGTAAACAAGCAAGTGTTTGCCTGGAATTGGAATGTCAGCACAGTTGGCACCAGAGAGGCTTACGTAGAGAGGGCATTCCATGATGGTGTGTCATGACTAAGACGGCCCTCTTTTTCTAGTCCTTACCATGCAATTTAGACAGCAAATGCAGCGGATAGCCTCAGTGGACAAAACTTATTCTTGGGCAAGCTCATGTAGTAGAAGGATGTCCTCTGGGTACCAGGATCTCAAACCACAAAGGACATTATAGGGAAGCACCGATACTCTGAATTGTGTCCAGAAGTGGACAGTTGCTAGCATAGCTGTTTTAAGGACTGGCAAGATCATCAGCCCTAATCAGTAGTCTAGCTGCCACTGTTTGTACTAATGAAAACCTCAGAAAAGCCTTCCTGGAAGTTTTCTTCTTTCAGGAAAGGAAATTCACCCAAAATATCTTATGTGCTTGACCGATGCAGACTACCTACCCCAGGATCTTTGAGCTGATACAAGGCTCCCCCTATAAGCATGTTTGTTTGTCTCAATAGACTAACATGGTTGGAAGGGGTCTAATTTAATTGGTGCAGCCCAATATATGCTGCCCTGGAAGTAAGCCTCAGTGCACAGGATTGCACTATATAAATGCATCATTTCTCAAATATAATCATTCCCATCTAATGGGTATAGATCATCTTTCCCCCTTCCCCCAGCCGCCATTGTCTGCAGCAGACATCTCAAGGACAAGCAGTCCCTAATGCAATCAATCGAGTGGGGAGGTGAGATGGATAGGCTGGGTCTCTCTCCCTCTCTCAGACACAGTTTTACTTCAACCTCTGTTAGAAGTGCAGGTTACTGCTCTTTTGTCTGCTGAATGCAGCCACTATAATGGATGAGATTTCAACTGTGAAACCACTTACTCGCCTGCAGTTCCATTACTGTCACTCATTGCTGCCTGAGTCTCTAAGAGAATAAAATGTGTGATGAGATTGCAAGTGATATACACACTGTGCCTTACTGACAGTTTGATTCATGAACCCTCTGTATTTAGGAGATCAGAGCACTGGGAACACCAATTAGAAATAGGTGAGCAAAAATACAAACCTGTCACATTTTGAGTGATTTTACTATCTTGGCAAGAACTCCAAGTGCTGCATACAACAGACATGCTGCACAGTAGCAGCCCCACTGCATGCACATTTACTCGGAAGTAAGTCCCTTTGAGTCCCATGGGGCTTACTCCTACGTGTGCGTATACAGACCGGCAGTGACATCTTGGGCACGTTTGCCAGGAATAAGCTTGAGTGTGTTTAGGAGTGCAGCATTGGGCTTGCCTAGTTCAGAACTTCATCTCTGCTCTGAATGCACACATGCACCGTGCTAACTAAAGGGCAGAATGCACTTCCACAAGATAAAGTGATGGTTACCCATTTGGAGCTTTAATGGCTAAGGCTCTCCTGGCTACAAGTCCTGATAGCTTCATGCTACCTCACATGCAGTAGGAGAGTCCATTTGCCCATGTACATCAATTGCTGGGGAACCCAGGCAGCAGCAGGGGGTTAGACTCATGTCCTGTTTGAGGGTTTCCCACAGGCAGCTGGTTGGCCAATGTGTGAACAAAACAGTGGGTGAGAGCCAGCATGGCTTTTCTTATGTTTTCATACTATCCTTTTCAGAATCCACTCTATTGTGCATAAAAATCTAGGAAGAATCATGCCGGATCAGACCAAAGAATAGAAACATAGAAACAGAGTCAGAAGGGGGCTCCCAGGCCACCTAGTCTGACCCCCGGCTCTACCCAGTTCCGCTCATGACATGCCCACCATGATGCTCTAGTCCAGCATTCTGTTCTCTTAATGGCCAGCCAGATGCCTACAGGAAGACCACAAGAGGACATGGAAGTGTTCTTCACCACTGGTGTACATAAACATACCATTTTGGATTCTGAAGGTAACATGCAACCATCATCATAGCCATTGCTATACTCCACGGATCTGTCTAATCTCCATCCAAATTTGCGGCCATTACTATATGTCAGGGTGGCCAATTCCATAGCTTAATTATATGCGGTGTGAAAAAGTATATCCTTTTATCCGGAATCTCCCACAATTCAGCTTCACTGGATGACAACAGATTTTAGTTTTATGAGCTTTCTGTTGCACAATTGGATTGGATCCTTGCACAAAGCATCTTTCCATACGTTCAGCTATATAACCCTTAGGTGGCAATGTAAAGTAGCGAAATAACACAATTGCACTAGCAGTCCCTGCTGCTTTGTTTTGGACTTTGAAAAAATGCTAGATTTTCCTGCTCCAAAGGAATCATCAAAAGAGCTCTTGAAAATACAGAAGAGAAACTGGAGGGCCAAACCATCTGCAAATAACCGTGAATGAAGAACGATGAGTGCACTGTAAAGCCTTGGACAGGAAAACTCTAAGAAAGGGAGAGAAAACTTCCCTTATTTCTTTTTTCTCATCTTGCATGATGTAGACCCCTCTGTCATGTTACCCCTTACGTGCTTTTTTTTCAATCTACCTGCCTCCACACAGGGACACAGCCAGTATTGTAAGCTTTCCAATAGGAGAGTTGCTCCAGCCCCTTAATTATATGGGTCAGTCTCTTCTACATACCCCACTCTGAAGTGACTCTAAAAGGTCACCGACATGAGTGCATGGCTAAGCGACCTCACAGGATTGCTTTGATGGGTGAACCATGTGGCTGCGAAGCGCCCACATCACTCTGAGCTCCTTTTAGGTAGGGAGGGATAAAAATGTTGCCAATTAAGCAAGGAGATCTCATTAGTGGTTTCAGTGCTGGAAGCATTTGAAAGATTGTGGAATGAAGGGCACCCAGGCAGTTTGCACTGCTTGCAGTTCATGAAATGTACTTTCTGCTCAACATAGTTCAGTTATCTAAAAACAATTCTGCCAAGATTTTTTTATTTTGAAACTACAGTGTGAAATGTACTCTGTGTTCTTACTATGCGGTGTTCGATGTTCATGTGCTTTGCAAAGAGAGAGGAAATATTCAGTGGTTTCCTTCCTGCCCAGAACATGTCATACATGGATTAAAGTAAAGGAAAGCAGTTGTTCATGCATATCTGCAACTACTGAGTGTGTGTGTGTTGGGTGCGGTGGGGGATGAAATCTGTTCCCTTTTCCAGTGGCTTTTCAGAGCTCTGTTCTGTAGTAAGTAATCTTAATTGATTGTTATGAGCAGCAAATTTCCATGGCTGGGCCATGGTCTGCATTTCAATAAGTAGCAGGTTTTGCCTCCCTTTTTCAGATCTCATATTCTTGAGTGCACCACCTGGATGCCTTCCAAGTCAGAGCCTGAGATTCCAAAAGAAATTTCATTTCCGGATCTCCTTTTGCTGGCATGCTGGGGGAAACAGTTGGAGGAGGATGGAGAATTGCTTGAAAGTGACAGTAGGACAGCCTCTGAACATTTAAGTGGCAGAGCTCAGAGAAATCTGTGGTACAGTTCAACCAATGCCAAATTATGAGGGAGAAGAAATGGAAGTTTTGCAGAAGCCCTTTTCTGCATCATGTTTTGTATGAAAAGAAAGGAGTATCTCTTCCAAGAGGTAAGTCCTAACTCCCATATGATTTGTCAAAACATAAACATTACAATAAGCAAACATTTGTGATGAATTAATTAAGAGGCAGAAAAGCTTTCTCCATCCCCACTTAAGCCCTTGATCATAGCTAGGTTTGCCGGCTTTCATGCTGGCTTAGTTTGCTCTTATGCTTTTAACATCAGCTGCCCAACATCTGGACATTTAAAAAATGCAAACTTGGAATGTGGGAGGCTGTCTTACACGGAGCTCAGCCATTGGCCCATCTAACTCTGTACTATGTACACTAGCCTACCCCTTCCTCCAGATGTTGTGGGCTTCAATTTCTACCAACCAGACCCATCCAGCATGGCCAATAGTCAGAAATCTTGGGAGGAGCAGACCAAATTTATCTACAGGGCAGCAACTGGTGAAGGCTCCTTCTGCTCTAACATGTAGTAGGTCTCTAGAGTCTTTCTAGAGATTCTTGGTATGTGAAGTTTATGCTTTAGTTCTACCATGGAGCTAGGGTCCTTGCCCCCTACCATCAGAAAAGCTTCTTCATTTGCTTTCCGTCACAACATTCTTCTTTGCAATCAAAGCTCTTTGTCACAAAGCAACCTGCTTCCTCTTCAAGCACTTTTTTCCAATTTATCCAAAGGCTGAGCAGGAAGACCTTGAAGGCCAAGGTATAACATTCTGCACTCTGCTGATTCTTTCCCCCTTTTTTCTTTTGTTGTTTGTATCCTCTGTAGAACATCCTGAAATGAGGGATCAATGTAAGTTGGAAGCATATGCACCCAGTGTAAACTTTGCTTGGCCCTCCTATTAAATTCTTCTAAAGCTTTGGCTTACTTTCTGTGTTTCTGAATTCTATGAAAGGCACAACAACAGATTGATAAAAAGGCAGCAGCCTGGCTCATATCATAATAGGATTCTATGCATAAGAAAAAGGCATAATTCTTCAGCAAGCAGATCATATTATCCAAAGTGTAAGTCTTCTTGGCAGTATTATTTTAAGTCACACTCCTGCTTTATGGTTAATTGGCATATAAATATTAGATTGGTTTTAATGGTTGTATAGTTTAATACAGTGTGTGGATATGCCTTTTATGTAATTGTATGTTCTGTTAAGATGTGACATTGCTGTGCTTTTATAGTTTTATGATTAAGAGTCAAATATTGTTTTATTATATGGTCTTTTATACGATTTTATTGATTGTATATGTTCGTCTGTAACCCACCCAGGGAGCCTTGTGGCTAATGGGATGGGGCAAAAAAATCTAATAAATAAATAAATAAATGAATAAATAAGAAAGTTGGTTTTTATGCACTTGGTCCTATATGCATCATTAAAGCTGAAAGAGAGAAGTGCTGAATATGGTAATATAAGCTAGTACTGATTCGATTCGTTGAGCAGCTATGAAACTGGCAACTTTTTCTTTTTCTGGGAACTTCCTGTTTCTTTGCATCCCTGCAACAGAAGTAGCATGCCGAATCCTGTGCAGAATGAGTCAGAGTGGTTTTCAAAGCTGTCCGATTAAAGAAAAGACTGCAGCACAGCCGAACCAGTTGCTTGCATGTATTTTCAGGACACGCACGCAGAGAACCCTAATCAAATGTTGCTGTGTGTACATTAAGAGCAGTGCACTGTACCTGTATCTCTTATCACCAGGACTCCAAGGAAAGAGCAGTTTGGGGCAAATCCCCTTGAAATGAAGGCTATCATGACGGAACAAAATGAATCTTTATTTGGTAGCGAAATGGGGGTCATGGACAACACAGGTGGGAAAAGTTGTAAGCAAAGATCCTTTTATTCAGCTGTTTGATATTGATTTCTGGTAGCTCTTTAACACAGTTGCAAGCAACAGCCGGAAACGTACAAATGTGTTTGCGAGAAGTGAATACTGAATGTTTCTCTCCACAATGACGGAGAGCTGGTTCTGTGGTTGTGTTGCCAGAACATCTCTTTAAATTTTCAGTGTCTCTCCAGACTATTTAATTTAATAAACGGTGGGGGGTGGGCAGGACCTTATAGCAGCTCTTCAGATGTTGCCAGGGGTGCAAGTGGACACAGGGCTTCTCCTGAAAGGATCCTTTCCTGCAACTCACACTGCATGTGCCCCCCATCTCCCCCAGCCCTTTGGACCACTCAAAGACAATGTTAGAGGATTCATAAAAATAGGTTACCATCTAGAAGGAAGGAAAGACCAGTAAAGGCACAGCAAATGCACATGCCATTTAATGCCCAGTTCCTCTTTTTCCCAATGAATATTCAAAGGCCCTCTGTGTTAATCCCATTCTTGAGCACTGTAGTTCACATCCTGCTGAATGTTTATATATTAGTTGTTTCTCTTTTTTAAAAAAGCTAGCATTCTCAATTTTTCTCTCCTACCTTTTTCATAGCAAAATTCAAATCAAAACCAAGGTTGGAACTCTTAATATGTCAATAGGACGAAGTAGTGAAGTAGCCAAGTTTACTGACGATGCTAAACTCTTAAGCGTGGTTAAAATCAAAAGGGATTGTGAGGAACTCCAAAGCAATCTCTCCTAGCTGCGGGAATGGGTATCAGAATGGCAAATTCCGTTCAATATAAGCACGTGCAGGGTAATGCATGCTGGGGCAAAAAATGTGAATTGCAAGTATACACCGATTGGATCTGAACAAGTGGTGACTCAGCAGGAAAGGGATCTTGGGATCTTGGTGCCCAGCACAACGACAATGTCAGCCCAGTGCTCAGCTGCTGTGCAGAAGGCAAACTCCATGCCAGGCATAATAAGGAATGGGATAAACAACAGACCTGCCAGAATCTTACTTCCCTTACACAAATCCGTGGTGTGACCACACGTGGAATAGTGTGTTCAGTTCTGATCACGCTACCTGAAAAAGGACATTCTTCAGTTGGAAAAAGGACAGAGAAAGGCTGGAGAAGTTTCCCTGTGAGGAGTGGCTCTGTCAATTGAGACTGTTCAGCTTAGGGAAAAGGTGAGTAAGGAGAGACATGGCAGAGGTGTTCAAAATAATGCATGGCATTTTTCTCCCTCCCCCATAATATTCAAAGTTAGGGTCGTCCCATGAAGCTGCTTGGTGGGAGGTTTAGGACAGACAAAAGGAAGTGCTTCGTCACACAGCATAGAGTTGGAATGGAATTCACTGCCGTGGGAAATGCTGATGGCCACCAATCTGGATGGCTTTAAAAAGGGATTGGACAGATATCATTGCCGACTAGCCTTGCTTTGATTAAAGAAATGAAGGCATGCCCACATACACTGGCTGCTGGGGGAGCCTGGACAGGAGATCTTGCACCCATCCAGCTTGAGGCATCCTGTGGGCAGCTGGTTGGCCACCATGTGTACTGAGTGCTGGCCAGGATGGGACTTTGGCCTGTTCCAGTATGGTCTTTCTTACGTTTTTGTGTTCTTAATGTAAGACTAGATGTAGCCCCAGAAAAGACTTGGGAGGTGATATTATTGGGACTGTAATGTAATACATAGCTAATACCAGTTTAGCATTTCAGCCTTATTTCTGACATTACAAATACTTCCTTATCTTTGACTGTTATCTCTTCTCATTTCCCTAAACAGAGAAGTGAGTAGAAGGAAAGTATCAGAAGTTTTTAGATCCATTCACATATCCGTGTTGTTTATCCTTTTCCTACACACTGAAAAAGAATGCAAAGATGTATTAAAGGCTAAAGAATATTGGCTTAAGGTCATCATTTCACATATTATGCAGAAATAATCTCTGACACATCTTTGCATGTTTTTACTTTGTTCTCCGAAAATATAATGTCTGAAATGGACCTTATCAGTAAGTGAAATCAACAGTAAAACTCTTCCAGTTTACACCAATACAACATGGTTGGTTGGACAAACTTGAAAATAGCAGATAACTTCAAAGAAGATATTATAACAAATCCAGAGATTTTAAGGCTCAAGTTTTAGCTGCTGATTTATTCCTATGCAATTGTTTTAACAGCTGAACCAATATGCTAAAAAAAGATGAAAGTGACCTCATCTTTTCTTTCTTATGCAAGCCATTTATTATAGCCTTATGCACACATTGGGAAAGCGGTGTCTCCTTATCCTCACCCATCCAGTTCCTTCACACAAATTGTTCTGTAACAAACTTTTACTTATGGAAATAATGTGAATCAAGGGAATTCTGTAGAGTTTTGTTCTTGCTCATGACAATATTGGCAGCAGTTGGTGAATTCAAATGCTTATGGACCAAATAGTCATATTAGGTACTTATCCACACGGAGCACTGGGCCATCTCCAGCATGTGCTCACATGCTGGCAAGAATTTTAGTTCTTAGTGCTTGCTTCCCTAGATGGTGAACATGAAGGAAAGTGCACCTCCTTTCATGGCTTCCTAATGAATTGCACGTGCACAGTCTTGATTTTCACCTGGGGAAAAAAATAATCTGCATCAAGCAAATAAATGATCTGGTTCTTCCTCACAATGAAGGATTTTGCAGCAGGTGCATCCTCACAGGGTATCTTTTTTCTCAAAGCTGGAAGCAAAGCAAGTACACAGGGAAAACTTCTCCCTTGCCTCCCACACGCTTGTGATGCTCCTGGTTCCATTTTGTAATGTAGAACAGGAACACAGTACCAGGAGCCCTAAGCATTGTCCTGCAACTCTACAAAAAACCTCTCACAGCACACTCCTGGTTTCAGTTAAAAAACTAAACCTGCATGTGAGTGAGCCCATCTCGCTCACAAGCCACCTTGATTAATTTTGTTCTGAGGATGCAGGGCTGGATGCTGCCATTAGGCAGAATTACGTGCGTGCCTAAAGCAGGCTGCAGATGTCGACACGTGGCCTGAACTTCACCCCAGAAGCTGGCATGCTGCTGGCAGGCACAATCAGGGCTTTTTTTGTCATAGAACGCACTGGAATGGCGTTCCGGCACCTTTTTTTCCAATGGATTTTACTAAGTGATTTTGAATCACCTGTTGGTGTAGCAGGTCAGCAGCAAACATCATTAACATAGTGCCTGCGGGCTGCTTTTGTGTCCTTTTGTGTCCATGCTGATAGTGAGATAGTGAGGGCGCTGCTCAGCTGCTCCACTGCTCCGCTGCTCCACTTGGGATTGGGGTGTGTGGTCACGCGCTGCTTACTGCCAGCGGCAACCATTATGTTTATGTGTGTGATGTGAGTTCCGGCACCTTTTTTTTTTTTTTTTTTTACAAAAAAAGCACTGGGCACAGTAAACAATGGTGTGCCATATCACCAGTTTTGGAATATGATTCAACTGCCTATCTAGTTGGCTTTTCTAGATGGAATTGGGTGCATCAGTGGGTAGATGATCCTGCCCTAACCGTAACCCTTTAGCACAGGTAAAAAATTTCTTGGGTGGCCCCGTGAGAGAAGCACACCGGGTCTCATGTGACCAAAATTCCTGTGGCATTTAGTAGGCTGATTTACTGCAAGACAAGGCATCATTATCCCACTTTATACTCAAACGTGGAATTATAATGACCAGCCAGGAAGAGTGGTGGCTCAGTTTGGATTTGAGTTCAAGGTCTCCCAAGTCCAAGTCCAAAAGTCCATCCATTGCAAAGTTGGACAGGACAGTCTTCTGGACAACTAGGGCAAATGTCACTGTGAAGAAACAGAATAACTTCTAGGAGATGTGAACGTAACTGCTCTAACAGGTTCCGGCTAGTCTCAGAGTACAAGTGCTGATACTCATGAGTACTGTGTCAAAAGCAGTGTTGGACTCTTCATGAATTGACCCCTATAGGATATGTTAGGCAAAGAGGGAGAAGGCCACTAGGGTAGAGTGGATCATACAATTTCAGCAATTCCAGACATAGGCATCTGCATACAGTTACTACATAAGTCCACTTCAGGCAATACAAATTGTAACCACAGAAGGTTCATGAAGCCATGCATGTTACACCTTGTCCTCTTCCATGATCCCCATGTTGATAGGGAAGTTCTGAGGAGAAACTAACTACATGATTAAAATGCACCACATAATTGCTAATACTATATAATCATCCTGATACTTCTTCAGGTCGTCTACAGATCTTCCACTTCAGCACACAGAAATCAGGGTGGAGGGAAAGGGTCCAGCATACATGTCCTCATCATGATTATGAATTTGTTAAGCTAGAACAGGACTGTCTCTCCATGTTGCTAGGCAGAACTTTCCACATGGGTGGGATAGCATGTTCTGTATTATTTCATTAGGCATAGAAGAAAACCTACATGTGGCTTAGAATTTGTCCACAATATCTCCTAGCTCTAAGCAATTATGGATACATGGTAAATATTGTATGACCACGTAGCCGGATGTGGTGAAAGGAACACTCTCATCTGTAACTACCCTTAATTATGTCTTAACACACTGTATCTATTTATCAATCAAGTCTTCTTTACACATTAGTTTGTTTGCTTTTTGTATTGAGGGCTATTGTGACATTTAAAATCATTCAGATGAAATCTTTGTTTTATTTCAGAGGATATACTTTGCCAAGGCAAAAGTTTTAACTGGCAGAAACAAACATTCCATATTACTGCATTATTTGGAAAATTCTTTCTCATTTTTCATGGAAAATGACCACAGATTGAAAGTGACCACAAAGCACTGTGGAATATAAGTAGAGGAAACTACATTGGGTGTGTGTCTTTCATTATGAGTTCATATAAATTATTTTAAAGATGATCCATGCATGAAAGATGAGTCTGACCATATTTATTCAGGAATTAGCCCTAATTATTTCATCGGACTTACTCCCAAGTAAGTGTGCTTATGATCACAGTCTTATACTTTATGTCATACTCAGAAGTAAATTAAACAAAACATAAAAACATAGATAAAACAGAGCTCATGCACATAATGAATACACTATGTCTCTTAACACCAGAGTCTACCGTCATTGTAAATTCAGCATTAAGTAATTTTCTGCCATAATATTCTTCCTTTATATGGGAAAGGTAAATGCTCTTTCCTCCTGGTTTAGGTCACAATACTGGGGATGTTTAGACAAAAAATGCTTAGACAGACATGAGGCAAGCTGGAGGTTTTAGCCTGGCTGAGGTAGGTTGCACTTGTAGGACTTTTTCTGCCTTTTTTCATGCATGGGCGTGTACCTTTTTTTTTTTTTTTTAAACCAAATCCATTCGGGAAAGATTGCTGATATTGCATTCTCCTGCAAAACTATGAATCACAGTCTTTTCGTCCTCCTCTTCCTCCTTCTCCTCCTCCTCTTCTAGAAAAGAGCCTCTATTTTTGAACAGAATGAAAACAAAAAGTATTCATTTCATAATAATCCCTTTTAAAATGCTCTTTTTTAGACTTTTGGACAAAGTTGATGCTAAATGCATCAAAAAGTGCTATCATTTCATCAAATATGTTTTCTCAGCATTTGTATTTTTTATATTTTAATTGTTTTGTTAGCTGTCTTGTATACATGTGATAGAAGGATGAGATGAAAATATGCACTAATAGAATATAAACACTGCTTTCTCCAGGTGAGCCAGGAAGTACTGGGAGTTTGTCAGGTTTTGTTTTATTTTTATCTTTTCCTATTTATCCTTTACTTGGTTTTTTTGGTTCTTCTACTACTCTTCGTTCAATCCCAATATGCAACTTCAAAGAATTCTAGGGAGATAATTATGGGATGAGAACGATAACAACGGATCAAATGAAAGACACTTGCCACTGGAATGATTTCCAGTAGAATCAACCAAAGATTTTAGAACCAAGCCTAAAATCTGATAAGAAACCAGTTATTTCTGCCATGTAATCATCACTCATTTAGTGCAGGGAATTCCAACCACTAATGCCACTCCTCCAAAGTGCTTTCTTTGGAAAGGATACTGCATTTTCCTAACTTTTTTGATAGCTCATCTTGGGGAAAATATAACCTACCAATCCACCACAGCTCCAGCCTAGTGCATCAATTGAAAATCTTAGCATCATGAGGAACAGGGTAGTGTCGATGTCATAGATGATGCAGGGTTAAAGCCTTTTCCATCACTTCAGAGAAGATGCACAACACCTCCCTACACATTATGTGAGTTCAATAAAGACATTGTTTACTCACTATATGAGACAGTAGCAACCATGTAGCCATCTAAAAGCAAATAATATGATTAAAACTCTTCAATAGCCCTGCAGTAAAACTTCATAACTGAATGTTTCTCTCACATGCACAAATTAAAGAACTTTATAGGAAAGATCTGTGCTTTCCCTTCCCATTGCTGAAACACATATCACACTATGGGTGTGATACACACAGGGGGCTTCCGCACTGCACTAACAGCTAGAAGGCATCCTGCTGTTACTTCGTCTCTGTTTTCCTGAACAGATTTCTTCAGTAATAAAAATAGATGGAAGAAGTATTAGTGAGAAAACTTAGGAAGACTACAAATGGAAGCCAATGATGTCTGGACCTCCAGCCTGGATTTATAGAGATACACCAGTACAAACATAAACTGAAGAGGCATAAAGTTGCCAGGTCCCCTGATATGGACCAATTGGTGTGCATTCTAGTTGTCTCTGAACTATTCATAACATGAAGATGGGCCTGCCCTGCACACACTTCATAAACCTGCATGTGGCATCACATGGTCTTTTGGTTAGAAGGTGCTTTAAGGCCAGAACAGAACTCCTGTCTATTAGATGGACTCATTTCAGCTGGGTACCTGCAAGGACTCACCCATCTTGACTACCCAGAAAGCGTAAGAGCTACCATTCAGCTAAGATGCTCATTTCACATTTGCAGAAAGACTTTGAATATAAAAGAAGGAGGCAGAGGACTACCTTCCCTCTTCAACTTTGTTTAATTGCCTGAATTTTCATCCATATCTTGCTGTTGGCTTTGGACTCTGAAACTTAATTATGGGGTCCTGTTCCTTTTAAAAACCTTTATTTAGGTACTCATAGATAGGTTCAAATAGGCCTGTGTGTGTGTGTGTTTGTGCGCACACGCGTGGGCGTGCATGTGCGTGCTTAAATTACTTTGCTGAGTTGGTGTTCTGCCGGAGTAACTGCTTCTCTGTCCAGGCTGCTGGGATTGGGCAAACCCCCTGCCCTCTTGGAATTCATAGTTCATAAATGGATAGATCTTAACTGAAACTGATATAGCCAAATCTATGCAGTTACATTTGTTGTTGTTTCTTTCTTTCTTTTCTCCTAATGTATTTATTTTGCACACACCAGCTCACACACGCATATCCCACCTCTTTCCTTCTTGCAAGAAGCACCAGGTGGCTTACATGGTATTTTTCCTCTTTATTTTTTCCACATAACAACCCTGTGAGATAGGTTATGCTGACAGTCAGTGACTGCCCCAGTCATCCATTCAGGTTTATGGCTGACTGAAGTTCTCCCAAGCCTCCTTTTGTTCTTTAAAATTAATTTTAAAATAAAAATTAATTCAAACATGACTGAATAGTTTCTATAAAAAGAGGGAGGGAAGATAAATTTCAAAATGTCCAGCACAATATTTTGGGACTATGCAGGGACCGCTGAGTGGAAGACGTGTTCTTCCTCCTCTTACCGCCCAGCCTCTGCCCCATCCCTATAAGAATCATGTTCTTTGTTTATTCCTTTCCTTTCTTTTCAGGTTTCCCATTTCCTTGTTGCTTTGTCCTCATTCTTTTGCTTTCCTCCTCTTCTTCCTTCTTTTTAAATGAAGTCTATTCATACCATAATAGACAAGTTAGTACATGAGAAAATGGTTTAATTTGTATGTAGGAGAGGAAGCCATGGGAGCGAGAAACTTAGGGTGCAACCCTATGCATTCTAAGACAGAAAAAAGATCTCTATTTAGACAGAAAAAGAGTTTTAAAGCCATAGCATTCCTTAGCCCCCATGAGGAAATGCTGGGAATCATAACATTTTTTTCTGTCTAGAAGCTCATAGAATTGGACCCTTAATCTTACATGTCTTGTATAATTGACTGTATAATTGGGAAGTAGGGATGGGGTTTCTTTTCTTTTTAACAGTAGCAAAGAAAACTTTGCAGCAAGGTGATTCCAGAAAGCAAGTTTGCCACCTAGGGGACAAGCACCACCCAAAAAGGGCACAAAAGGAACAGTGATTTGCAAAACACTGTATAAGTTAATACATAAGCCTAGACTTTATTTATTTATTTATTTTCCGATTTATATCCTGCCCTTTTCCTCAAAGGGCTCAAGGCAGCTTACATCATTTTCCTCCTCCATCTTATCCCCACAACAACAACCCTGTGAGGTAGGCTGGGCTGAGAGTCTGTGACTGGCCCAAAGTCCCCCAGTTGGCTCCATGGCCAAGCGGGGACTACAACCCAGATTGTCTGAGTCCCAGTCCCATGCTCTTAACCACTACACACTGGCTCTCTGCAATTATTTCTGCAATTAGATGTAATTGCAGAAATAATTATTGCAGTTTAACTAGAAATGCAGGACAGTTTATCTGCCTGTCCAGTACATTGGCTGACCAGGTGCTAATTGTTGATAAGTAACAGTTCTCATGGCTCTTTATGGCAGATTCAGACAGGATGTCCCTTCAAACAAAGGGCTGTTCTCTGTAAAAGAAGATACATGGCCATCCTAAGTCCTAATAATATTTAGTCTCCAGAAAATAAACAAATAGAATCCAGTAAATTCCACTGTTACTTATATAAGAGAAGGGGAGGCATTCCCACCCAGTAAGTGATACTGGGATATACTGGTGTAGGAAAAGTGTTTGCAGAGTGCTGCCAATCAAACCTGGGATATTTCAATCCTCTGGAAAGGCCTTTAAAATCTGCTTCCTCTTATTAAATGAAGTTCTGATTCCTGTTTTCTGACTCAGAGTGAAACAAAGAGGTCAGCCATAAAGGCAGCTGGTCAGCAATTACTAAGGACTCAGTGAAAACACCCTTGGCAAAACAACAACCAAAAAACTCTTGTCATACTGAAATTGTCACTTAGCTTGTGAGGTTTACTTAGGGTTGTATCCATGTGGCTTGCTGCTGCTGCTGCTGCTGCTGCTGCATAGGCTTACAGCTGAGGAGGTAGGGAGGGAGAAACATGAATATCCCATCCACTTATTTTTTCTCCCCCCCCCCCATCTGTGCCCTCACCCCCAAAGAAATAGGATATGGTTGCTAGAAATCTGTTCCTAGATTTCTGCTGCTCATATTTGTTTATTTTCTGAAGGTCTGGACATCCATTAGATCAAATAACTATGCCTCTCCGCTCCTCATTCTAGCTTTGGGTCTATGACTAATTATTCATGTTTTCTGGTATAGATTATTTATGCTCACAAGGAAAACGCTTCTGTTTTAGCCAGGCGCTGTCTCAGACACCCTTGTGCCATTTCCTGCAGAGCTGGTTCATGAACTGTCTCTAGCATCTCCAGGGATTATTGCCAAGTTATAGTGGGTTTTTCCTGCATTTGCAGTGATGGACTGATGGGTGTGACGCTTACATTAACACATGCTTTGGTAAATTTGCAGAACGAGGTGAGAAATGTACTTACCCTGCAGTTTTCCTCTCACAAGTGTGCCATTTCCTGTCTTGAAGGATGGGAGACTGCAAAATTCCTTGGTGTATTGCTGCTCTAAATTCTATTTCCTTTCTGATGTCAGGAAAGAGCCACATAAAACTATATCCATAAAACTGACACATGGCTGTGACCCATTATCTGAGGATGTGACTGTGTGCATTAGTATGTGCAATTCAGCAACAGCGGCTACGCATTAAATCTAATCTATTTCCCTGGAAGTATTTAGATCGCTGCTCAGTCATCAATACATAGCCCAACCACCTTTGTCAGATACTTTCATAAGAACTTATTAATAGTGCAGTCTACATAAAAGACAGTGGCAAGGGGAAATAAACTTGCTGGCGGTGATTGGAGCTACTTCAGCAGCCTCTTCATCAAGAGATGATTGGTGCATGCACATGGTATCCTCGGAGGGGGAAGTAGACCCAGTGCAAGGGAGACATATGTGCTACTTTTCAGAGCACTGCTCTGTTTTTGAAAGGCAGTCCAGTCCAAGACCAGTTTTATAAGAATGTACAGCAGGGACCTGAGAGTTTCCCACCAATAGTTAGCACCTGGGTAGCAAATCAAACAGGCAGGCAAGCTGGTCACCTGAACAGAATCTTTCCACTGCAATGAGATGTATTATATTTGCATTTAAATTGTAGTGATTATTTCTGAATTTCCATCAATACTACAGATAAATTAGCATGTGCAACAGTTATGCAAATCTGTGCTCTCTTTTGTCCTCCTTTTGATAGGAGGTGAGGCATAACTGGTCACCCTACCACATTTTCTTGACATTGCAGGGGCATAGAAGAAAGCATAACCATTACTGATCAGTAAGTCGTAATTAGAGGGAAAAAATTGGTGTATGTTTCATTGCTGGTGGGGGCAGCTTTAGAGAAGAAAGGATCCCTTTGTCTCCCATTTGCTACAGACTTGCATTGTACATGTTGATTATCTATTTTTGAAGTTCAGACCATCAACAGTCCTATTCTGGGGCATTATGAGGATTTTCTCAGGAAGAAATTCTTCACTTACAGCAGCAGCAAACAAAGCTTAGTGAAAGGGGAGTAATATGTGTCAATGTATGAGTGTGTGCACTGCATTTATTGAATGCCTCTTAACATTAATTCTCTAAGCACTGTGCAGCAGTTTAAAACATTCTTATAAAACAATACAGATCACAATAAATAATTGAAATGCAACAGAACATTAAACACAGTAAGGGCATACTAACACAGCAAAACAAAATAGAATATAAAATGCAAAGCTAAAAGAAACCATCATGAGCAAAAACCACCCCCAGGGAATAAAGTACTAAATCTAAACTACTTTAAATGATTTGAATGCCTGAGAATGTTTTGATTTGGCACTGAAAAGACAACAATGTGAACGCCAGGCAAGCTTGTCTAGGAGGAGTATTCCAAACTGGGGGGAAACATCATACCATAAAGTCCTCTT